>NC_138137.1:46426756-46982738 GCF_964188305.1 Podarcis bocagei | reverse complement strand
TCCCAGCTGGATTTCAGAGGTGAGCCGAGCTCGGGGGGGCCTTTAGCCCGCGCCTCTCTCCCTTCCCCTCCCCCCCCGCCATCTTCCTATCCCTGAGGGGGAAACGTCCCTCGGCCCCCCGGGGGAGGGGAAGCCAAGGAATCCATCTGCTTCTCCTCCACAGGAACTGGAGCGTGTCTGTGTGCTTTTGGGGAGGGGGACAAGATCTGTATTAAGGTTGGGGTGAAGTGGCAATAGGTGCACTATGCCTCGTGTGTGTGTGTGTGTGTGTGTGAAGGTTACGAGAACTGCTGAGGGATATCCCGCAACGTGGGGGGTGGGGTGGGGAGTTGATGGACCCCATGTAAACAGCATGCTTCTTTGTGTTTCCCTTACACGTCTGTGCTCATTTTCAACCTTTTTTTGTGTTTTTCAGTTGTGTGTGCGTGCCTGGGCAGAAATTAAGTTTGATAAAATAGACAGGTTTACAGGAATGGGTTATGTGGGTATTTGAAGAAAGAGGCGCTGGGGGGGGGAGTAATGCAGCCGCATTTTGCTTTATTTTAATTAAAAACAACAACAACAACAACAGCTGTGCTGTTTAATCATTACCGTAACTGGAAATGTGTTATGCTGTAAACAGTTCACAGCATCAAACAATACAGGAATCCAGTCAAGCTAACATTATCAGGTTAAAAAGTTCGGAGCAGCCAGAATCAAGGACATCTGGGGCTGGTACTAATGGTCAGGGAAAGCCCAGGATAAATAAATGAGGATTTACAGTACTCATTCAAAAGGGAGAACATTTCGCACACAAACAAGCACACAGAGAAGGTCACATTAACTGTCTTAAGTTAAGTGGTGGTTGTTCTGAATAGCCTGAAAGTGAATCCTGCTGTTTGAATGCTGAGGTGTTCACCAGTACCCTTGCTCCAAGGTGTATGTTTCTTGAACAAATGAGGTAATCAGGGCAATTAGTGTGTGGAAGGCTGCCAATTAGATTCAGAGAGCCTGTAGTGTTTCAGTGAACTTCACATCCCCAAACACATTCCCTGTAATAAAATAACAGCTCTTTTTCTGTAGTTTTGGAAATAGCTTAGGCTGCATTCTACAGGGCTTGCGGTGTTTGAGTTTCACACCAAGTGAATTGAAACAGTGTTGCATCTGTTGTAACTCTGTATTATTAATGAAAATAAGCATTCACATAGCACATATATGTATTTCCAACAGTAGTAATCACTTACATATCATTTTTAAGTATTCAGACCACTTCAAATAAATTCTCAGTAATCTTTATGTTGTCCAATTAAGGTAAATTAATATTATTCACTTATTATGCAGTGGTTATGGTTAGACCTTTTCTGTAACAGTGATGTGGTTAATGATTTCATGGCAGAAAAGCCTTCACTTGCATTTGTTTTCCTTGAACAAGTGATTAATGCTGTTTGCCTGAACCAAAACAAAAGAGAGCCTCTCTGATAAACCTGCAGGCTATATATAAATGTTGTTGGGATGCATCTCCTTTAGGTTTAGAAATGAGATTATCTTAAGGAGAAAAATAGCTGTCCCCAAGAGACATAAAGTTTCTTGGTGTCTCTTGCTGAAATATATAGACTGGAGATAAGTGTTGTCTGTGATAACTAAGCTAAAGAAAACATTTAATATAACACAAAACCTATGGAATGTCACATCCTTTGGAATTTATTTTCTTAAGGTTTCATGAAGGCCACAACCTCTCCATGGCTGAAAAGAATTGATAAATTGATGCAGGATCAATAGGTTAGTTGCTGCTACTCATTGTGTTGAAAGACAGATATTAGGCCCAAGAAGAAGTAACATTTAGTGTATAAAAACATCATACCCATGTGGGTGTTGCCCATGATGTTTAATGTTTACATTATGTGTAACATAATGTTTAAACTTGATCACTTGTTCCTGTACATAGAATATTAGCATGCCTTTCATCTGCATCACAGATTCTTAAGGTACTAATGCTACTTGCAGAAATAAGCAACCCACTTTAAAAGTGATGCAGGCAGTAGGTTGTCAGTTTGTGAGGACTAATGAGACATAGGTATTGCCATTCTGCTGTTCATATAAATCACCCTGTAGCCTCTGGCTACCCATTTTAAAATAATGCTGATCTTGATGGACTGTTGATAGAATCTCACACTGAAATTCTGTTTCTAATGAAGTAGCAAGAAATTTTGAATGCCCAGGTTACTGTGCTGCTGGAATGTTTCCAGGTTATGTTTCTGTGTATAGTGGTGATTGTTTATTCGGGCATTTATATCCTCCTCTTCTGTGATAAAATCAAATGTGACATGGCTTCCAAATAAAAATATATATCACAACAAAATTAAAAATACTGTAGCATAAAAAAAATCACATATTGACATAGAAATTTGGGAGAGGCATTCCAACTCAATAGGTGAAGCACATTCATTGTCTGCAAAAGGTTCCCATCATGTCCAAGTAGGACTTTGAAGATTCCTTTCTGAATCACTGGAGACTTCCTGCAGGTCCGTTTTGGCAATACTGAGAGGGATGATTGGTTGGTTGGTCTTACTTGTTACCAGGCAGCTTCCCATGTTGCTATTAATTCTCAAGCTTTGATTATGGAAGAAATAACTATTTCCAATATCCCTTGACATATAATCCTCCCACATTTGCATTAAAGTGGTAAAATAATAATTTTCAAAACCCTTTTGTCACTGGTTAGTTGAATTCTAATTTTCTTTACCTTATGCTATTTGTCAGCAAGGAGAAAAAGGGGAAGGTGGAAAGTATTTAAAAGAATAGAACAGGCAGAATTTATTTCAAAAAGTAGTGCTGCAGAGGATATCTTGGGCAGTGCATGTATGACATGAACAATCTCATTCCTGACTGGATGGCTGAGATAAGATTGTATTACTGAGTATGTGATTAAAAAGCTCAGATAGTTTCAGCATTACTAGGTTAGAATGGCACGTTGTGGCACATCCCCTAGGTTGCAAAAATGACAGTGGGATTGCTAGATTTGACAATTTTGTTCAGTTTCATTATTTTATTTTATAAAATTTATACATGGCTTGATTGGAAAAATACCTCAAAGTAGGCTTTGAATTTTTCTTATATTCTGAACTATGTGGAATCTTCACAAGCATTCTTGCTCATTTTTTAATTAGCAACATGTACTTTATGTTATTGTATAATCTTCAGAGGATGAATTTTAGTACTCAGCATATATGCTATATAATTGTGACCATGGTTAATTTCATTTTGGATTAATTGTTGGTACTGTTTAATAGCCACCAAACTCCCATAATGATGAATTTAAAAATGCAGTTATTAGCCAGTGATGGAGGTGCTTTCCTCCTATTTAGCTGTTAATCAGGAAAACGACTGAGTGTTTTCCAAGTGCCTGTAGACTTCAAGTTCAAATCAAATTGTCATATTTTCCTACTAATATTTACATTTTATGAACATTATTATTTTACAAAATATTAAAATAAGCAGAAACTTTTGGAGTACACTGTGAATATACAAGAATAAAGCTTTATTAATTTTGAGGAAAGCAAGAACACATCTCTGCTGTTATAAAAATCATTGGATTCCAGCAACATGTGAAGAAATTTTGTATTTGGTCAGGGCTTTTTAACAACACTGTGCAAGCTCGGAATTAAGAGAGACGTGTAACAGAATGAGATAATATTGTTAATGGAATAATGAAATGTGCAGATAAATATCTGGGTTTATGCAAAGTAAATGGAGATTAGATATGGCTTTAAAGCACACACTTCAGCCAGGTGTGTTTATGATAAGGAAAGTGAACAATGATGTGACCTAAGGAAATTGCTGGTTTTGCTCATGAAAATTAGCAGAGGTTTGGAAGCTATGAAAGAACTCAGCGATTAGGTTAGTTCAACAGCAAGTGAAAATCCACTGCAGGAAATTACTGGTTGAAAAGAATCATGTAATTTGGTTGGACATTTTAGCTGTTAGGCCAGAGGACTGTTTCATATATGCCTGTTGTCATTAGCCCATCTAACAGGCCTATCCACCCAATCATCTGCTTCCCATGCTGTGCCATAGAACTCCTGAATTAAAAAGCCGACTGCATTGTGGATAGGGTGTGAGAAGAACTCTGTTGTCAGGTCATCACAGTCAAATTCTTTGGGCCACCATTTGCTAGTGGCTGGGTATAGGTAGATGCATAATGCCAAATTTAGACGAGGCTCATTTTTTTCTGTAGCCGCTGTTTGAGAACTTCAGTGCTCGAGTCAGGTGATATGCATGTACCAACCTTTCCACATGGCATCCTGTTTCAATCTGTTTCCTTCCTGCCTCAGTGTCTCAGCAGTTTTTTACCAGAACATATTAGAACTGGGTTTCCTGTTGCTTGTTTTCTTCCCTTCCTGTATCTGCTGGCATTCCTCAGTTAACTGACTGACCCACTGGGTCCATTCCTGGCTTAATATTCTTTGTTATGATCCTGTCCCAACCTTCTATTTTAATACTGCCCTTCCACTCCTGTTCCTAATGCAAACTGGTTTGGCAAATCTTATATAAAGACTGAAGAATTGTCCTCTGGGACACTGACACCAGGAAAAGTGAAGAGATCTTCTGGGTAAACAGAACTGTCTGCTTCCCTGAATCATGGCTGCTGATTTTGGTGGTCAGAATTGTCATAATATTGTAGATTTGTTTACTTGTCTTTCTGATGACTATCTGAAATTTATAAAGGATTCCAGGGAATTTTCATGAATGTGCTCTGCATTCACATGGAGTGCTGCTCAGGCCTCCACCCCTAGTTAAAGTACTGGTCTAGAACAATGCCATTCACCATGGTGCCCTCCAGATGTTTTGGGTTGCAACTCTCATCATCCTCAGCCAATATGGCCAATGGTCAGGAATAATGGGAGTTTTAAGGTAAAGGGACCCCTGACCATTAGGTCCAGTCGCGGCAGACTCTGGGGTTGCGGCGCTCATCTCACTTTATTGGCCGAGGGAGCCGGCGTACAGCTTCCGGGTCATGTGGCCAGCATGACTAAGCCGCTTCTGGCGAACCAGAGCAGCGCACGGAAACGCTGTTTACCTTCCTGCCGGAGCGGTACCTATTTATCTACTTGCACTTTGACGTGCTTTTGAACTGCTAGGTTGGCAGGAGCAGGGACCGAGCAACGGGAGCTCACCCTGTCGCGGGGATTCAAACCGCCGACCTTCTGATCGGCAAGTCCTAGGCTCTGTGGTTTAACCCACAGTGCCACCCGCGTCCCTTCAATGGGAGTTTTAGTTCAAAACATTTTTGGGGACTGACATCTCCATCACATGGCTAGTACGCAGCAGTATTTTCTGTTGTGCGTCCAAGCACCAAAAGAAGCAGCTGCGCGCCAGCCAGCCAGTTTGTGGAAATGTCTTGTTGCTGTTTTATTCTGGATTGTTTCATTTGATTCTTTAGAGGGGTATAGAAATGAATAATAATAATAAACCCCACCACATAAGAAAGTGACTAGACAGAGCTGGCACCCATAACCTAGGTTTAAGGTGCCATGTGGTGATTAGCTTATATAACACTGGTTATCTAACACTGGTTGTGAGCAAGCCATCATTTAGGAAAGGTTGACTACCATTACTATTTTTGTGTATGTGGGAAATGCAACGAATCTTTGAAGAATTCTTAGTTGCCTTGGAATACAGCTTGAAAATCCCTGCTCTGCTAAACAAGGCTTAATTTTATTCTACAATCTTAACTAATTGCTTATGCTGCAATAAATGTTGTAGTCTTTAAGGCGCAACAAAACTCTTTATTGTTGTTCCTTTTGCAACAGATTAACATGCCTAGCCCTCTGAAAATCTTAACTGTTGACTTCTGTGTGTGTGTGTTTGTTAAAAAGAAGTTTAAGGGAAACACTTCTTTCAAGTTCTCCATTCCCAGGAAAGTATTCATTTATTAATGATAATGCCTGTTTAAAATTTGAATGCCAAATCAAGCTGTATGTTGGAGAATAGAGCAGAAAGGGGTGGGGAGCTTGCTTTTGCATTTATACTTGCTCTGCCAGTCTCCCTCCCTCAAACCTAAGTAATTTTAAATGGACAAAAAAGGAAGCACACTGCTTTAGTAATTCTTTCCACATTCTGATATTTCCTGAAAGAGATATTGTCTCTTGGCTTTCAGAAACATGAATGCCCGAGGGATTTTTTTCTTTCATTACACAACTCGTCTTGATTGCTTAAGATCGGACAAGTAAGCATATTAGGAATACCAACTATTGCTAAAGTAGGTGACTTATTGGGGGGGCCTTGTAACATTGTTGCCTGATCTTTTATGCTTGCTATTCTTGTTTCATCTTTGACAATTAAATGATAATTTGTTTTACATTTTATCTTCCAGAAATAAGTAATCAGAAATAATCTGATACATTCAATAAAAAGTAGATGTTGTGTGTTTTATTTAAAGGTATAAAACATGCACTGTAAAGGATAATTCGTATACTAGAATAATAGTATTAAAAAATTGTATAGTTGTCTCTTTGCCATTGTAGAATATTTTATATCTCTCCCACCTTTTATTGGATGATTTGTTAGGATGTGAATAACTTAAGGCAAGTCATTTTTCTGCTGTGGACCTGATTTATCGCTGTTGCAAAATTTTATGCTTGGGGCATTTAAGGGAGCATTGTTTGCAACTTAGCAAACTAGTTCTTATATACTCAAGTGTAATGTTACCTTTGCCATAATGCCGTTTTGAGTTTGAGTCATCAGTTGCTGCCCCATTATATTAGCAAATAGCTTTGAAAATATCATTTGTGCTGTGCAACACTGGTTCAAATGAATATAGTTCAAATGTGTAGTCAAACCTTGATCTGACTTCCTCATGCAAAACAGTTGCAACACATGAAGGGGACATTAAAAAACACAATCAAGTTCATCAACAGTGGTTTACAGAAACCAGACCTATGTTAGGTGACCTGATAGTTTCATATGTTGCCATGGAAAGGCTACAATTGCAGCTTTTGGCCTATGAATGCGAGAGTACTGTACTCCCAACAGAACTTGAGAAACTCCAAATACAGGCGTCATCCCACTTAATGCACAGTTGACTTGTGTGCGACTGCGTATCTGCGTGGCACTGGGAAATACGTACGTACGTACCAGGAAATGGGGGAAAGTCCTCAGGGCTTGCAAGGAGACAGAAGAGGATGTCATTGAGGGCACAGAAAGCCCCCAAAAGACCAGAGGCACAGCAAGGCTTTGTTTAGGCTGCTCAGCCTCCACACCTAACAGCTGAAGTGCACATCTTCCAGCCAGTCCCCGAGCTTCACTGTAGATATTTCGGTCTGGATTGAAGAGAGCTGGAGAGCAGGAAAAAATGGGTGTTTAGAGGGTGTTCCCCCTTTTGTGATTTTCACTTATGCGTGCAGGGATGTTTGTATAGATTCCTGCAGATTCCTGTCTACAATGTAATATTATAGTTAACATTTACCTATTGTCTTGAATCATCTGATTATGTTATTTTGACACTGTATTTTGATCAGTATGGCCTAGCTAGTGGGGTGCAGAGAGATCCCATGTATCCAGTTCACGCTATGCTTACCTGCAAGTGAATGTGCATACTTTGGATTACAACTACATCTGTACTTGTGTATTTATCCTCACAGGTCTATAATCAATTGAGGTGGGGCTGGGTGCATCCACATTGTGTATGTCTCTGTGCTCTGCTATGGCCCTTCTCTGGTTCTCACCCATCTGTCTCCAGGGGTGAAGTCAAACTGCTGCATTAGCAGCACCAAATTGACCTTCCTGGGGAAGAAGCCTGGGCAGCGAGTATGGAGGTCTTGGACTTCCCAGATGGCAAGACCCCCCTGGCCCTTGCTGATGTGATCCAAAGGAAAGTCGAGCAATACGTTCGGCACCAGCTTGGCTGCAGGAGTTGTGGGAAGGAGGCATACAAGATGCCACCCACCTGCTTTAGGAACTGCACTCCAGATTTGGGCAGGATTTGCTCCTTAGCATTTTCTTCTACCAAGGATATCTCCCAAGGCAGCAGGGGTTTGGGAGCAGAGTTTTGCTTCTCCTAGATGGGCTACCTTCCTTGGCTGACGAGCTCTACCAACCCCTCACTTCCCTTTATGCAGAGCTTGTGCCGAAGCTGTCTTCTTGACCATCAGACCCACTATTGGTCTTGTCCACTCAATTTACTAGAGCCTGTCTTTGCATGCAGGTACTATTTCCTGCGTAGTACTATCCATACGTTGGGGGCATGTCTGCAGTGGGGCAACTTGCCAAATGTGTGTTGCCTGTCTCCATGAGCTGCAACCCTGAATGCTCAAGGTCATAGTTTATGGGGCTAGCCAGTGTGTATTTGGAAAGCTGTCCTGCTGCTGCCATGCCCCTAATGTGTGGATAGCATGGGGGGGGGGGCATAGCAGGGCACCACTCATCCCTCGTGGGAGGCTGAACACCTGAATAAGGCTTTACTCTAAAACAATTCCACTGATATTAAATCTCATGGAAACAAATGGAATATGCTTTCAAGAAGTAGCCTTATGATGGTGCAGTAAGCGTACCTGTCAGCTCACACTGAACGTAAACTGCAACATCTGAACTGTGGATTTTTTCATTTCTCACTAATGTTCTCATTGTGGCCCTTAACATGCCTGATAGCAGGAAGATTAAAGTATAGGTGGTAGTTTTGCATGCTTCAGCAATAATTGACTTAAAATGTGAAAGTCTTTTTGACTAATTTTTGTATTGTTTCACTAATCAATATTTAATATGGTTTTCATAGGATATTTAACATGACACTGATATACTGGACAGGTAATTTCCATTATTTTGAAAACCTAATTTAATAGGGTGAATCCAGGTAACTGCCAGCAATGATCCCCTCTTGTGGCTGCAATCCTATACTCATTTATCTGGGAGTACATCCCATTGAACTCAATGAGATTTACTTCTGTGTAAACATGTATAGGATTGTGCTGTGTATCTCCATGTGCCATACTGTTTTGCTAAGGACTTGTTCAGTTAATTCCATTTCTTACATTAAATTTGTAAGATTTTTGTGGTGAAAGGGCAATTGATCTTGACAGAAATCACCTTTCCAACTTAAGTGATTTGCTACCAAAGCTTAAAAGATAATATTCCCCCCTCCCTTTTAAGGTTCAGTAATCTCTCTTTAAAAGCTAAAGGCTGTTCGGTCTTTTGGATAGTTTTACAGTACAATGCTATATATATCTTCTTGGAAGTAAGCCCCATTGAGTTCATTGGGGATTACTTTCATGTATGTTAGCATTGGATTGCAGCCTTAAAGTACACTTGGAGCTGCTGCACATGAATTTTTTCCTACGCTGGCTTCGTGATGTGTGTGTTAATAATGATAAATATACTCTGTTGTCACATACAGTGGTGTACATGTTTATTGCACACAACAGTGGTTGGTGTAGGAGAAATATCACGTGTCAGTGGGCCCTTGAATCCTGCTTGTTAATTTCTCCTTTTCCCCGTCTTCCGTGTGTGTGTGTGTGTGTGTTTGCTTGCTGCCTCCTCAGCTTTAGGTGTAATTTCTTGCAAGATCTGGAGGAGGGCTTGCATTTAAGCATGTCTTTTTCCTGAATAATGCATGAATTTTGCAGTCATTCTGGTGCATGAAGATGTGCAAAGGATCATTAGTATAATGAAATGCAGACTGATGATGTCCAACTGACTAAGCTGTTAACATTTTATGAGCAAATAACTTCTCTAGTTCTAAAATTGTATTTTTCCCTCTCAAAGGTTTTGACGGTGCTTTATTATGTTTGTCCTTCTCTTCCAGTTTTTGAAGGTTTTTAGTTTTGTCTAAATTGCACTGGAAACTGCATTGGGCAGGGGCCTGACTTTTTCCTGTGTTTTGTTTAGCACCTTGTAGATGTAGGTGCATGATTTAGAATAAATATGAATAAATATTAAAATGATTTCTTCCATCTCTCCAAATTTGGTTTGTATCACTTTAATTGTGGCTCTTCCTTTCTTGTTGGAAATGATAAAAAGGGCCTGTATCTAAACAGCCGGTTGTTTTCCTGATGCTGTGAAAAATGGCTTAAATAAAGTGTTCATTTTGCAGAACGTTTGACCATGATTAAAAGGGAAGGTTAAATTGCACCATCAGATTAAAATACATTATTTAAGTTCAGCTGTTCTATGAGTGTAGTAGATCTTTTAGCCAGAGCTAACACAAAGATGAGGAAAATCTAAGTCCCCTTGGGTCTGCTTTGAGCTTAAGAATTTTAATAATGATTAGTGGAGGGAAATTATCACTAACAGGTTGATCTTTTTGGAGACATCTTCCAAACCGCTGATACAATTTCTGTTGGTTGCTAGTCACAAGAAAAGTACATGTGAAAAGGGTGTTTAGCTTGTAGGAAAGGTTGTTTCAGAGGAATGCTCCTTGCTCATATCCATGTACCAAAACATACAGTATCCTCAGCCTTAATTAGTAAGTCTAATTAAACAGAGTCACGTAGTATTTTTCTGTGTTAATTTCAAGTATTATTTACACTACATTGCCTTGCAATTTGCAAAACATGCATTTGTTTTTGGCTGTAGATTTCATAACCTAGATTTTTCAAACCCCAACAGTCTTCTAGTTGTTAGATGTATATAACAGTTCTCATTCCTAATTTGAGAGTTGGTGTATTGTCAAATCTCCCTACACCAGGGATTTCCGCACAGTTGTTTTAAATGCTGCTCAAACTTCTTTGCTTAACTTTATTGCTTTCTTCTTTGTTCTGCAAGTTCCTGGGTCTCTTTCCTGGACTGTCATTGTTTTGGAATTCTTTTTCGGGTGGGGGAAATGAATGTTGCCTTCTGAGTTGATAGTCTTTTAACCTTGGTTTCAAAGTAACAATTAGCCATTGTTCTGTTATTGAAGCTAAAAACTCACATGTTAAAATTAGAGCTGGCACCAATTAAAGAACATTTAATTGATTAACTATGAGCTATAATTGTTCAAAATGGTAGACAAATAGAATTATAATTCTGAACAGTATTATTTGTCTTTAGATTATTGACACATGAATAAGACACCATTTTAGAAGAGGCATTCTTTCCCATGGGGGAGAGGAGGAATACCTCTGTTAAAGTGTTGTCTGCCTCCCATGTTTATGTAAGTTCTTGTACTAGAACAAATTCTGCTGTTAGATGAACAGTGGCCATCTTCTTAACTGAAAGGTTTTTAATTGACGAAATGCTTCAGCTCTTGTTAAAATGGAATTTGAGGAGGGGAGGAAATGGAAAATGTTTCTTGCTTAATAGATTCATATTAATTGTGAAAAGATTTGGATACAGTGTAGTTTCTTGGACACTGTTCCCTAAATGAAGCACAACTTGATTTTCTTATGGGAGCAGTATGGTTCATGCATGGGCAAGTATGGTTGAAGGTACTGTCAGGTAATTTAAACACAGTGCAGATGACTTTTGAAATGCATAGTGATGATTTTCGAATAGAGCAAATGTTAAAAAAAGATACATTTGCAAATCCGTTTTACTATTCTTAGTAGCATTAAATGTTAAATGAATTAACTTTTTAAAGACTTTAATTTGATTATAGCACAATCTTTGTGTAAGGTGTTTTATGAAAGAACAAGTTAGTAAACTGCTGCAACATTTTACTAAATATTCTACTAAATATTACCTGACTCCACCCTTCAAACATCATCTTCCTTTACTTACAGCTGGGTTTATGACTTTGCATGCATTTCATTGAACTGCAGTAGGTGTTTGATTGTTTGCTGGAAGCATTTTGGAATTCTCACTGGGTTTGCATTTCGAAGGCACTTAGTAGGCCCCTAGCCTAGAGGATGATTTTTTTTATTTATACGGTGGCTTTTTAGCTAACAATTAATGGCAGAGAATGTGGTCTCAATTCTCCTGTTTTCATATATCCACAGCATTATTTTTAAAATAGAATCAGAATTAAGTAATCTTAACTAAAAGCAGCTCTTTTTCCTCAGACAAAAACAAAATATCCCTTCCCTAAAAATGATTTAAGAATTTTGCAGGCTTAAATTTTTCCATTACCATTATTTCTTCTAAGACTAACTCATTATATAAGGCAAATTCTAATATTTAACACTTGGTTTTAGTTTATCTTAGGAACTTCTGGGAAGTTATTTTTTTGAAGTAATGCCCACAGAAAGTGGAAGTTGTGCCACTGCTCGCCAAGCCAAGCAGAAACGCAAATCTCACAGTCTTTCTATACGAAGAACAAACAGTTCTGAACAGGAGCGATCAGGATTGCAGAGAGAGATGTTGGAAGGCCAGGTAAATTTGGCTGGAATTTGTGTGTCTTATGTTTGTTTAAATTCTCTACTTAATCCTATTAAGGCAAGTTACAATAGCTTGATAACAATCTATTGAGCAGCAAGACTAATTCCATATAATTCCAAAAAAACAAAAGATATTTTTTTCAAAAACAAAACAAAACTTGCCAAGGGAGCATGGAGGGTTTCCATACTGTGAGGAGTGGTGAAATGTAAAAGGCTATAACTCCTAGTTTAAAACTTGGGAATGCCTAAGCCTTCAGTCCTTCACCTCATTTATCCTCAACACATCCTTTTGTGAATGTTCAGGTGAAACGAGGGGGGGCGGGGAGGTGCTCAAAGCCACGCCATTGGTCTTCACTGCTGAACAGAGAATCAAGCCTGTGCCTCGGCTCAGACAATTAAGGCATCCTCATTATTGAGGCACCCACCATTCCATGCTACTTGGTTTATGATTGAATCATGGTCAAAATAGCACTCACCTCATCCAGCAGAGTGTTCTGTGACTCACTAATAGTCCCCCCCCCCCCAAATCAACACAACAGTGGAGATTGAAGTATGATTTAAATTTGAACTCTTCTTTGGTATAATGGGAAAATTATTTCAGGATAGATTTTGAAGTAAAATTACAGAATTGGCATTAAGGGTCAAAAATGCACTAAAGCAA
The DNA here is from genome assembly GCF_964188305.1 of Podarcis bocagei. Taxonomy (NCBI): domain Eukaryota; kingdom Metazoa; phylum Chordata; class Lepidosauria; order Squamata; family Lacertidae; genus Podarcis; species Podarcis bocagei. The sequence continues at coordinate 46,969,811 of NC_138137.1, read as the reverse complement.
TATAAAGCACTCCAATAATTTTTAATATTTTTTATTCTTTCAAGGATTCTAAACTACCATCATCTGTAAGAAATACACTCCTGGAACTTTTTGGCCAAATAGAAAGAGAGTTTGAAAACCTCTACATTGAAAATCTCGAATGTGAGTTGATCTTTATATAATGTATTGGAAAATTTTTTGAAAAGTTGAAAGGGCATGGAAGGGCATGGAAAATATACTAGATGCATTATATTTCAGCTAATTATTCTGGTCCCCTGCCCCCATACATGATTGTGAATTAACAGCTTAGTAACAACTCTGAATGGACACTTACATTTCCCAAGTTACATATCCACGTATCACATGTGTTTGAGGTCCTAGCACTTGCATTTTCTAATTCCTTTTAACTTGATCTGTACAGTCTGTCATGTTCAGTATGCAGGTGTGTGTGTGTATATATATATATATATATATATATATATATATATATATGCAGGTTTTGGTGTCTTCGGGTGTCTTCCCGTGTAAGAGTTGGGGTGTCTAGGCGACGTTTCGACGAGGTCTCACTCGTCATCTTCAGGCTGGTGCTTTCGGCTTCTTGTTACTAGAACAGAGCAGGATCTCAGTGTTTGAGTTCCTATAAATACTGTTGAGGGGGTGTGGTGTATAGCCTCCAACGTTCTGGGCAGAGAGGAAGTTCCCAGGTTAGTGTGCTTTTTCTTCTTTTGTTCATTAATTACTTGAGGGATATCTTGAGTGATTTCTTGAGTGATATTCTGAGTACCACTTAGGAGGGTCATTAGGTGTGGATTAGTTGCTAAAGCTTTCGTGTCTTGACCTCTTGAGCTTGTGAAGAGTTTTTCTGAGAAGATGGCTGTACTGCACTTAGTTGTGCTCTGGCTTGGCTTCGTGTATAGGGGCGAGCTGTGGTTTTGTGCCCTGTGCCAGCCAGGTCTGTGTAGGGATTGCAGGGGGGTGCAGCATCCGGAGGTGCCACTATGGTTTGGCTACTGGATGGTGTCTGTAATTTATCTGTGGAGAGGGTCTGGGTTTGGGTCTGGTGTGGTTGATTGGAGATGGCGTTCTGTGTGCCTCTGGTTCTGGTGTCGGTTTTTGTGGGGAGGGCTAATTTCCAGATGTCTGGTAGGCGGGACGTGTCGTCACGCTTGTTCATGTTGTGAGGGTGTTTCTCTATCTCGAACTTCCTCTCTGCCCAGAACGTTGGAGGCTATACACCACACCCCCTCAACAGTATTTATAGGAACTCAAACACTGAGATCCTGCTCTGTTCTAGTAACAAGAAGCCGAAAGCACCAGCCTGAAGATGACGAGTGAGACCTCGTCGAAACGTCGCCTAGACACCCCAACTCTTACACGGGAAGACACCCGAAGACACCAAAACCTGCATTCCTGTACCCGTGAAAATCTACGAAAGCAAATATATATATATATATATATATATATATATATATATATATATATATATAAAAAGATAGAAACAGAGCATTTGGATGTCTGATATGACTTCCTGTTTAATTCTTTATTTAACTAAGTATCAGCTACGCTTCAATATTTTAAAGCCACAGCAGTTTAATCATAAGGCAGCATAAAAATGTAACTATGCATAGCAAGGCATAATATGTTTGCCATATAAGCCCTCTACAGAATATGTAGAACTGCCTGCTTTACCCCCACCTCCATCCTTGAGTTCATCTCCACCCCTGCTGACTTCATCTCCAGACCTTTGCACATTGAACACAAATCCTGAAAGGGGGAATCTACATGTTCTTGGCTGAATGTACATAGGCTCTCCCATTCAACTCCCCCATTCTTTTTGTGATGGTTTTCTTGATGTCTGGAGGGGATGTTGAGGACAGAGCCAGCGTGGGGGGCTAAATTCCATGGCTTCTTGGAATTTGTGAAGAATTATGTCTACTTTTTAGGGCTGTATAATATATAAAATTCTCCATTATTATCATTACTTGTGTTTATTGATTCAAGATTGCTGTGCCAGATATCTAGACTGGATGCTCTCTCTTTTTAAACTTGGCAAAAATATGTTAAGCTCTAATGCTGGGTTCATTGTCTTCCAATCTGGAGTGGAATTACATGCAGGAACAAGCTCTTTGGCAAGCGGTGACTTGCTGATTGTGGAAGAGAGATAGCGGTCTTTCCTTCCTGAATTTTTATTTGCATTTACTAATGGCTCTTTTGCATCAGAGTTATTCCCGTTGGAACTGTAGTTTTGAAGCAACTTACTCATGGCAAAGCCTGCTGTGAAATTATGTCTGAATCTGATGGCTGCTGGTTTAAGATTACGCTTACTACTTGTGGTATACAGATAAACCGCAGATGCAAAAAGCCCTTTTGGTAGATGGAAACTGGAGACTACTAGGCTGCACAGTTGAGACCTTGGAAATAGGGAATGTGTGATAATTTAAAAGTTGTGATTGAATGCCTATTATCTTCATTAACATTGATTTTTATGCTACTGCTAGTACGTAGAGAGATTGATACACTTAATGAACGCTTAGCAGCTGAAGGCCAAACCATTGATGGAGCTGAACTGAGCAAGGGACAGCTGAAAACAAAAGGTAAGAAGAAGGTGGACAAGTATACCTCTCTTAGTTGGCTTTTCATAACTTAAGTTGGTGATTTGTTGGAAGGGTGTTATCACAAATGTTCGAATAAAATAATGAAACAGCCTTTAAAAACTCACTCCCTTTAAATTTATTTGTCTTAACAGCCAGTCATAGTACCAGTCAGCTGTCTCAGAAATTAAAGACTACTTACAAGGCATCTACTAGCAAGGTATGAAACACACTGAACCTTTTATTTCCCTTCAATATTTACTTGCTGGCCTAAATTTGGCAGTTTTCTGTTAAGTACTTTCTATTTGTAGATATGCTTAGTGAAGGCTAGCAAAATCGTTGGCGTCTGTTTTCCGCTCCTTGAATTGTTGCTTCAAAATAATGTAATGAACGCATTGGAAAGGAAAGGAGGTTTGTAGCAAGGGAGAGCTGTGACAGGGTTTAAAAAAACCTGTTAATAGAAGACAGAAACTAATAGCATTTTGATTGTGAGGAATTCTATAGGAATGTAGTTAAGTTAAATAGATGTTACATCCATTTCCCCCATGAATTTTACTAATTCATGGACATCATTTTTGTTGTGTCCTCGTTCAAAATGTAGATTCATAGAACAGATGCATCTTCTGATTGCAGTTACCAGTGACCTGATCGATTCTTCGATCAATAGTGTGTTCTTGCCTCATGGAAGTATTACTCAGAAAGTCACATACAAACTGTTCATGCTGTTATCTTCCACAGGGCTTTCAAAATATAGTGCTTTTTAGGTTCAAATGTAAACTTTTGGTGTCTGCTGTGAACAGAGCTAAATAAATATTATAAATTCCTATGGTGGCAGTGTCAAAAATAGAATCAGACACATCACACTTACCCAGTGTTGATCATTAAATTACACTGGGTTTGCTAGCTGCCCCTATTTACATATTTTGCTTTCTGGCTGGTTTCCGGAACAGATAAGGTCAAGACCACTTTCCCACCTCATGTGTTTTTTTCTGCATAAACAAAGTTTGGAGTTGGTCAGCCTTTCTTCTTTCTAGGAAACTCAGAAAGCTGTTGCAATCCAGCAGGGCTTGTAGCTTATACTCCCATCTCCACTGCTGAGTCTATGCTGAATGTTGCCCAAACCATTGCTACTTAGAGAGGTGGCCATACTGGGAATTAGAAAAGGACTTTGATTTCAAATTTGTAGGCCACACCCCCCATTTGGATTGGGCCAGGAATGAGCTGAAGAAAGTGTGTGGAGCACTCTTCAGTACAGAATACTTCAGGGTAGTTTTTTTTTTTTAGCTTACTTTTGATCGTACTTTTTAATGCACGCTTATTAGGCAAATACAGTCAATAGATTAAAAAGTTGGTAATCGATCAGATGTAATTTGAATGTGCAAACCTATGAGAAAATGCCGAGATGCTTAAATTTGATAATGAATTGTGTTTAGTGTTCATTTTCAGTTTAATTTTCATTTTTATTTGTCTTTCTACATAGTTCGCAATGTCAATATGAATGTTGTGGGATGTAAATATCTCCTCCATTTTACATTAATGTATTATTAATCTATTAAATATGAACAGCAGTTCACTTTCTTAAATAGTCATTAAAATAAAGACATTTATTATTAAGTGTGTGTGTGTGTGTGTGTGTTATAAATTGTTTTTCTTTTAAAGAAAGTGCTGAATACTTATCTCTTCTTACTTGCTATGTAGCGTTCAAATTCTTTCCCAGGCAAATCAGGTGGACCTCGCAACTTCAACGTGGGAAGCTGGGAAATATGGGGTGGAGACTCCTGGGTAACTGCTTTGCTTCCCAGTGTGCTAGTATGCATGCCCAGCTAAACAGTAGTGAGCGGTGGAACATGCAGAATGCCATCTTAACCAGTTTTCTTCTATGGATATCATATCTGTCAACTGTGCCCTCTTGGAGGACCTTGTGCCACCCATCCTTAACAATTTCTTGCTTTTGCTTTTGGATACTAATTGATGAGGTCAGAATCTGAAAACCAAAAGCAGCTTTCCCCTCATCACATTCCTTTGTTACATTTGATGAAGGTGTTAGCACCAGTCTGGATTAATACAGACTGATGAGTTCATCCCAGTTAAAACAAACTAGGACATTACTTTCTTTATTAAACTGAATAAATTCAGTATAATTCTCCACACTGCTTTTCTTGGTTTTTAGGGGTTTTGAAGCCAGTGGGTAGGTGGGGAGCTTATCAAGTGTACCTAGGATTCAGCATATGCCGTATTGCAGAGAACAAGTAGCAAAAAGGCTGGTGTTTATTTTCTTATGAAGATGCTGCAGAAAATCTTGGACTACTTAGTAAAGGACTAATTCAGGACTGCTGCAGCTGGAACTAAAATCAAGCAAAGTTCAGAACCTCACAATAGCTCATATGCAATGTATTAAGCAGCGAGAATAACATTAACGAATGGAAAATTATAAAATATATAGTCTTTTCCTTGGACATTCCTTTAAGAAGATTTTGTCTTTTAATGACTGGGAAGTTTATTTAAGCAAATGTGTACCCTACTCTTTTTTGTGTGATAGCAACACAGAAAATGCATTGACTACAATTGTGTAATCGAGTCCTCACTTCATAAGCCAGGACATGCAGCAGCTTAGTTCATTTGCAAGCACCCCTTCTGCTCATGCATCTGCATCAGTTGAGTGGGGGGTAGAAAAACCCAAGAAAGCGCAGTTAACTAGTTCAGTGCTGACTTTTGCATCCTGGCTTGTTTGGAAGCCACAAGCCATAGTTCCCAGCTTGCACGTAATGGGAACTTGCAGTGTTCTGGTTTCCTTCCCTGCTGGTGTGAAGGAAGAAGCTAAGGGGCTGCATGTGCGTATATGAGGTTTAGGCATTTTCTGGCTTAATAAGCCATGCCTTAATTACATAAGCTGGACATTGAGTGAAACTTGTTTCTAGGTAACACTCACATCATAATAGATTCTTCTTGCCCTAACATGCTAGGTGGGAGAATCTGTGTTAGATTGTTTCTGTTCTAGGCATTATCTCAACAGTTCATGGGGTTTCTATCCTGTCAGTGATGCAGAACTTTTCTCTAGAAGCAATCTCACCAGCGCTGGCAAAAGGAACCTTAATCTCAAATACAATCTGCAAAACATGGGGGGGCGGGGGATTTTATTTTATTTTTTTCTGCTCAAGGGCTGCATAGCCCTGCAAGCAAACACTCTGGGAGCTGCTTGCCTAAAGCAGAAGGGGCTGAAGTAAAAAGTAGATGCTTCAACCGATACCTGTGCAGGCAGTTACAGACCCCATAATGCAGTGGAAAGGGAGATATATTAATCCACAGTACAGTGATGGGCAGGAAGATTTAAATCACATTCTCGGCTTGTTGCCACGATGGGGATAACAGGGGAAAGGTATGCCAGCCAAAGACGCTTATGGCAGCAGTGGGACTAGGATGAGTTGGTTCCCCCTTCGCAAGCACTGCTGATTGCTACTGAAGATCCCATAAGAGCCGCAACTAGAACTGCTCTTCACCTAATATTCCACATGATTCATTATTTTATTTTGCTCTCACTGCTATAGATGCCACCTCTGCCATAATCGGGATGGCTCAACCATTCCCTCTCTTGTCCCATCTGTCTGCATGAGAACCAAGCCCATTACTAACTGGCAGGCAGCGATAGTACATCCCATGCTACTAAACTGGAAGCCTGCCTAGCAACTGACTAACTAGCACTTCATAGAAGGTGCTCACATGTGCTGTGGCCTTGGGCCAGTTCTGCAGTGCTTGGGAGCAATATGTCCTGCTCCACTGACACCTGGGTGGGGCATACAGCAGCATAAGTAGTAAGAAATGATTGCTAATCAATCCGCTGGGTGGTCTGGGAGAAGGAAACGGACATCTATGCTTGGAACGTGATTGCCATGCATAACAGACATGGAAACAAATGGGAATACATGCTCTTACTGAGGCTAGCAGCCGTTAGAACAACTTCTGGTGGCACGTGCTACTGAGTAGCAGGGTAGGTTTGCAGGAAAGCAAAGGGCAGGATCCTCAGACAAGGAGTATCAATTGGAGATAGACCCTACTCATTATATGAGGATCTGCAGTCATCCCAATACTGTACCAGGTTTTTGTTTCTTTCTTTTGGTTGTACTTCATTTTAATGGATCGGATTTGAAAATAAATTGCCTTTCTAGCTTAGCATACTTTCCATATCCGTAACAGATTTGTAGAATTCCGTAGAGTAGGGCAGGAGGACTCTCCCAACTGAAATAAAGCAGCCAAAAAGGCAGGAAGAAATAATGTAAATGTCCCCCCCCCCAAAAAAAATATTATATAACAAGCTGTGAGGTTATATGTATGCTTGAGTACTTTTGCTTCTTAGAATTCAAAAGCGTTAGAATATTTAGTTTCCTCAGAAGTTTAAAGAACTTATGAAATCTTCCCATAATTCATTTCCTTCTGTGAGGTGAGGTGGGTGCAGGAGCCTAGCTGGACTCTTCCCCACTTCTTATTTAACAGTTGAGAGGTATCGGAGTCCTGTTGCTGTAATTCTACTGTTCCACTTCTCATGCGTAACTCCATTTTGTTTGAAGACATTTATTAAGTCTGACAACTGCATTTTAATACTGCCTTGAAAATTTTATGATTAATTCCACACTATGGTTCAAGTACTAATCTTTACCTAGTTCTGCAAGAATTAACCTGTTTCCTTTTCAATGCATCCATAGTAATTATTGCTTCTACTTGCTTTGAAACAATTCTGCTCATTAACCACTTAATTATGATTCCATCTAGGTCTCATTTCATCATTATAAAGATTAATAAAGAGGGAAAAAATGGAATATTTTCACTACCCATAGCATTGCAGTCTTCTTCTAGTCCTTCCTGTTTTCTTTCCCCCCTGAATTTAATTTAGTATACGGTTAGAACATCTTTTTCTTTTGTTTTTTAATCACTGAACAAGCCTAGGGCCTTATTTGTAATAACAGAATTGGAAATAATCAACCCCCCCGGTTTGCTTACAAGATGGTACATGTTGCATCCAGGATTTTGCCTTAACTAGACTCTGATTACCAAATATTTTATATAACTACTTGTAATTTTAAGACTGCTTCTGGAGTTCTTAATTTTTTTTAATTAAAAAGTTTAATATAGTAGCCTCCCATCATGCATTTTAATTCTCTTAATGATTTCAATAATCTGAAATAGTTCAGAAGGCATATATACATAATAAATAGTATATACACTTCCCTGATGGTAGGTTCCATTGAACTCTGGCTTAGACATGGATAGAACTGGCTGCACTGTAAATTTCCTGTTGAGGAAAATACATGAGTGTAGCAATAAACAAACCTATGCTCAGAAGGGAGCTCACCTCTTTAAATATATTATATCCTCAGTAAGGAGTCCAACTTTCCAAGTATACTGGAATAACTCACATGTTTTGAAACACTTGCTTGCCATATTTTCTTTCTGTTTGAAAACAGCTCTTAGAAATGCACCTAAAAACATTGACTTAGTTTGCACGTAATGCTAAGCTAAACCATGGTTTAGCGCAACAGTGGAGGCTTCTTTTAAATATAGAAGATCCCAGAATGGTTCAGATAACACCCCCCCCAAATAGTACGCAATAAAACAGAACTAGATCAAACAACCCCCCACAAAAACCAGTCTAATAATATGAACACATCGAAGCAGGTTAAATAATTCATGGGGGAAGCCTATACAGCATATAGTTGAAGCTATGTATATGATGTTCTTTGCTGCACTGTTGCTAGAAGCCACTGTGCAGGTGTTGTGTCCACAGTGTGTGAATGAGAAAAGGAGGTAGGCTGCACCAGGTGAGGTGCTTCCCTTCTTAGCTTCCCTCTCCACTTCTCTCAGTTGTCTAGCAGTGCAGTCAGCCTGCCTACTTACCCTCCATTGGAAGCAAGTGCCCACTCTTGCCCGTCGATTGTGCTCCTGCTCCCAGCTAAATTCTGCACTGCTCAGGCTGTGTCCAGTTCTGGGAGCAACATTTTAAGGAGGGCACTGCCCAGAGAAGGAAGAGCAGGATGGTGAGAGATCAGGAAACCTAAGTCCTATGAAATACTTTCCAGTTTAAAGCACTGGGTATGTTTCCTCCCGAAAGCTGACATCTTGAGTAGATATTGCTATTTATTTTGGAAAACCAAGCCTGCTTCCTATCCCTGCTTTGCAGCAGGTGTAGTTTGTTGGTGGGGAATATTAGAAGTATTATTGTAACATAAACCAACCTTTTTAGACACCAGAGACTTCAATCGGCATCATGGGATTTTCATTTAGGCTTTTATCTTCCGCCAGGGGTACTGAACACCCTTAAAACTTTTCGCAAAATCATTAGTTTTAATGTGCATGGGTGCAAAAGTAGGGTCTGTAAGTACATCTCGCCATCAAACCCCAGCGTGCTATCCTTCACATCTCCTCTGCCGCAGCCCCTTCATCAGCACCCCATTCATCCCTAACTCTGCTCCATATCAGTTCCCTTCCCCGTATGTCACTGAGGACCTCCCAAAGTCCTCTTGCTTGTCAAAGCAGCTGCCACCCCCTCCCGTTCTGTCAGTCACATCCTTGTCCAGGTCTTCTCCCTAATCCATTCCTCTCCCCCTTAGCTGTAAACACAAGCAGACCTGCACATTTGACACACACCACACTTCTTGAAGCCTGCTCAATGGGTTTAAATTAACTCCAGGAGAGTCTGATGCTGTGCTGCTATGCAGGGGCAGCCATTGGTGGACCAGCCTTTGTATCTTGGGGGCATTGCTTCCTGACCCTGAATTATGGTTCAGCAACTCCTGTGAAAAGTGGTTGGGGAGCTGCGGGCCATGCTAGGAACCTTTTAAAAGGGTATGACAAAGTCCCTAGGCCTCTGGTCCAATACATATTTCTGTACTTTCCTTTCTGTCTCCTGTGGCTTCTTCTACCTTTGACCTGAACTCCCAGCATTTACCAAAATCAAGACACATAATTATGCGTTTAAGCACACAGCTCTTTCTTTGATACAAATAGTACCAAAAATTCTCTGCCCACAGGTTGGGGGTGGGTGGGGTGGTGAACTATTATTTCCTTTTTTCCTCTTCACTGTTTTTTAATGTAGCAATTGAAATTCAAAAAAGTTTTTCTCCATTCCCCCCCAAGGCATTTAATCAGAACAGGCAAGCAAAGGGATTCATCTCTAAACATTAGTTGCTTCCCTCCCCCCCCCCCTAGTTTTCCCTTGTGTTGTCAATTTTTCCTTTTTGTTTTGTTTCTTGTGAAGGATGTTTCATTAACATGCAAAAGGAACTGGGCTGTGCTTCCAGGTTAATTGTTATTTCCAGTGTACTGTTAAAACCAGCTGATTTATCTCTTTATTTTGCCATTTCAAATGGCTCTTAGCTTTAGATCTCTACACAGCTCTTTCCTTCTCCCGCACCTTACCCATTTTTGGCCAGCTGAATTTAAGAAACAGACTTGTATGGCATATATAAAACATAGACTGAAGAAAAGCTAAGTGCTCCTCAGATTATACCGACCTGTTTATCAGAAGAGATGAAAGGAAAATCTGAGAGTTTGCTGCATTATGACCTCCTAAAATGCTTACACTGGGCCAAATTCTGCTCTGGCGCGCACAGTACAGTGTCCTGATTTGACACAGGACAAATTTGGTCCCATTATTTTTTAGGAGAGAACATCCTAGAGCTTATGCATCCATAAAATGTGCTACAGTTAAATGTATTAATGGCTTTTATGTTGTGCATTTGTGAGCCGGATAATAAACAATTGTACTTCTCTTCTTGTCTCATATCTGCTCTTGCTCTCCTTAGATTGTATCTAGTTTCAAAACTACGACGTCTAGAGCCATTTGCCAGCTGGTGAAAGAGTATATTGGTCATCGGGATGGGATTTGGGATGTCAGTGTCACGAAAACTCAGCCATTGGTGCTGGGGACAGCATCTGCTGGTAATACTCTTTATTTTTTGTCTCCATTGCTATTTATGAGGGTGTACTATCTTAAAGGGCGCACTAAACCAAACATGGTCAACTAATGACTCATGGGTGGCTTCAGGTCCTGCCCCATATTTAGACCCTTAGCCCTGCCTATATCAGATGCAAACCAGCATGTTTGTGATTCAGAGGGTTACCTATTGGATTCTTCAGTCAGTGGGGCCAGATCTTCTCCAACCAAACTGTACACATGTGGAGAAACTCTCACCACCACCCTAGCTTTGCCCCCCCCCCCAAGACTGAAAGAGACCGCTCTCATTACTCTAAACCAGTGTTTCCCAAACTTGGGCCTCCAGCTGTTTTTGGACTACAATTCCCAGCATCCCTGACCACTGGTCCTGCTATCTAGGAATGATGGGAGTTGTAGTCCAAAAACAGCTGGAGACCCAAGTTTGGGAAACACTGTTCCAAATCAGGGCATGCTTTCAGACTAGCATTTGACTTTTGTGTTAATCAAATCCTATATATGGCCCCCATTATGGTTTTGATCTCAGTTTTTTTTTGTTGCATTTATACTTTTTTGTTTTGCTATTCATCTCTCTTAAGTGTGGTTTTACTGAGAACATTTACACAAAAAGTAAAGGTAGCTGCTTTGCCCCATTTTAAAAATCTGTATTTATTTTACATTCTGACATCCCACCTTTCTTCCATCATGCAACCCAGGGTAGCAAGCAGCGTCATTCCCAGGAGGTCTGCCATCCAGGCACTAACCAGACTCAGACCTGCTTAGCTTCAGCAAGGTGGTGGCCTCAAGTGACTTCAAGTCATACCCTGGGACAGTATCTTTATTAGGCTAAGCAAAATGTCACAAAAATAGTGTAACTCAGGTAGTGGACATCTAAATGCAGATGCTATGCAGGTGTCAGGTTCCTCTTGTTACATTCTCTTCTTTATTTTTTCCCTTTCAGGTTTGTCTTCCAGCTCCTTTTCTTTGCCTACCCACTACTGACCCCAAAACCAAACTTTAGAAATATGACCTAATTTCTGTTATCCGTTTTAAGACTTATCTGTGCTTCCATTGCTGAAAGATTATCCTGCTAAGGATACTTCTTGTATTGGGACTAGTGATAATCCCATAGAATTTGAAATATGCTGGCAGCTATTTGAGCCAGGGGCCGTAAACGTGCATATAACGGCAATATAACTTTTTATCTTTGAAAGAGAGGATAAATGAGGAATTTGAGATACGCTAGCACCATCTGCTGGACATCAAAGAGAGCAGGAGGGTATGATTCAGAGAAATTGGAGACCTGCACTTGGTCAAGAAAGTACAGCTAACTTCCTCGCCAACACCTCCGAATTCTCTAAGGCTGCTTCAGACATTCATGCTCATCACTTGATGACTGCAGAATTGGGTGGTGGTTCAAGCCTTTCTCACTTGTTTTTTCTCTCCCCCCCCCCTTAGCCCCCATGAGCAGGGAGGGAAACGTCCCCTTCCTCTTCCACATGCCCCCTTTACCATACTTGCAGTCTTCTAGTGTCCCAGACATTGGGGAATGAACGTGTGCAGCAGGGATCCTGCTGTACTTGAGTAGGCTTTCTGTGTAATTGGAAACCCCGAGTACGGCTTTTCATGTGTGAATAAGCCATCATAGGTAGAACAGCACAGGGAAGTTAGGACACTTCAAAATCAGTGTTTTTCTGTGCAGCCAGTAGGCATTCTGCTTGTGAGTATGAGGCAAGGAGAAATCAGATAATGGGCATACGTGTGTGAACGAGCCTGAACTACAAACTGCCTCCATTCAATGTAGAGGTTTTCTTCCTACTGAGAGCCACAGGAACAGGACTCCCCTGAAATGCATTTTCTTTGACTTATAACTGTATGTACAACTTCCAACTCCCTTTGTTGTCAAGCTCAACATACAGGGGCATACTTTGCTAGCACGTGTCTCACTGGTAGCCATATGCTTTGTTACCTGTCACTATAATTCTGCAGGGCCTCCATTGCCTAAATTAAAGCATTTTTCTTTCATTTCCCTTCCTTTTTAATTCTGACAGATCACACAGCTTTGCTTTGGAGCATAGAAACAGGGAAGTGCCTTGTGAAATATGGTGGGCATGCTGGATCAGGTGAGATGAAATCCCTGCTGTTAAACAGGAATGTCAGAAAAATAACTTTATGTATAATTTCTTCCTGCTATGGCATGTATATATGTATGGTTTTAGTATGCAAAAGCCACTGGGTTGAATCCAATTGTTCCCTTCTACAAACTGAAGGAGTTCTTCAGTGTTTTGTATGGCGGAGGCTTCCACTAATTCCTGCCAACTTCCCCTTTCCCCATTGCATTCCTTTGTGCCACCTTTCACCATATTCTGTAGGCTTTCACAACCCCCCCCCCCTGAGATATTTTTGGGGAGAAGGATGAGGAACATTTCCTCCTCTTTCATGGGTGAAGGTGTCCCTTTGATGAACATAAGTGCACAGTGGGATTCAACCTAGTTTCTTAAGATGGTTTGATTCAAAGAGAAGCATATTAATAGTCAAAGGAAAAACTTGAAATGCAGTGGTTATAATTTGAACATTTCCATAAAATACAATGGAGCAAGCAAGAAATGACAATATAAATATTTGGTTGCTAAATGTGCTTTCAGATTTCAAACTTGATAGTTGTTGTGTAACTCTATTGAAATTCTCATGAAGATCAGATTTATTTTAAAATTATTTATTACACAGACTGAGATGATAGAATTCTGAACAGTACCACCTCAGAATGCAAGTGGGAGAAATCAGGTTTCTGAATGCTCCATGTAAAAAGGTCACTGCTTATAGTGAGCTAGTGCACTCAGTCTATTTCCATTGATGTGCTAGCTAAATTGGATATGGGGAGTTTTCTTTTTTGCATTTTTGCATGGGGGATCATTTCCCCTCTCCTTCCCTTGCAGTATAAAGCAGAAAAATCTGGAATTGTGCTAACTCAGTTTGCATAGTTTGTAGAATACCTCTTACTGGATCCGACATGCACCATTCTTCTTGCTGGAAATCTTTTCTCTGGAATTTTCTACAAGAACATTCCCCACCATTAGTCCTCTTGCTTCTGGGATATCACTAGAATCACCGGAGTTCTATCTTTAAGTTATTCCTCACTGTAACAAGAGGAACTGATCAAACTGCAAGCATATATTTTAACTCCTAGGTTCTGAAATGACTACAGTACATCCCAGCCCTCCCACAAACCACTGAACAGATCTTAAATCACAGTGGAGGTCCAGATGTGCCCCCTGCCCCTAAGTTTAGCTACATGTACAGTGTGGACGTCCTGTGGATTGGTTGGTCATAATAATTGTGGTGTTGTTTTTCTTAAAAACAGTAAATTCCATAAAGTTTCATCCGACGGAACAAGTGGCTCTTACAGGTATGTAATTATCTTGGGCTCACAGAATAATATTCTCAATACCCTTAGGAATGAATAGTCATTTACCACTTGCTTCATGTGTGTGTTTGCTGATTACCTCTGTCAGGTTAGTACTGTATAGCAGTGTTTCCCAACCTTTTTTGGGCAAAGGCACACTTGTTTGATGAAAAAAATCTCGAGGCACACCACCATTACAGCCCCGTGACGTCAGCGCGCAGCGTCACGCCGGGAGGGACGCACGAAAGTGTAAGTTTCAATTTTTTTCCCTCCCCCTTGCCGGGGAACCTCCAAGCTTTGGGGGTGGGGGGGGAGGAGGCAGCAAAGCGAGGCAGGAAGGAGAGCGCGGCTTGGCTGGGTGAGCTTTGGCAGGGGCAGGGAATGAGAGCCGCGAGGCGGGCGCTGCGGACGGAGGCGCTGCCCGCCGAGCTCGCAGGCAGCCAGGCAGGCAGACGGCGAGAGCCCCGCGCTGGGCGGCCTCTCCTCGCCGCCGCCGCCCCCCCTCTCGCCGCCCGACTCGCCCGCCTCCCTCCAGGCAACATCTCGCGGCACACCAGGCAACATCTCGCGGCACACTAGTGTGCCACGGAACAGTGGTTGGGAAACACTGCTGTATAGGAAGCTGCCTAATACCAAGTCGGACTATTCACATCCTAAGAGCAGCCCTGTTGGATAACACTAAAGGCCTATTTAATCCAGTAGCTTGTTCCCAGAGTGCCGGGAAGCCCACAAGTAGGGCATGAGGACAATAGCCCTTTCCAGTGTTTGTGATTTTGTAGGTAGCATATAGCTATCATGACTATTAGCCATTGATGGCCTGGTCCTCCATGAATTTGTCTAATTCCCTTTAAAGCCATCTAACTTGGTGACTGTCACCATGTCTCATTGCAGCGAATCCCACAGTTTAGCTTTGTGCCATATGAAGATGTATTGTCTTTCCCGAATCCCCCCTCCATTCCGCTTCATCAGTTCACCTAACTCATTGTTGTCTACTCTGCATGGAATATTGTTGGCTCTCTGGGTTAGAAACAGAAATTTTTCCCCATCCTGCTTGGAGATGTCTGAGATTGTACCTGGGAATAAAAATCTGTGCTCTACTTCTGAGCATCTTCTCCAGAGCTTCTGTTGTCCTGACTCACTCACCTTAAAAAGGTTTTATTTCTCTTTTCTTTGGCCATGCTCTATTTAAATAAGCCTGTGTATGAGAGATGGGGTGCTTGCAGTTTTATCTGTTGACTTAAAGGTAATTAACTTTGGGGTCAAAAAGGAAAATTCTGTAATCTGTGTGTATTATAGGCATTTACAGGTCATTCCGTACCCTACCTCCTAAGGAGTGATGCAATTATTTCTTGGCCACGTAGACGACATAAAATTGTTTACAATGCCATTAAGGAGGGAGGGAAGGGATGTTGGAAGCTTTCCTGAACTTGCACACACATTAAAACTTGCATTGGGATGCAGCAGCAAGAAAGACTGATACTGAGGAGGGGTGAATGTTTATTTGTTTGTTTATATAAAACTTGTATAGCCTCTTAACTGTAAATAAAACTTCCAAGTGGTTTACCAAAAAATCCTCTCAATAAGTGCAAATTATTTATATGTATGACTAGATGTTAAAATGTGTGTGTGTGTGTAAATTGAACATGCTGGCTTCATTCTCTTTGCTTAATTGAACATTGTATAGTCCCCAAATAATGAAACATTTAATTTAGGCTGAATGTTAACTAAGTGGTCAGCAGCAGTATTTGTTCAAAAGTAAGTATTATTTATGCATAAGTAACTTAGGCATTTGAGTCAAAATGGTAAAAATGCAATGACCTTAACACTGATCCTCTTTGGTTTGAAGCAGTGAGAACAAGTTCAAACTTTCCTTCTCCCACCTCTTACCTGGGTTCCTCAAACACCATTTGACCTTGATGTGCAAACCAGCAAATTATAGTTTGAGCAAGCCAGTTTTGTAAACTAGGATCAAACCATTGTTTAAAACTTCAGTTTGGAGAGATTGCTTAAAACTGTTTGCCTGTTCATACATTAGGGTAAACCATGGTTTGAGGAAACCAAGAGGTTTTGCATCAAGGACTGCAGAAAAGGAAAGGAGACTGGTGGGACAGGAAGAACTCTAACTCACAACTTGTTCCAAATCCTCTGTACCATAGTTTAGAGCAGTGGTTCTCAACCTGTGGGTCCCCAGATGTTGTTGGACTACAACTCCCATCATCCCTGAGCTCTGGCCTTTCTAGCTAGGGGTGATGGGAGTTGTAGTTCTATAACATCTGGGGACCCACAGGTTGAGAAAGGCTAGTTTAGAGGATCGGGAGTGTGACATCTGAATTATCTACTATATTTCCATATTCTTTCAACTTTCTCTGCAGCTTCAGGAGATCAGACAGCTCATATCTGGAGGTACATGGTGCAGTTGCCCACACCTCAGCCTACCGCAGACTGTAATGTAAGTGATTTAACTCCAATTTGATGCTGGATATTGAAGAAAAGTTTTATGCTGCATTTTAAAACTTTGCAATAGTATATTAATCTATTTGAGAATATGCACCTTTTAAAACAATTTGTGATTATTTTCCCCCTACTTAGCATTTTGCTGATTACATTTTCCATTGCTGTTACATGTTTTTGGTGCACCATCGTCTAGGTGGACTGTTTCACAAAGTCCTTCAGCCTCACCCTGCAGCTCTGCTCAGGTGGCTGTTAATGATAGCTTCAGTGGAAGCTAGTTGGCATGTTATCTCTGCCATTAGAAACTCTGCATTAACCCTACTAACAGGCACTGTTGATAATGCTCCCTTAGCATTCACAGCCACTCTGTAGTTCATCCACCATCTATGTTGCTTGCAGTCAGTTTCTCATGCAACAGAGGTGGACATGCCCATCACTATACTACTGCAGGGCATGACTGTATGGAAACAATGCTTAATCAAGATTTGCATAAGATCTTCAAGGAAAATATGTTGACAACACCAAGAGGGCCACAGCTTCCTCATACCTACTTCAGAAGACATTTTAAAAAACCCTACTGCTGTTGTGCAAATTTATCTCAAAAGGCCCCAAACAAATTGACAATCTGAAAAGAGAGAATATTTTCATTTATTTACGTGGGAGTAAATATCACTCGAGGGACGTGGGTGGCACTGTGGGTTAAACCACAGAGCCTAGGACTTGCAGATCAGAAGGTGGGCAGTTCGAATCCCCGCGACGGGGTGAACTCCTGTTGCTTGGTCCCTGTCAACCTAGCAGTTCGAAAGCACATCAAAGTGCAAGTAGATAAATAGGTACCGCTCCGGCGGGAAGGTAAACGGTGTTTCCATGTGCTGCTCTGGTTCGCCAGAAGCGGCTTAGTCATGCTGGCCACATGACCTGGAAGCTGTATGCTGGCTCCCTCGGCCAATAAACCGAGATGAGCGCCGCAACCCCAGAATCGGTCACGACTGGACCTAATGGTCAGGGGTCCCTTTACCTTTAAATATCACTCATCATTGAACTTTACTTCCTATATCCCATTTCTTCTTCAAGTCTTCCTCTTTTGTTGTTGAGACTATGCTAATAGGGACACTCTCAACAGCTCAGCTATCCTTTGCCTCATGGAATCTGACTCACTAGCTCTCTCCCAGATTACCTGCTTTGGGCATTATATTGCACAGTGGGAATCCCGATAGCAGAAACCCTTGTGTTTGTGATAGATTAATCCCGCATTACAGATCATGGAAGCCACTTTCAACTTGGGCAGTTTTAATACATGTTAAATATTTTCAAAATTAACAGCAAATGTCTGGAGAAGATGAAGTTGAGTTCTCTGATAAAGATGAACCTGAAGGAGATGGAGATGGTTCTAGTGATTGTCCCACCATCCGGGCTCCTTTAACTTTCCTAAAAAGCCACCAAGGTGTAGTCATAGCAGCTGATTGGCTAGTTGGAGGGAAGCAAGCTGTGACAGCTTCATGGGATAGAACAGCAAACCTGTATGATGTGGAGACATCTGAACTGGTGCACTCTCTGACAGGTACCTCTTTGTGTAGAAGTTTCATTTTTGTCCATTTGTTTCAGAGGCTGATTGTGGGTTCTAGGCTGCCACTGTTAATGTGGCACTTAGAAATTCAAACTTCCGGGCAAGGAAGAGTAACCCCCATTGTTTGTGAGATTATGAATGTGAGATTCCTCTGTACTCTGTGTCGCCCCGTTTCTTCTTTGAACTTCCATGTTCCTCTTCTCCCAAAGGGTCAGTGTGCAATCTGAAAACAGACTCCCAAGGGGGAGTGGAATATATTTCTAGCAGTTTAACTGTTTACAAAGGGGTTGCTTTTCTGTTGTGATCAGACAGCTTAGTTGCCTTTAATAACAGATATGTGAAGCAGAAGTGGCCGGATTGTTGCTTTATTCATACAAAATGTATATCAGTTAAAATTTTTAATGAGATCTTTGTCACAAAACATGGACCAAGATGGCCATTCTGCTTATGTAGCTTTCTCCTATAGCTATTTTCCACCTGCTATACTAGCCACAGAAGCTTAATATATCATGGATTATCATCAGATGTGCAACCAAAGCCTTCAATTAACTAGACATAAGAAATGAAACGTGTAATGTGGTTATGATTATTGGACCAGTTTCTGCCCAATGAAGAGTTTTGTGGAATTTGGTTCAGTTTTAATTAAGAGGTTCTTTCCTACATATGGTCATATTACCAAGTTACCTAGGTGGGGGTTTTTCACCACTTTCACCCTATAGAGCAATGACATCTAGATTGTTTTTCCTAAACTATTTTGTGTCTGTAGGCACTGGGCATGGTATAACTTGTGTGCAGCTGCTCTGTCGCCAGTGGCAAGCTATAATGTGGCAGTAGTGTGTTAATTAGTAGGAGATTAAACTGCAGTGTGTACCTAAAGTAGAGGGATGAACTAGGTGATTTGTGGCTCCTTGCAGCCCTGTGATTTTGCAGCTCTAAGCATAGGCCTTAAATTTTATATTCAGTCAATGTAAATAGCTGCTGCAAATCAGCTTTGACGACAATTTGTCTAAGCCACAAAGAACTCAACATGCAAAGAGCAGACTAACTTGTCTGACATTTCTGGTCACAGCTTTTCAACAGCGTGGGCAAGTCAGGCACTACTTTAGATGCAGAATTTTCTAGTGCATCTGCCTCAAACATGAACCCTGCACTTTTGAAAAAGGCACACCAAGATAGTTTAGCGGGTTGTTGGCCAGGTGGTATTTCCCCATTCAGAGTACCTTCTTATCTCTGCATGGTTAATCAAGGAGTCAGGCTGTCTGTTTTTGTTTTGGTGCTTAGCAGATCTTTGTAGAGTAAACTGTATTCAGTATTGCCAAGGAATGGTAAAATCTTGGATCTATATGCTCTTAAATGCATTCCTTTAGATGAAACGAAGAGTCTACCGTATTTTTTGCACCATAACACTCACTTTTTTCCTCCTAAAAAGTAAGGGGAAATGTCTGTGCGTGTTATGGAGGGAATGCCTACGGCTGGCATGCCTACGGATTTTCCTCCTCTAAAAACTACGTGCGTGTTATGGTCGAGTGCGTGTTATAGAGCGAAAAATACGGTAATCTATGTTAGCGATGATGGCCCCGGAATCTGGAGTAGGTAGTAAAATTCTAACCCACCTTTTTGCCACCAAAGCATAAGAATTGTGTCTGATGTTTTTCCTCCTCAGTGTTTGTGGAATTGAAAGGTCATGCATTCTCAATGCCTTAATATTTTCATCTGTGGTTGTAGGACACGACCAAGAACTTACACATTGTTGCACGCATCCCACCCAACGTCTTGTGGTGACCTCCTCACGAGACACGACTTTCCGTCTGTGGGATTTCAGAGACCCTTCTATCCATTCTGTGAATGTCTTTCAGGGCCATACAGAGTAAGTGACAGCCAGTTTCTTAAAGTTTTTAAGCGGGAGGCTGGTTGCGTTGGGCTACTTGTACAAGATACTTTTTCTTTTTTATAATTATATTTATTATTTTTCCAAATTATTTCAAATCGAACCGAATTACTTTAATGCAGTTTCTTAAAATCAGGTTTCCCTCTCCTGTTGCAAATATATGTCCATCATTTCTTCCCATAGCTGCATCATTTCTTATTCAGTATCCTGTTGTCATCCTTCACTTGCCATTAAGCCATTCTTCCAGCTTTTTCCTCCTTACAAACAGCACCTGTGTTACGTCTTATAAATATAAGATCCAGTTCATGTGTGTAGTCCTTCATATATATATTTGTTCCAGACCTGGTGTGCTGAGAGAGCTACTATCTTCCATTGTTCAGTTCTTTGCAGTGTTTATCTGGATGAACTTGTACCAAATACTTTCAGACCTCTTCAGGTTTTAACAGTAATCATTTTGAGATGTTCTCTTATCAAAACTCTTTTCTCCCACCCCAATTAAAACTTCGTTAGTGCCAAGGAGAATTAAGATAAGATACCCATCTTCTTATTGCAGAGAATGAGACTTCAAGAGGCTGCATTAAAAAATTGTAGCTATGCTGCATTATGGAAAAGGATAGCACCATTAGACAATGGGCTGGTTTTCCAACAGCAGCCCCCATTGCACCTTGAAGGCTGCTGGAAAAGTCCTGCCACCCCAGGACAGGTGTGAGGAACCTGCGGCCATTCCCATTGGGGGATGTTGGAGCAGCCCTGTTCTTCTAGCGCAGAACTTGGGAATCTATGGCTCTTCAGATGTTGTTGGACTGTGAATCTTAATAGTTTCAGCCAGCATGGCCTGTGGTCATGGACGATGGCAGTTGCAGATGAACAACATCTGGAGGTCCATAGGTTTTCCATTCCTGTCCTAGGGCCTGTCCAGTGTTTTAGCAGGAGGATTTAACAGAAGGTTTAGTAGAGACTAGGGATGCTCATATGTAGTTGATCTTGTTTCAAGTATTTATATTCTGCTTTTCATTTAAAAAGATTGCACAGCAGTTTACAAAACAAAATACAGTATATAAAACATCAAAATAGGATTCTGCTCAATATACCCCCCCTCACTCAATCCTAGATTTGTGCGGTAGTAGGGATTTCTGGACTCCTTTAAAGGTCAAATGGTGTTTTCCTAGGTCAGCTGCCATAATCTGCTGATGAGTGCTTATCCTGGATTTTGGCAGTCCCTCAGATAGAGGCAACGGGGACAGATCTACATGAGTCTTACTCAATTTCCAAGGGATAGCGTGGCAATCTTAATGTTGCAGTGTGTGCTGCGACTTAGGTTCAGGTTACCATGTAGCAAGCAGTCATAAGCATATTAAAAACATTTTTTTGAAGATCATAATGATCCTCCCCAGATATAAAAAAGAGGAAAGTGTTGGAACTGCTCAAATTTCAGCTGGAAGATACTATCAAAACAAAGAGTGCATGACATGCAAAAGCCCTGCAATAATTATTCACAGTAGTAGCAACAAAGGATTGAGGTTAAATGTCAAGTGAGTTGCCAGGGCTCACTTACAATGGGGCAGTTGGCAGGAAGACTAGAAGTAAAGGCAGTAGAATCACATGCCCTGCAGTGTTCTTCAAAGTCCATGAAGGAGGTAACATTCAGAAGCATAAACCTTAGAAGTGTGGGATCCACCCATTGACTCTCAGCATGCCACAGGTCAGCACAAGTAATTGACTAATCTTATGTCCTGCTTTTCCTTTAGAGAGTTCAGATGAGCTTGCCTGGGTCTCCCACTGGTCTTCTATACAGGCACTGTACAAGTTGTAGCGAGAATATTACTTTGTGCAGGCGGCATTAAAGAACTGGTGCTGAAAGATCTACAGTAATTACCTTTTTGATTTTAAGCTCAATTCAAAGGGCTGTTTTTGACCCTACACAGCTTAGTTTCCATTTGGAGAGTATGCGGAAGACAGCCCTGGGCTGTTTCACCCTTTAACTAGTTCTCTTTTTCTCTCCCATAAAAACCACACTCTCTTTTAAAGTGTGCTTGCAGTTGCAGATTAAATATACAGTGCAGGTGGATGTTTCTTAAGTTGCTCTGACTGTTAAGACTGTTCTCCTAAGTGCCATAACTGTACCAACTGCCATAACTGCCACAGAGTGTATGACAGCTCTTGCAATTAACCCATTTCATGTGCATTTTGGATGCTAATATCCCACAGATCATGCCTATCAGCAGGAAGCTTCCTCTGATAACCCCACCCCACCAAATCTTAAGATTGTCCAGATAAATTCTCTCTGCAATCTGAACTGTGGTGCCTGGCCATGCAGGAGCCTTCTTGGTGGTGGTGCCCAACATATATTTCCAGGAAGTTTCACCAACTCCCCTGTCTTAATGACCTTCAAGTGACAGGTGGACACTTTGTTTCAACAAGCTTTTAGCTGAATTGGGTTATGTGCTAGAGTCCCATATCCCTGTTAATTGTTTTTATTTTGTACGTAATATATAATTGTATGTTCCTGTAAACTGTCAGCCTTGCTGTAGTATGACATTTAAGCTTACTGAATAATAATAAATAGTTTAAGGAATGAGAGGTGTCAACATTTCTAGGCAACTGCTTTAGATGAAAAAGCTAGGTTTTTCCCCCAAAACTGTAGTTTTTAGTGCTGCTTAAATTAAAAAGCTGCTTTGTTAGCACTGTAATTAGCTCTGTAATTACCTTTCGGACAAATTGAATTCCATAATGGCAACTTTTGACACCAAGAAATAATAATAATATAATAATAATAAATTTTATTTATATCCCGCCCTCCCCAGCCAAAGCCGGGCTCAGGGCGGCTAACAACAATCAAATAATCAGTCAAATAATCACACAATCTAAAAATATTTCATTATAAAAATTAATTAAATCAAATTGATGGCAACCAATTAAGCAGAATTATGTGCAGGTTGCCAAAGGAGGGAGTCAGGCTGCGCCCTGACCAAAGGCCTGGCGGAACAACTCTGTCTTGCAGGCCCTGCGGAAAGATGTCAGGTCCCGCAGGGCCCTAGTCTCTTTTGACAGAGCATTCCACCAGTTTGGAGCTGCAGCCGAGAAGGCCCTGGCTCTAGTTGAGGCCAGCCTAACCTCTCTGAGGCCTGGGACCTTGAGGATGTTATTATTTGCAGACCGTAGGTTTCTCTGAGGGGCATACCAGGAGAGGCGGTCCCGTAGGTACGAGGGTCCTAGGCCGTATAGGGCTTTAAAGGTTAAAACCAGCACCTTAAACCTGATCCTGTACTCCACCGGGAGCCAGTGCAGCTGGTATAATACCGGATGAATGTGCTCTCGCAGCGAAGACCCCATAAGGAGTCTCGCCGCGGCATTCTGCACCCGCTGGAGTTTCTGGGTCAGTCTCAAGGGCAGCCCCACGTAGAGCGAGTTACAATAATCCAGTCTGGAGGTGACCGTCGCATGGATCACAGTGGCTAGGTCAGGACGAGAGAGATAAGGGGCCAACTGCTTAGCTTGGCGGAGATGAAAAAATGCCGCCTTTGTTATAGCTGTAATCTGCGACTCCATAGAGAGGGAGGTATCGAAGATTACACCCAAACTCTTAACGGCCGGTGCTGGCACTAATTGCACCCCCGCAAGAGATGGGAGTTGCCCCCTCAATCCCATATCGTCCCGCCCCAGCCAGAGGACCTCTGTCTTCGAAGGATTTAACTTCAACCGGCTCCCATGTAACCATCCAGCCACAGCTTCCAGACATCTGGTCAGTGTGTCTGGGGCCGAGTCAGGATGGCCATCCATCAACAGATAGAGTTGGGTGTCATCAGCATACTGATGGCAACCCAGCCCAAAACTCCAGACAAGCTGGGCGAGGGGGCGCATAAAGATGTTAAAAAGCATCGGGGAGAGAATTGCACCCTGAGGCACTCCACACACCAAGGAGTGGCGTGATGACAATTCCCCCCCAAGCGCCACCCTCTGTCCCCGACCAGAGAGAAACGAGCGCAGCCATTGAAGGACTGTGCCCTGGATCCCCACGTCGGCAAGGCGGTGGTCCAAGAGTTCGTGATCGACCATGTCAAAGGCTGCTGACAGATCTAGAAGAATCAGCAGCCCTGACCCGCCTCGATCCAGCTGCCTGCGGAGATCATCTGTTAGGGCGACCAGAGCCGTCTCGGTCCCATGACCAGCGCGGAAGCCGGACTGGAATGGGTCCAGAGCAGATGTTTCATCCAGAAACCTACCAAGCTGTTCAGCAACCGCTCTCTCAATCACCTTACCCAGGAATGGAAGATTCGAGACCGGGCGGTAATTGGATAGATCTGAGGGATCTAATGATGTTTTCTTTAAGAGCGGACGCACCACCGCCTCCTTCAGTTCCCCTGGGAATATCCCGGTGCCAAGGGACAAATTGATGATATCCCCCAGGGGGCCCCGCACCTCGTCTGGACACGCTCTAATCAGCCATGACGGGCACGGGTCAAGAGGACAGGTGGTGGGCTTTCCAGCTTGGAGGAATCTGTCCACATCGGCTGGAGATATCCGGTCAAAGTGGTCCAATACTGGACCCGAGGACAGTCGAGGGGCCTCCAGTTCCTTTATTGTATCCAAATTGGCAGGGAGGTCATGGCGGAGCAACAGGACCTTCTCCGCAAAAAAGCTCGCAAATGCCTCACAGCTGTGTGTCAGATTGTTATTTAAATTTGGCTGTCCTTCAAGGGACGTTAAAGACCGGATTATACTAAATAATTGCGCCGGGCGAGAGCTAGCGGATGCAATGGAGGCCGAGAAGTAAGACTTCTTAGCAGCCTTCACTGCCATCTCATAGGTTTTCATAAAAACCCTATAAGATGTTCTTGAGGCTCCGTCACGGGCACCCCGCCATACTCGCTCTAGCCGTCTGAGGTCCCGCTTCATTTTCCGAAGCTCCTCGGTAAACCAGGGAGCCCGGTTTCTGCGGGGTCGCAGAGGGCGCTTAGGTGCGATCTCATCGATGGCTGCCAGGAGCTGGGTATTCCAGCCCTCAACAAGCTCAGTCAATGAGTCGCCAGGGGGAGCAAGGTCCCGCAAGGCTTGACGGAATCTATCCGGGTCCATCAGCCTCCGCGGGCGAGCCCAAATCGGCTCGCCACCTAAGCAGGGTGGGGGTGGAAAGTCAATCCTGGCTTTCAGAGCGTAGTGATCAGACCATGGCACCTTCATCGAAGGAGACATGATCACATCTATACCGGCGCCAAAGATCAAATCCAGCGTGTGGCCTGCTTGATGTGTGGGGCCCGAAACAAACTGGGAGAGCCCTAGTGTCGCCATGGAAGACACCAGGTCCAGAGCCTGTGAGGAGGGAGTGGCATCAGCGTGGAAGTTGAAGTCTCCCAATACCAATAGGTTAGGGAACTCCAAGGCCCAGCCGGCCACCGCCTCCAGCAGGCCTGACAGGGTGGCTGCTGGTGCGCTAGGTGGCCGGTACACCAGCCAGACAGCCAAGCTCTCCTCGGAGCCCCACACTAGGCCAACACATTCAATGCCGGGGATCGATGGCGATGGTAGAGCCCTGAAAGAACAATCTTCCCGGATTAATACTGCCACCCCTCCCCCCCGGCCCACAGTCCGTGACTGGTGGAGGACGGAGAAACCCGGGGGCGCCATCTCTCGTAAGGTAACAGTTACCCCTTCGCGCACCCAGGTCTCCGTCACACAAGCCAGGTCAACTCCCTGCGAGATAAAGAAATCTCGCAGGGTAGCAGTTTTGTTGCCTATAGACCTGGCATTGCACAACACCAGTGAAGGAGGTGAGTAATCCTTGCTCACCCTACCCTCGTCTCTCGGGATGGGGCGCAGATTGGAAGGGGTACGAGCATATCCATATCTCGATCCCCTTCGCCTATAACATCTGCCCCCACCGCCATACCTCCCTCGCCCCTCCACGGTCGCAATCCCAAGCCTCATACTAACCTCCATTTACAAATAGAAAACAAAACAACCAAAACAATTATGCCCAAACAAAACCAATCCCCGCCCCACTCAGTGTCCACCCCCCAAAACAAAACAAAATGGAACAAACAAAAATACATAAATAAAAACCACCATTCACGGTGGTACAACAAAGTAAACAATAAAAGCAATAAGAGGTGAACGCATTAAAAACAACCCCTTTCTCTCATAATTTTCTGTCTATTACCAGTTTATTAGCATCCCACAAATGTGCTAGAGTTTCCTAGCAGGTCTACCCATAAGTAAGGAACACTGCAGATCTCCATATACATAATTTCTCTTTCTTTTTAGTTAGCCACATCATCTAGCCAATGTGGATTTTTGCTTGTAGTGAGGGAGGCATCCACTGATCAGTGCTGAATATCCAACCCACAAGTTATTTGTACAGTGGTTATCTGTAAAGTGGAGTTTGGGATAGTCAAAACATAGCATTGGCCCTTATTTGGAAGGTCCGTCTGGGGTCAGTTTACTGTTTGACACTTTGGCAAGGGTCACCATGAGTACTGGGAAGGAGGATAATATCCTTGGTGTCAGTGAAATGTCCCTTGTGTTCGGAGGTAGCTGGGGATGGTGGGCATCAAACCATTACTTAGGACACTATAGACAATGTCGTTGATTGAGACCAGCATATGGTCCCGGAAGACTCCTTAACAGAACCTTTAGAACCTACAGAGAGTTGTCCTCTTTGCCTTGATTCTTCAGACCCAGTCTACCTTTGGTGAAGTTCTGGGAAGCATGGACTTGATCTTTAATCAGAAGACCATTGAAGACCTAGCCTCTTCACCTGAAAGAACCAACAGTGGTTAGGGCATTTTCCTGAACTTGTGACAAGGATTCTAAAGCTCCGTTTCATTGTAAACATAGTTTTCCAGTTTTTGTGGCTTCTAAGGGGAATTCCTGTATAAAACATAATCGAGAACACTCAATAAAAAAGGTCTTAGTATGTTAACAGGTTGATAGGATTCCTGCATTGCAGGGGGTTGGACTTGATGACCCTCAGTGTCCCTTCCAACTCTACAATTCTATAAATTTGTGAATACTTCCATTAGTAGAAATGAAGTTTTATGCTAACAAGTGTCTTTGTGCCTAACTTTCAAATTTATCAAAGTTCTCCACCTCTCTTACAACAGCCTACTTGCGTTGCGTACTTTGGCTTTGTGTGCTGTGAAGACTATTAATGTCAGTGCTTTAAATTTTCTGTCTAGGATATTATATCTACATGGCTTGGGAGAGGGACTGTGAGAGTAATGAGTTGTGCGCTGTGTGTACTGTCTTCAGAAACCACCCAGGTTAACTCTTTAAGGTTCTCTAGAAGTGGCAGGCTAAAAATGAGATTTAGCATGTGAAGGTGGAAAATAACATTTGTACCAAAGACTCAAAAGTTGGTTTCCTTAGAAGCTACAAGTGATTACAGGCAAGTGATTATGTCGGTGCCCCAAAAGTGTTCTCTCCCCCCTGCCCCGATCAGATGAAATTTCTACTTGAAAAGCACAGCTTGTCGCATTTTTTGAGCTAGTAACGTCAAAATTCCCTCCAGTGATTCCAGTAAAGTGGAAGCTACCGATGAAACAATTTGTATTGTATGCATGATCAAGATACTAGATTTATACAGGACAAACACTTTTTATGGATTGGCAGCCTAGCGATATTTGGTATCGCCCGAAGGAATAGTTTGACAGTAACTTTAGTGATCATTTATCTCCAGACAACATTCTTCCATTTTGTTCATGGCTGTCTGCTTCTTTATCTGTAGCCCACTATATCAACGAATTAGAAATTTGCCTTTAAACAGGGAGTAGTCATGTTAGTCTACAAGCGAAAAGTCCTACACACCACCCTCATGATTCAGATGTACATCCTCATGTATATCTATCTCTTCATCTGTTATCACTTGATTTTGTACAGCTCAGTGTGTACGTAGGCACTCTGAAAAACTTTTGTAACAAGATTTAGCTCTTGGGGTCAGGAAGACCTTCGGTGGAAATAAACACTAGATTGCCTAGTTGAGTTATTTCCTCCCATGATGGCTGGAGCATGTGCACTTGAGGCTTGCTCTCATCCCAGGCAGAATCCAGGGTCAAGTAACAACTGAGCTGGCTTATGTTTACGTGCTACGTGGTAGTTGATTCACACCCAAAGATGCTATATAGAAGACAGGTTCATAAGTTTTCTTTGAGCCTCTCCAGGGTGCAATAATACAGCACATTCAATAGGTCTCTATTTTCAAACTAAATTTATGAAATTAGTTGTAACTCTTTTAAAAGTTTTTATAATGAAGGAACATCCTTTTAATTAAAGATGCATCTCTTGATTCTAAAGGGATAGTTCCGTTAGATAGTAAAGATCTATCGGTTTTTACATATATTGGATATATCTGTATCTCTAATTGATTAGATCCCTTCCGCAAATGGGTGGCACTTCCCAGTGACAGAAGCGCTGTTTCACACCTCATGTAGAAAAGTAAAACTAAAGACAAAGAATCTAGCACAAGTGGAAGCTGAACTTGCCTGTGTCAATGTTGCACTGTGAAGCCTCGTGTTGAGTATTTCCAGAGGAGCTTTTGCTTCCTCACAGTTCTTTGGATCCAGTCTGATGATTCTGTGCCTATTTACTCCATTTTAATGTGTGTGCATATATATTTTCTGTTGTAAAAAAGCAGATAACACAAAAAACGTTTGGTACATTAAACAAATAATAACCTAAGTGATCTATGGCACCCTTAGGTGCTTTCATCCAGTTTCTTCTGTGAAATTGTGCAGTTTTCTTTGTTCTGAAAGATAGGGCTGTCAAGTTTGCTGCCCCAGACAAGTGGGCAACTGCAAAATTTTAAACTTTTGATTAACAGATGCAAGCTATGCTTCTACAGCTGTGGTTAAAAATTAGTTAACCAATTTGTGTTGAATAATCTGGATGTGTTCCAGCAGATGGCGCCTTAATTCTGTTTTTAAACCTGAAAAACACTATCTTTAACATTTCAGGCATACACAGTTTCTATAAAGAATGGGAAGCTTAGCTATGTAGACTATAAAACAAAGCAGTTTGTGGTTTTGTTTTTTAAAATTTAAGTTACATGGTTTTTTTCAGTAGGATTTTTCGGGTGCCTTAGCTTAAATTTGTGTGTTTTAGAAACACATATTTTTTTTCTCTAGATAAGAAAGATCAGCATGAAGGATTAAGTGCAGGTAGAAAATGTTTGCTTCTGTGGCTTGGTGACACTTGATGTAAGAAAGTGATGGTTGGAAACTTCCACATGATACTGGTGTATGTAGTACTTCAGGATTAAAATATAAAACAAGGCTTGACATGGCAAGTTTTTCAACACTGGATAATAAGAGGGTGTTTGCAAGGGAGAGTGTGACTAAGGCTAAGAAAATTCAGCTGTGTTTATTCTTGCTAGAAAATAAGGGTACCAGAATGAGATTTTGTTTTTTTCAAAAATACATCTTACTAATGCATGTTTACTAATGCATGTTTACTAAGAAAGAACCAAAACTGGAATCAGAACTTGCATTGCAATCCTAAACATTTCTAATCAGAAGTAATTCCTATTGAATTCAGTGGGGCTTATTTCCAGTTAAGTGTGGTTATGATTGCAGGCTTAGTTGCTTTGAAAAGGAAAATTCATACATAAGCTTCTGCAAACATTTTAACATTCGTTTGTAGGCCAGGAAGCTTGTACACTGTAGAGAAATGCAAGATTGATGCCCTGATCTTGGGTATAATCACTTGGTCTCACTGAATACTCTAATACATAAGTGCATGTGTACTCAAGACTGAATTATTGTTTGAAAGCAGTGACCTCCCCACAAAATGTGAGTTACTCATCTTTATCTGTGGGGTGAAAAATCTATATTTAAGACTTTTCTGTGATAGGAGTAGTTAGGGAAGAATGGTGTTTTTCCTTAGTGACACATACATGTTTCAGTTTATCTTGAACAGTTGCCTGGTCTGTATGGTATAGTAATAATAATAATAATAATAATTTATTATTTATACCCCTTATAGTAGCTTGTAAGTAAAATCCTAATGAGACTTTGGGAACCTTGGCATTTCTTAGATTCTTGGAAAGAAAACCCTTTAGCTTAAATTTATGCGGAGGTAGATATTCAACATTTAAATCCCATTTCTTCCTCTGTACCCATGCATATAACAACAACAAGGCTTTGGATGTGCTTTGACACATGTACACATGTATTGACCTAACTGGCCACAGAAGGATCTGGAGCAGTGGGAGGCCAGGGCAGTGGTCCACATCTCTTCCCACCCAGTCTGATTTCACTTCCATGGAATAGGTGACAGTAGGCCTCGTGTTACTGGTTCTCTACATATGCTGTGTCAGATATAGGACATATGTGTCCACATCTACCAATCTGCCTAGAATGCTTCATCAGCGATGGCATAGCCCTGTGCATTCCTCACCATTACTACGTCCTTTGATAACAGAATATAGCCAACTTACATAGGAGCTTCTTGTTTTCAAAAGCCCCCATTCATTTTAATGATGATTTGGGGGTGGGGTGGGGGTATATATTCTGATGGTTGGCAACTTGGTCAGGCTGACTTTCCCCCAGGCCCCAGTACAACATACCTTATTGTTCCTTTTCCCCTACTTTAAGCAAGCCCTACCATTCTTAGCTTTGATGTTCCTTGATGCCTAAGCACTGGGCTTCTTAGACATCCACTCAGAGCTCGTCCTCATGTTTCTCCCGCCCGCCCGCCAAATGTTTCTGCACATATTCTTCACCATTAGCATTATGTTTCTGAATGGCTAACTTTGCTAACGTTTGCCATTTGATAAATAAGGATTACTTCATGCTAGGGAAATGGTAATTATTCACAAACTACCATTTAAACCAGTTGCAATCTCTGCCTCGACACGTTAGCATTTTGCAGCAGGCATACCTCTTCCCAGAATGTAATGGATTTATCTGGTTCTCTCTCCACCCCCCACCCCCACAATGCACCGGCAACCCTCTCTGAAATACCATGCTGTGTGAGTGAAATGGGCACTGCAGTGTTAATTTTTTTGAAGCGGTTCCAAACAGCACACCGCATCAGCATTTCATGGTCCAGCATTTTCTGCATCATATTTTTTCCCCCCATGAGTGTGAAATTTCAGCAGATTGTTATGCAAAACAGTTTTGTGTCTCTGTGTGACTGGGGAGACAGCTGTTAGTCCTAATGAGGAGTGCTAGCATTACAGTATTTCCGTTGATTGAGACCCACGGAGGGAGCAGAATGTTCCAGATCAGGCAGTGGTGTGTGGTGAAAAAGTGCCACTCTGTCAGCTGGAAGTGTATGCTCGGCTGCTCTCTACGACAAGATAAATGAGTTTTGCCGGGGCTTGGCAGAGTCTGAAGTTTTTCCAGAGAATGGTAGTAGCACACCAAGTTCCCTGTGGGGGACCCACAGTTTAAGGGTGTCGTAAGATTACTGTCTCTTTGCCAACATTTTTTTTAATGCCCAAAGATACCTGTCACCCACTTGTGAGTTATGAAAAGCCTAATGCCTTTTAGCGTTCCATTAACACAGAGTCTTAATGATCTTTTGTTGACATTTTTCATTAATTTAGCCGAGGGGATGTTAACCACCGTTTTAAGTTGGCCACGGTTGCTAGAGAACCCAGCATTGAGTGAGAAGAAAGTGGGGAAAATCTTAATTTACCCTCTGTTCCCCCAATTCTGTATTTAAATGTTCCAGATTCGGCAAAGATTGAGCTTTGGGCGGTATGTGTTTTGTCAAGAAGCCTCCACACATTAAATCAAGTGCTTTACTTAACCCCCTGCTTTCCATTGACTTTAGAGTTCAAGCCTCCAATTCTGTCCATATGTATAAAAGTTGGCCTTGCTCCTGTATTGTTTGTTGCAGGAACGGCGATCTTGTAGTCCAGTGTCAAAGAAAGCTACCTGTTAAACTAGCTGAAAGGTGTAATAGGTTTGGGACAAGAAATAATGGTTCCTATTGTGTTGTTGTGCCACGAGGTGCCATTTGTGGAGGACCTAAATTGACAGACTGCTTATAAAGGAGCATGGTAATTAAAGGGTTGCTTAGATGTCTTTAATTAATTTTTATAATGAAATATTTTTAGATTGTGTGATTATTTGATTGATTATTTTATTGTTGTTAGCCGCCCTGAGCCCGGCTTTGGCTGGGGAGGGCGGGATATAAATAAAATTTATTATTATTATTATTATTATTTATGCAGTTAGTGAACAATCTGTGAGGATGTTTCCTGCTCACTGAAATAATTCATGGCAGGTGTTTGCGTGCATGAGTATATACAATTTTAATTTTTTTAAAGCCAAGTGTCCGCTGGAACCTTAACGGCTAACAAATCTATTGGTTCTTAAGCTTTTGTAGGCAGGAGCCAACTTCATTAGACACGTGAAGTGAACAGGGAAGTGGTAGTGGCGACTCTTATTAGGTGAGTGAGGTTTAAAATGGACATATTCTTATGCTACCCACGCAGCCATCCAATCAATTGAAATAAACATAACAAGAGCCTGTTGGATCAAGCCAATGGCCAACTAGTCCACTATCCTGTTCTTATGGCCTCTCAAGTAGGACCCAAGCACAAAAACACTTTCCCCCCTTTGGTCTCCATCAACTGGTATTCAGAAGCATTAGAGCCTAACCATTATGGTTAAGTATCATATTCTTCTTCTTCTTCTTCTCCTCCTCCTCTCCTCCTCCTCCTCTTCTTTGGCGATCACTCGTAGCCAAGTAAGATTGTCTTCCATAAACACGGTTTTAACAACTGATTCCGTAAGTGACTGTGGAGGCCAATTCTGGACCCACACGTCCTTACATAGTGGGGACATTGGTTTCCTGGTGGGAGTTGATCACGGTGTGGATTTGCCTTCCTCTTAGCACATTTCTCCCTTGCGTCCAGAGTTCGAGTGTCTTCAAAGCCCATGACACCTAGGAGTCAAGTCACTAGGAGTCAGCATATCCAGAGCTGTAAGACTAAAAACAGTCAGCTCTTGCTGGTTACAGATCAGCTTCCATGATACCACATGTGGCGTTATTATCTTTCTAATGACTTAACCAATCCAGCTCTCTAGTTAAAAGAAATTGCATTAGTGCCTTGAGTTAGTCTTTAAGATCCATAAGAAACTTTGATTTTCCTGTTACAGCTTATTACTCTTATTATTCTTAAAGACTATATTTATTCCAAAGTGCTTGCAAGGAAAACAGATTTTGGATAAAGGAAAGCTCATACATGAAGATTTGGGAATGCTTTGGGAAGTATTTCTTTTACATAGAAATACAAAGTGTACATCCTTCAAGGTTATTCAGCTTTTAGTAATAATTATTAACAGACCATTATACTTATTGAGAGCCCCCTTTTCAAAATGAGACCCTTTAATGTACAGTAGACACACACATTTACAGCCAAATCAACATACACACATTACACCTAGCTTAAGACATGGTATTTATGGTGAATAAATATTCTTGAGACTTTACTCTGGTATCTGAAATCAGTGTAACTGCATTCTCTTAACTTTGAAATGAAAGTCAGCCATGTGCCCTCCTATTTGTTAATAGGTTTTAGTATGTTACTGTAAAGAGGTTTGCATCACATGAAGTTTCCAGACTATCTTTTAAAGGCAGTTGCACATCAATAGTATTGTAGTAATCTAGCTTCGATAACTGAGGCATGGATAACTGAGGCCAGGCCTGTCTCCTCTAGAAATGGTTACGGCTTGTAAACCAGTTGGCAAAAGGCAGTCCTCTTCACCTGAATATGTGAGGAAATTATTGCACCAAGGAGCACCCAAACCAACCACCCAGACCTTTAAGGCGAATGCAGCCTTACTTAGAATAGGCCACATAACCCTTACAGATTTTAAGCACTCTTGAATAGCGGCATCTCCCTCTTGTTCACACCAATCCACTTTGAACTAATGCCAGACATTGGGTTGTCATCTCTACTGCCTCCCTGGGATCAGATGTTGAGAATAAGTGGTAGAGCAGAGTGTAATTTGCATTTGAATGACACTCCAGCACTTCACTCGGTGATATGACCAAAGGGGATATCCAAAGCTGCTGAGAGGTTCAAATGATTGTTGTACATTTGCCCAATGGAAAATTTCAGGAAAATAGCGGGTGGAGAGTGGCAAGCACAAATTGGAAATAGAGGGGGTTTAAACAGAACAGAAATCTGATTAGATCCAATTCAGCTGTTCCGTTCCATTCCGTTTGGAAGGGGTTTGATGTGCATTATAATTGTAATGGTTTTAGTTATTTTTATAAATGCATATTCTATTGTTGTAACCCACTCAAGATCCTTAGGGTGAAGGGTGGGTAAGAAATCTTACTGAACATACATACATACATACATACATACATGACATTTGAGAAAATCACTGAATTATGGCAGTCATCCATTCTAGCATGCACAAGGTTCAGTCCTTGGCATCTCTGGATAAACAGGGCCTCAGAGAGCAAAAATGGGGAAAGCTTCTTTCGTAGACCTTGGAGAGACCCCCTGTCAGATGGAGCATGCAGTGCTGGATTAAATGGACTTGTGATATAATGCAATCTTACATGTTTTAAAAATCTACTTCTTCTGCGCAAAATCTTTATACTAGCTGTGTTTGATCTTCTCGGTTATCTAGTAAAGAGTTAATCTCTGGTATTTTCTGTCTTTTTCAAACAACAACAACACCACATGCAACCTATACTGTAACCTTTTGGGATGCAGTTTGAGATGCAAATTTAAACAAGTGGGGGGAAAGTGTTCAGGTCCTTGGGCAGAAGAAGTTGAAAAGCAGAGAGCTTGGAATGGTTTCTCGAAAATACAAGCTTTTAAATCTTAACTAGATGAATAATTTTAATGCATGATGAAAGAATCAAATCTATTGTCAGACGTTGTGGAACAGTGAAATGCTCCGCTTGCGCGACTATTTCCGTATGTAATGCATATAGTTTGGGAGACGAAGACATTCTCCTGGCTGTGAATGTGTATGGTAAGTGGCGATCTTCCATAGATTCTGTGGCTGTTCTTAATTGCTTGTGCCTCCACAGTAGGTCAGGCGCATAGGCATCTGTAATTGGGTATTGGGCTCGGAAAGCTCAAGTGAAGACCTTTAGTTCTTGCCACATAATTACCCTGTGGCACTCTGATACAGCATTAAAAAACCTCGTACCACTGACATAATGGTGTTTGGATCTAATTAGACTTTAATTTGATGTCAATTTAAATTAAGAGGGCCTGCACATACTAGTCCATTGTGACTTGGGTAATACTAATCTCAATCAGTAGGCTGACTAGGACATGAAATCAAATTCTCACAGTACAATAGAAGTGACAGGAGCAACTTGACACCTTAAATTAAAATTACTAAAATCTGAGCAATTGATGTGCATGACCCTCAAGCTATACAGGATAGGTCATTAAATGCGATCCATAGAAATTGAGCTAAGAAGCACACTGTAATGAACCAGGGGAGGGAAAGAAAGGCTTTGTTAGCGTGCTGTGTAGGTGGAAACAAGCTCAAGGCTTTGTAGACTAGAATTAAAGCAATACCTTAAAACCTCGGTCTTTGTCCTTTCAGATGTAATAGATAACATGCTCCTGGTTTCTGGGGTTACATATTTTTATCTTCTGATCCTTGATTTGCTAATAGTAATTCAAACATGGCATTTTTATTTTTTTTAAAAAATCTTGATCTAGAGTAGGCATAACACAGAAACATGACGTCCACTTTTTCCTTATGACTGAAGGGTGATTTTTATATGTCTTATGAAGTCTCATTTCTTGTCGAAGAGATCAGTTGCCTTATTTTAACATGTACTTGTATGTTAAAAACATTAAACTTCTTGTTTGATAAGGGATGCTGTTGATTGATCTCAGTGCTCTGCAGCTTTTAGCTACAAACTTTGTGTTTCCAGTAGTAATCCACTTGTTAGGGTTTTAAAATCATTGGATTTAAAGTTTGCTTCTGTCCCCCCCCCCCCCGAATAGTGTTGTATTGTAAAATTGAAAAATGGCATGTCTATTTTAGGTAATAATGCTAAATATGGCTCTAACGTTCCCCCCTCCCTTTAAGCACTGTGACTTCAGCTGTCTTCACTGTGGGAGACAATGTTGTTTCGGGTAGTGATGACCGTACTGTGAAAGTCTGGGACTTGAAAAATATGAGGTCGCCTATTGCCACTATTCGCACAGATTCTGCAGTAAACAGGTAAGCCCAAACAGTGCAGTTGGTTAAATATAGGAGGTATTGGTTTGGTTTTCATGAATTATTTTTTTTTTTTGCTAATGCTAGACTAGGCACAATGGGTGCTATGTCTTTGGGATTAATGATGTACATGTACAGCAGAGTAACAACTCTGATTAGACATCTCAGTGGTAATGTTTTAGTCATGGGGCCTAATTTTTGTAGAAACTATTATAGTATGTTCAGAATGGTGCCCATGACAGTTGGGCTCTTCAAAGAGAGAGAATTGTAGAGAGGTGGAGTATTGCGTGCAAATCAGTTACAAATTCTTCGTGGGGATCCCACATGCATTCTGGGTTGGACAGACTAGTTCCTGATTTTGTATCCCAAAGAGAGTATGTTGCTCTGAAGCATTACCTATTTGAGTGGAGAGCTTGGTTCTAGACCTAAAGCTATCATATGTCTTTGGACCATTCTGTGGACATCAAAGCAAAACCAATTTCAGGCCTCTTAGTCTGGTGCACCTTAGAATTTTTGTTTTTGTTTTTTAACTGTTTTGCATGACTGAAAATATTTGAATTTGCAGGAACAATTAACTGAATTTATGTAACAGGCCTAAGTCCCAAAGGCTTGATCCAAAGATTCTCATTCATTCAGCTAAAGCATTTTATTTGGATGTATCACCTTCTGAAATGTTCCTTAGTTCTTGGTGGTGATGGGAACCCAAGAAAATTCATGTGTGCATGAGGAAAGCCTTGCAGTGACGTTCTTGCTACACTGCTGTGTGTGGTGGCAGCGGCAGTGTGAATTTTGATCATCGTCATCTTTAGAAACAAGTGTTTTTCCAGTACTTGATTTTGTTGTAAAAATAAAGTAATATGTATTTGCGGGAAATGTGTACAAGATAAACCTCCAATTAAATCATTTTCAGTGAACTTGAACAACTGTCGGTTCTCATTTGTCAAGCTGCCTAGCTTATTTTTATCTCTCCTGTGCAGGATTAATGTTTGTGTCGGTCAAAGAATCATTGCCCTTCCACATGACAACCGGCAGGTTAGATTATTTGACATGTCTGGAGTGCGATTAGCACGGCTCCCTCGCAGCAACAGACAGGTACCAGAATTTTGAGTTCTATATGTAAGAAAGATCCCTGCTCCCAACCTCTTTTCTCTCTCTGTGTGTATGTATAATTAGAAATATTGATAGCAGAATACCTGATCCGAAGATAATGTCTTTAACAGTCGTCAAGTTGCATATATTGAACAGAGGTTGTCAGTGTAAAACAACTGCCTTGGATTAAGCCTGTTTCTGAGCCCAATTCAAAGTCTTGTCCTTTAAAGCAGGATTATTATTCATTTCATTATGAACTGCTTCCTAGGAACATCTCAGTATGATTTCACAATGCGACTTCACAGTACCAATAAGAACCTTCTTTTCGATTGGGGCCATTGGCCCGCAGAAATGAACCATGGCCTTCAGGTTCTTATTTCAGAAGCAAATGAATGTTTTCCATTCCAGCACTTCCCTCAGATAAACTGGAATCTGGGCTTCTACATAGGGAGGGGTTGTAACTCGCCATAAGTCCCTGTTTTCCCTTTCCACCTCCAACCTTGAGGGTGGAAAGGAGAAGTGCAGGGAAACTTTGAAAACCTTTTCCTCCCCCACCTCTTTTGCACCCCCAGAGTTGGAGATGTCAAGGAGTGAAAAAGGATCATGAAGAACTTTCAGAACCTCCCTGCACTTCTCCTTTTCATTCTGAAATGTTGGAGGTGGAAAGGGGAAGTGGCTGATTTGAGACAGGGACAGGTAGGGGAGCCAATATTCTAACGCAGCCATTTCTGTTGTCACAGGGGCATAGAAGAATGGTTTGCTGTTCAGCATGGAGTGAAGACCACCCGATCTGCAATCTGTTCACTTGTGGATTTGATCGGCAGGCCATTGGGTGGAACATCAATATTCCTGCCTTGCTTCAGGAAAAATGAGATGCTGAAAGAATTCTTCCCCGGACCCCTCAGTTTTGTTGCCATAGACTTTTTTTGTGCAGACTTTCCTGTAAGCTGGTCTGCTGTTAACATAAAAGGTGCACCTTGAAAGGGAGTGTGTTGCAAATGTTGTTATCACATTGTGCACAGTTTGCATGAAATGTACAGAAAAAATATGTGACCTTTTCAAAGAAGCTAGATTCTTGCATATGGACTTTTATAACTTGGCATCCACTGGTGAGTAGAAGGATATATGGCTTTCCTATGGAGCATATAAGTGTTTATAAGTTATTCAGCCTAGATGAACAGTAGGGCATTATGTTTGACTTAAATGTGAATTCTGTGTACTTATTGTGAATAATATATAGTCTGCCTTTCCCTCATCATTTTACATATCTGCCTTGTGATTAAGGAGCGTATAGGGCTAAACTTAAGATGAAGGGTGAATTTCAGAAGTATGGTGGAGATTTCCCCTCCCATCTATATTTGAGCACTCCTGCTGATTTGAGCACTCCAATGTAGTATTTGAGTCTGATTTGAGCACTCCAATGTATTTATTTATTGGAGTATTTATTTCAATTCCCAATTTAAGGGAAAAAATACAGTTTTTTTTAAAGCATTGGGCATAGAATGTTGGTTTGCCATGTTGAATATATTCCTATACATTTCAAGAACTAACTGTTTCACCCTTACCCTGTTGGCTGGAGCCACCATTCTGTGTTTTGGCATTTTACATAACTGCAAACTACAAAATATTATAATCACGGCAATCTGAGCAAGTTTTTAAGCACTTTAGTTTATAGCAGCTGTTATAAACCACAAGCGGCAGATGAAATTTCCTAGAGAATGTGAGGCCTATATCTAAGAAGGATTTACATTGCTTCATTTTGTGAAGTTTTTTTATTATAAAAAAAACCAGAGAATAAATCTTGAGGATTTTTGGGTTGTTGTTTTTTAAAAGAATGCACCTGTGTTTAACATATTTCAAAATGGGACCTCTCCCATCAATGTTCTGTTTTTGGGCCAACAACACTATGCCAGAGATCCAAAAGATCAGACTACTTATACATGCCAATAAACGTGGCAAGCCACTTTTGAAATTAAGTGGCCTGTCAGAAGCAGATTGTAATATGGCATTGTGCTTGGGAGCGGGTCTGCTGTTCAAAGACAAAAGTAAGGCAGCTCGTTGGACATGCCCCAACCCTTGGTCATGCTAACATTGTTCTTTGGATCCTGGCCATTGCAACTATGTGTGCTACCTCAAAAATGAATGTGGGGCTACTATGAATCTTACTGTTTAACCTTGATAACACACTTTGGGTCTCATTCCAATGTGCTGTCATAAAGAGTAGAAGACAATCATACCAAATTTCAAGCTTGTACTTTGTCAAGACATAACTTGTTAACTTGGAAGGAAGGTCCTTGTGTTGTTTCACACCATTCGACAGGCGGTCCTTAGATGGGTTTTGCTCTTCCTGAGTTGTGTTGTTAGCTTGATGTGTGCGATTAATATTCCCAAGCATTTCTGGTAGCCAACTGTCTTGAAGAAGGTTAATGAGACCGTACATTAGGACTCCTTCATAGATGTTGTATTTGCAGCTGAGGGCAGACAGTGCTTCTCTAAACTGTCTGTCCACATCTCAGGGTTGGAGCCAAAATAATCAAAGTGGTAATGTAGGTTGCTTGTAAAAGGTTTAAAATTAATTCCCCTACATTACTTTGAGTTACACTTCCTTGATCAGTTCTCCTCTTCCTCCTCCAGTTATTGTGTTCCATAGCACTGTCCAATAGGAATTTAAGAAGCTGACTCTAGGGGAGAGAGTGGAGGCACCATTTATGAGAGTGCTGAAATCATAGCAAGTTGAGGCATAACGTTATAGCATGTCATATAGGAGTTAAAGTAGTTTATGGAGAAGATAATTAATGCAAGAAGCATATAATAAGTGAATAGCTTGATCTGTGGGCAAAAGGATCTGTGATCCCAAAGCTTAAGTGGCTATGTAGCACTAAAGCCTGGAACGAGTAAATGACTGAGGCTTGTGATTATATTATCAAATGTATAATGATAAGTAAATGATGACGACTTGGAATTTGATTTAAAATCCCTAAGAGATACCGCTTTTCGCTTCCCTAATCCGTGTCATCCTCTACCCATACTCGATGGCAAAACTCAAATGAGTTGTGGATGGCTTTATTGCATGTTTTATTATATCGTTTTGCAGCATGTGCTTCTATTTGGGTCTTGTCACAGAGTGACTGGATGGGGAAGCAGTGTAGACAGAAGCAATCTTGTCACATCACTCCTTTATTTATCATTGTTAAAAGACAATGTTTTGCCTACATGCTCCCTAGCTAATGGGTGTTGCGGGCATTTCGGTTGAATGCAACAAACTCCTTTAGAATGTCTAGACCTGCCTTAGGGTAGAGCTTGGGTTCTCAGTGGTTTCATTGACTTGGGAATCACCCATTGAGTGGCTTGGGCTCAATGCCAGTTGCATGGACAGTTCATATGAATGGAGTCTTTACATTTTTAAAATACATATTAAATAACAACAGTGGAGCCCGCTGAAATTGATGCCCGCTGTCACTGAGCTTTATATATCACCAAAGGACCACCCTCCTGTAGCAGAGGTATCTACATGCTTGCTCCCACTCAGCCACATGTCTTGGCTTCATTGAAAGGAGCAAGTTAGTTAAGTGTTGTGTTGAGGCAACAGGTGCCTGTCCCAACAGTAGATGAATGGTAGCAGTGAAAACAATTATACATTTCACATTTTCTGATCTTCACATGATAATGAACAGGTGTTCTAATAACTGCTGTGAGTATTGATTTAATTATGTCTTGCATTTCACATAGAAGGAAAGTGACTGTTACATATTTTCAGTATTGAAACTTAGTTTTGCATAAGATCGCTGTATCACTGGGCAAATCACAAAGACCTGTGTCTGTCTGTCTTTCTCTGTGTGTATGTGGTCTTCAAACAGTGCACATCATTTTTTTGAAAATGAAAACATCTGTACCTAT
The DNA here is from genome assembly GCF_964188305.1 of Podarcis bocagei. NCBI lineage: Eukaryota > Metazoa > Chordata > Lepidosauria > Squamata > Lacertidae > Podarcis > Podarcis bocagei. The sequence goes on along the minus strand of NC_138137.1, from coordinate 46,928,865 downwards.
TTCAGAAATCGGAAGAATCTTATTTTGATGCCTAAGTCTTTGAAAACCAACTTCCGCAGAGGAAGAAAATCCTGTACTCGTATGTCAGTGTAGAACCACTTGTTTTTTTGTTTACTGATATTCTGGTGATTTGATTGTGTTTTTTTAGATGTTCAATGTGTGTCCTTGTTGCAATTTGAAAATGCCATTAAATCATTCAGCATTGTTTCCGAATGTGTGTTTTTAATAAGCTCTAAATGACCTGATTTGTGCAAGTCTCACCTTGCTCTCTATGTCCTAAGTGAAAGCAGCCAAGTGGAATTTCCCCCAATATATTTCAGGTGAATCTCCCCCCCCCCCCAATTTCTTCTGCTCCTTGAATTGGAACTAGATGTTCAGACACAAGGGGCTGCTGCTGAAGAAACAAGCCTATGGGTCCTTTTCCTCCTTATCTATAACATTTAGAAACAACACAGTGATATTCATTACCACGGTTCCACTAACTAGCTGTTGCTTATGGGTCAGGAAAATTCACAGTTTGAGGTTAATCACATTTTGCATATTTCTAGACATTACAGATAAGAATGCAAGAATGAGATGCGGAGCTGTCATTTTCAATGGTCCTCAGCTGATGGGGTTATGGCCTGATCTAAGGTGGGTCACAACAGGAGCCCTACCATCATAAAAATATATGGTTAAAAATCTAAGATATGGCATGTTTGCGTTCAAGGTGGTTGCTGGGTCTGAAAAAGTTGTAGCCATGGCTGGCAGGAAGAAAGCCAAGTTAGCTGTAGGAAATGGGACTTCTCTGTGTTACAAAAATGCACCCTACATTTTGAAGTGTGTAACTTAAAAGTGGCTTTGACAGGTATTTGTACGTTTCCATTTCGTACTCTATTCTGTGCAAGCAAATCTTTAATTGCATCTTGCTACACAGGTTATGAACATCCTCCATGTGGCTTGTTTCCCCAGTGTTACGTTAAATTGATTTTTCTTTGCTTAAAGAAACGAGTCAAAACATAGATTCAGTACAATTTATTTTGATACAACAGTCCTCCGAGTATCACGAAACACTCTACAGGCTGAGCAGAAATAACGGATACAACTTACAATAAGCTGAAGTCAAGATTGACAAGTGATCCAAAGATTGTCGCGTTCATATAAAAATGAAGTGTTAGGATTGCTATGGAAACATCTTGCATAGTTAACATCCTTCCTGAAATATTCTTGCAAAATTGTCATCAATAGCATCTTGAAGGCCTTATGCTATGGGTTTGTCAGGCAGCACAGGCGAGGCCAGGCATATTAAGTTATTGGAGTTAAACATTTATCACAGAAGAATCCTTGCGAGCATGAAAATGGAATTGGGAACAGAACACTGTGTTGCTCCTCTTTCCTTCAGTTTAAGAGGACATAACGTAGGCTTGAGAGGAAGAACCCAAAACAGCCAGGGGATCTACAGGCAGGTGTCTAGCCACTCAGGAACCTTAAGAGCTGTTGGGAAATGTGCAGATACTGACATGGTCAGGTTTCTTAACACCACTGTACCAACTCCAAATTATATGGAAGTCCCTTGTGTGTAATGCTTAAAAGTTGAAGAGGCTGTATTGCAGGCAGAGTAGGGGTTCGATGTGGTATAGTGGCAATGGGAAGATCGTGGTCCCCTGCGACTGTACCTAAACAAAGGTGGAAGTGATTATGTTTTAAAACAGTAATCGTGCTCCATAAACAATATTAAACGTATAGCCAGACTTTCTTGATATATAAGCACCATCTGCTGATTAAAAGTTTTGTGCAAAATGGACCCGATACAGTGGTTGCACTGCTATAAAATAGCCCCACTTAATGGGGTGGTGGACAGCCAAGCTGTCTCATAAGGATTTATCCACCAGCAAACGAAAATTAAAGGGTTGTTCTTGAATATACTTACTAGTGCTGTGAAAGGTTGGCCAGGGTGACTGCAGCAGGCCGTGCTATGGACATTTAAATAAGTGTTGTAACCAGGGTGCTTTGTTTGTGTGGATGGGCAGGCACGAGGGAAGCAAAGCAAATATGCAATATACGCTATTGGGAGGGGAGATTCAGCATCTTAAGAATCTCAAATTTCATTTTGAAAAAAAAGCAAGTTCCTGGTCCAGCCTTTCTCACTGATGAGCCCCCCCCCCCCCAATTTTTTGAACTTAAACTCCCATCAGCCCCAGCCAGCAAAGCCAATGGTCAGGCCTGATGGGAGTTCTAGGTCGAAACATCCATTGAGCATCAGGTTGGGAAAGATTGTCCTAGTCCTTATAGCTGAGAAGATGTACATATCTGTGATGCTGGCTGAAATAAGAGAAGCCAGTGGTGTGGCCTCTTCTCCCCACCTCCATGAGCAGAATACCCACAACAAAGGATTCAGGTATGTTTTATTTGCAAAATTTATGCAGGTTGCAAAATTCAGCATGTTGGGGTACAGAATTATAAATATTGGCACAGTACTCAATTTATAGCTGGGGTTTGTCAATGCAAGTCCAGTTTGCCTTCCTGAATGGTATTCTACTGTAAGACTACTAATATATTAAGTTCCCACTTTCTGACATTCTGTGTGCTTCTTCAAACAAAAGAAAGGCCAGCAAGCGGGGATGGTAAATAAGTTAATATAACTACATTGTTTAATGTTTGGCTTTCTCACAGGCTAAGACAACATCCCCAGAGAAGGTGCACTTTGCTATTTAAAAGTGAAATGATGGAATAAGGTTTAATCTGATTTTAATTTCTTATCTAGCTTTGTCGAAATGTTATCTGCACCTTTGCAGCATAACTTATCAGAAGCCAAGGAAAACAAAGGTGTTTTTTTTAATGGAACCAATCTCGGAGGAAGACGTATAGCACAATACAAGGCTGCTGCTAATCCACAAAGAAAAGGGAATTTGGAATATTGGTGTACTTGCTGTGTAAACCAGAGAGATGATGGAATTAATCAGATGTGGTGTGGCTTTCTTTCTGTGATCTGTTACTGTACAGCTGAGCTCTTACACAGTCCTTATTTTTGTATGTCTTGGTTCTAATTTTTGCAAATGGAGAAAGAGCACCATGTTATGTACCAGCTTGAAGGTGGCAGCTGTTGATATAGTTGGGTTCCTTGGAAGATGCAAGTCCAGGTAAGATCACAGTGCCAAGGTAGTGGAGGCTGGGCCATGTGAGCAAATGAAGCATTGCCCCACTAACCGTAGTCTCTGCTCAACCAGCCCCCACCTGCCTACATCATTACTTACAACCAGTCCTGGGGGTGAGACTAGCTGTAAGCTTCTTCCTCCTTAGCATATGTGTAGAACTGGTTGAGGAGGAGGAGGGCAACAAAACTAGAAAGTGTTGGTTCTGCCTGCTTTTGGTTCCGGCTCCATCCACTTGTGGTGTCCCTTCTGCAATGAATAACAGCCACCACTGTCCCAAGGGCAAAAGGCCAATCAGGTCTGGTGAGAATGAGACAAAGGCCAAGTCTCTTGTTATTTTGCTTGCTTAGAAATTCCTTTGCTTAAGAAAGCTTGATGATTCTTAGGCTGCACGATAGTCTGCAGTTTGCTGAGAAAATGTGGCAATAGAGCCATGGGGTGGAGGCATGTTTTAGGAAGTGAGAAAAGTTCCAACTCCAATGTATATTTGAAGGCCTGGAAAAGGAAGTTTCCTGGACTCCAACCTGTAAGCAGTAATCTTTGAAAGAGGATTCTTATGGAGATAATTATGTCAGTAACATAACAGGATTAACAAAGGAATGACTGGGTCACACATTTGACCACGAGTGGCTCATAAGCAAGGAAATTTTTTCATGATTGGTCTCTGTAGCTGTATTAAGATGAGAGCACTGAAGGGCAGTGAAGGGCCAGAGGTGAACAGAGTTATATGTAATTACATTCTAATATTTTCAGCCCACACATAACATTGCAAAAGCTTTTCTCATATGCTGGACTTTAGCAAGCCTAGACAGATGGCTGGGTTATATTTACATACATACATTCATATATTGTTTTATGTGTATGCTACCTTTCCACAGTTCAAATCATGCTCAAGGCATGAAAAAAAATACATATCTACAATATAACAAAAGTAGTCACAAACAGTAAGTAAAACAGAACAATTTCCACAAGATCCAAAATATGCAAAACAAAAACCAACCCAGCAACAACTCCCATCCCAACAAAAAACTCCAAACAACACCCCAGCCAGAGTCTGTTCAGCAGCCGCAGCTTTTGCAGCTGGAGTCAGTCCTGCCCTCCAAGACCAGGTAGAAAATGACCTGCAAGGCAGGGAGCAGGTCCTCCAGGACTCGCAGCCAAGATGCATCATAAACCCACAAGAAGAGTGCTTCTGGATCAAAGCCTATTTATTCCAGCACTCTGTTCCCACAGTGGCAAACCAGATGCCCATGGGAAGTGCGCAAACTGGACCTGAGCACAACGGCAATCTCCCCATTTGTGATTCCAAGCAACTGGTATTCAGGGCTATGCTGCCTCCAGCAATGGAGATAGAAAATAGCCATTGTGGCTAACAGGCGTTGGTAGACATATCCTCTGGGAATTTGTGTGAGCTTTAAGATCGGCATGCAAAGTGGTGTGCTGTTTTAAAGTAGTACAATAAATGGCATGACCTGGAATGGGTCCTGGTGGGGAGGGGACGAAGCAGGTCCAGATTGCAGGTTTTGATGTTGCCTCACTTCTCTTCTTCCTTCTCACAAGGCAGATGGTGTCCATTGGCTCAGGGGCTGAAGAGGGGACTAAAGCAGATTTGTAGCAGTGCTTGCTAATACTCTTGAGTGGCTTAAAGCCATCACTCCCTTTCTATCTTATTTTATTAATTTATATACCACCCTTCATCCATAGATCTCGGGGTAGTTCACAGCATAAAAATACAAGACAGGAACAAACAAACAAAAAACCAACCATAATAAAAACAACAAAAACAAAACAAATCAATAACACCCACACACAAAACTATCACAAAAGGAACACAGATAGGTTCAAGCTGCTGAACCAGTTCTGCCTCCTATAGCTGGTGGTGATTCTCCAACATCTCGGACAGAGACGTCTTTAAGTTTTTAATATTTAATGCTGTATTGTTTTTAACAGTTGATTGGAAGCTGCCCAGAGTGGGCTGGGGAAACTCAGCCAGATGGGCGGGGTATAAATAATAAATTATTATTATTATTATTATTATTATTATTATTATTATTATTATTATTATTATTATTATTATTCCAGCCTTTCTGGGATCCTTTAGCTGGAGATGCCATTGGGTTGAATCTGTGCCATTCTCCTTTTACAGTGAGGTTAAGTGGGGGTGGATGTAATCTCCATCCCTTTGAGAGGTTTACAGTCCAGAACAGGGGTGGTCATCGTGCTGACCTCCAGATATTGATGAACTTCAACTTCCTCCACCACCACTGGCCGTGCTACCTGAGGCTGATATGAGCTGCAGTCCAAAAACAGCTGGAGGGCACCATATTCATCCTTGATACAGAATAGCATCCATATCTCGATTAGAATATGGGAACACACGAAGAGGAAAATGAGTTAACTGAGAAGAGTCTATGGGGGAACCGGAAAGGATCTTTGCTTAAGGCTAGAGCCTTAAGTCATCCCACTCCTGAGCCCGATTTCCATCACACTGAATTGAATTAGGAAGCCTGTCTGGTTTTGATGCTTCATAACCTGCTTCATATCACTAAACCGCAGGAAATTTGGCATGGCTGGTTGTGCCCGCTTCTAGAATAGCAAATCCGTTGGCAGGCCTGCGCTGCGAAGTTGACACAGCATCTGTCGTTAGCGCTGTGCTTGCCTATAGACCCAGTCAGCCGTCAGTCCCTGGTGTCTTGTGTTTCTGCTCAACAAATCCAGGCTGCCTGGTTTTGTGGCTGGGTGTTTTAAGGGTAACGCACCACTAGGAAGGGAAAGTGCACACGGGTCCTAAATCTGAACACCTGCAAAACTTTAGGCAGCTCCAGAGAAGAGTCCCATCTTCACAACAGCTTTGATCCAGACAGAGCTCTGTGTCACTGACTGCCGCTGGTGGAGAAATGCAGGACATCCCAGCCGAGAGGCAGAAACGTCCAGATAGGAACCTTTTCCGGTCCAATGTCCATAAGCAAAATTGGGAGGACGAAATGGATGTTTGCTATGTACACTAGGCTAGATTTGGGCCACACGAAAGTCAGGGGTTTATACATGTGCACATACCTGCCTCTCCATCCAGGCAAACAAGGGGCGTTATCCCAATTCAGGGACATCTTCTAGGCAAACTTGATGAAGATGCAGAGCAGTGCTGGTAAGGGGTATGGCCTGAGAAAGTCCCAAGGGCCTGGAGTGTCATATTTCTGTTTCCCTTCACGCAGTTCTCCACCAACTCATTTGCAACCTCATGGGAGTTTAAGGCGAGTTCTGTTAGAATGGGTTGTTGAGGAAATTCTCCCAAGTGCCCTCTGGATCACAGAATCCTAGAATTGTAGAGTTGGAAGGGATCCAGAGGATCACCTAGTCCAATGCCCTGCAGTGCAGGAATATGCAGCTGTCTCTTACGGGAATCGAACCTGCGACCTTGGTATTATCAGCACTACGCTCTAACCAACTGCCCTCCAGTGTGTGTGTCTCTCTGAGTTGTGTATACAAGTATATGTGCCTGCTTTTGCTCTGCTTTCATCAGATGCACCTCGATTCCACTTAACTATATGTCAGCATATTGCTTTTCTGCCTCCGAGATACCTCTTATCCGTGGAAGATTTCTGAAAATACTTGACATGTATGAGGGTTTTCTTAAATGTGCTGACGGTCAGCCTTCTTGATCTCAGCTGTTTCGCAGCTGTGCTTCCTTCCTTCCTTGGAAAGCCAAGTTCACTCTGCTGTTCATTCACTGTTTCTTCTTCCCTGTTTTGATCTCCTAAGCAATCTTTTCTTGTGTCAAACCATGGTGTGTGAGAATAGTTTCACACAATAAGGTGCTCTTAGTGTTAAATTCCACTAGAGGGCAGGGCAAGACATACAAGGAAAAAAGCGTGTGTGTTTAAGTATAAGACTACATTTAGAGATTATTTGTCTATGAGGCTAAAATGTGAATAGGGTTAGGATTTATGTGCCTTTAAGGCATCATCAGAACAATGCACTTGCTTTCATCCATTCGTAATTTTTGCTCTGTCAAGACAGATGCTTTGCATGAGAACATGCCTCAATCAATGCTTACCTTGAAAACAACCAAGAGAACATGCTGTAACTTTTACTTTTAAAATAATGCTGTACCCTTTCCTAAACCTCAAGGCAGCTTACTAAAACTTCAAAGTTTACGGAATGTTAAAAGGCATAGAATACAGTAATATAATGAAACCCCTCCAAACCTAATATAAGCCATGGATTATAGGAGAAAAATTGCCCAGAAAACCAAACAACATACTGAACAATGAGATACTTTAACGTCTTTCATGAAGGGGTTTACATAAAATAATACAAGCTATTGTGTGTTGTTGTTTTAAAAAAGGGATAAAAACAGGCATTAAAATTGTAGACACAATCAGCTTATTAAAACATAGATAAAATCAGACATGTTTAAAATGTACATAATAAAATTACATGGTTTACCTAAGCAAAAAGTGTTTTGTTTTTTTAAGCAGGCATCAATAACTGTACAATGAAGGTTTCTGACTAATGTTGTTGTTGCCATCTGTCTGTCTTGAGATACAACGGAGTGGGCCTATGGGGATGAAGTCAAATCGTGGAAGAATCACAAGGCATCACCCAACCGTCTTAGGGACACTGTTCCAGATGTGTGTAGGGTGTGCGTCTTAACTTTTCTTCTCCTGAAGGTGTCCTACAAGGCAGTGGGTACGAATTTTTCCTCAGGGCTTACTCCCAAAGCCTTTAGAAAGGACGAGTGCAGCTGCAAGGCGATGGAAGTTTAGTGTCAGAGTTTTCTGATGGGCAACATTCCCAGATTGATGGGCCCCATCTGGCCCTCACTTCCTTCCCTCTGCAGCACATACAGAAACTGCCTTCTTGACCATTGGACCCACTGCTACATCCACCGGAGCCTGGCTTCACATGCAGGGGAAGTCCATAACTCACTGAGGGTTTGAGACCCATCAGCTGCCCAATCGGATCCGTTTCCCGGGATGTGGCCACTGTCAAAAGCTAGATAGCTTCTGGGAACCACAGGTGAGAGCTGAGTGCAGGGTGGGGACCAAAGGTGGACAAACTGCCCCAGGAGGAGCACCAAGATATCTCCCATCAGAGGTATTACCCATTCCCTAACACCCCATACACTCCTGACAAATATTAATAGGCAGAGAATTCCAGAGAAAACAGCTGCTGCCGCACTGAAGATTGGTGTCTCACAACAGCAGAAAGAACACTGGGTAGAATTCAGCGTAGGACACATTCATGCCATACATTTAAAGCACTATGATGCCACTTTAAATAGTCGTGGCTTTCCCCAAAGATTTCTGTGAATTGCATGTTTCCAGAGAGTGGTTTGACAACCCACTTTTCACAGAGAACTCTTGGAGTTATAGCTCTGAGAGGAGAACAGGTCTCCTAAGAACTCTCGGCACCCATAGCAAACTGCAACTCCCATAATGCTTTGCAGGAAGTATACCCTCCAACGCGCTGAGTCCCCAAACCGGGATGTCCGTCTTCTTGGCTCTGCTTCTGGCACAAGTCACGTGACCTGCACAAGAACCCAAAAGATGTGCTTTTATTGGGGCCGAAATCACAGTGCCCAAAATGGCCACCATGATCTGGCACGATGTCCCACTGGGACAGCTGCAGGGTATGAGGAAGTATTTAAAGTGTTGTCGGAATGCTTTAAACACGGTGTAGCCTTATGAGGCTTTGCCCTCAGGTGGGAAAAATATTGCGCCTGGGAAAGGGAAGTGGGAGTCAACAGACACTCAAGGAATAGTTTCGGAGAAAAGGCTTTTTATTTCTACCATCCATGAACTGGTAGAAGGAGCAAGTGTGATAAGTCACAAAAAGCATGCACAAAGTTCACAGTCATGTGCACAAGCATATATACCCCTTTCCAGTTCCGTCCTCCTTTCTCCTCCCTCAGGAGTCCTGCCCCATGTTGAGGTTCCTGAGCATGTACAGAAAGCTGTCTTGGGACTATTGTGGACTCTTGGCAGGAAAGGGGGTGAGGGGGTTTTCAGAGTGTTCCCGTTGTTTCATTCCTGTGCTTTGGCATGGTTCCCGGAGAGAAAGCAAGTTGCAATGTGGTTCTGAGAAAGGCCTGAGAAGACAATGGGCTCTGTTCTCTACCTTGTTGCAATCTTTTTAGTTACAGCAAGCGGAATGTTTCTGATGCTTAGCTGCTGAGAAAATGATTTTCAAAAGCTTTGAGAAGCTTTGAGCCTGCTTTGGTGGGGGGTGACTTCGGGCCTAGGTGAGGTCACCTGTCCTCACCTTCCTTCAATGGAGTGACTGGGCCTAAGATCGACTCAGAGTTGACACATTGACATTAATGGACCTTAGGCATGTTCATGCATTTCAATGGACCTACTCTGAGTAAAACTTAGCTAAAAGGCACCCATTTTGTGGCACTTACAAAAGAACCAGTTTCACATCGAGCCTATATGTGCTAAGGACATCCTTCAAGTAAACTGGTCGGTCCCTTTCAAAGGATACTCTTCGTCCGTGGTCCCTAACTTCCTCAGCAAAACAACCGTCCACAAAACAATGACCGACACCAAGAGCAGTGGGCCACAAATAGGCTGGGAATATTTGCAGGTTTCTTCTTTGCTAATTGGTCGCAACGACACCCCTGCGCTGAAGTGAACAGAGGGAGAATTTCAACACAAACGCAACACTTTCTTTAACCTGGCTAAAGAATGCACAAGAGCTGGCTAAGAGGCGGCTGATGAGGCTGTACATGAAGTGTTTTATTTATTTTGTGAAGCCTGTGCTTTAGGCCTCGGGCCTTGATATCCTCACTTGACTCTCAAAGTTCATTAAACACTGCCCTGTAAACCTAAGGCCCAGTATCGTCCCTGGCTGCCTGCTCTGCCAAGTTCTTGCTCTGTTACTCCCTAACCAGGATAATTTCCTAAAAAATCTAGCCAGCAGCAGTATTGGAAGCAGCAGCTGTGCCTAACCCGTCAGAACTTGTGCTCCTTTGTGCGCTGCTATGCCTGTAGCATGCTCAGGCCCCGGCTTTTATTTTTATTTTGAAAAAAGCACCCTGCTCCATTATGTCATTATTATGATCGTGATTGTGCTTAAGACTTTTCTAGGTGCTTAAGAAAACAACACAGTCCTTGCCTGTAGGCTTTAATAGATGTGATACAAAAGCAGAAGACGGAATGGTGAGGGAACAGGCCAACAAGGGAGGTTTTGGGCCCTGATGCCTCATAAAGGCACAGCAAGGTTTAATGATGAGTAGGCTGAATGGCCGCTGAAGAAAAAGGGTTCTGGGAAATAGCTGGTCTCAGCCAATGATGTGGGCTGCTCTCGCTTGTATGTCCCAGGGTCCTTTTGCCACGGAACACCTGTTGCAGCCATTGTAACTTCCGAAAGTTAAGGACTGGCTAATGGGGTCGTTTTGTATGTGGTTCGTTCACTGCCTCATCAGAAATTGTCCTTGATACTTCAGGCTCCCCTACTGCCTGTAAACTGTTTTTCTCTTTAGCATGTACCTGCAAAGGAATCACTTGGTTAAGCAGCGACACTCAAGTTACATGTAAGACAGGCCTTTGCAGTTTATCAAATGGATAAGTGGGAGCCAACTGCCTTGCTTATTGGTGAAGCAATTCTTCTTGCCCTAAGGAAGAGTAGCATCGGAAATGTGTTGGAATTTAAAGATTCCCTCTTTTGGTTACGCAGCTGGTTTTTTCCCCTATCTGGGCGGGGGCATTTTGGCAGGGCATCAGTTCTGCATCAGAAGAACTCTGATGTGCATCTAGGCCTACAGACCTAGATTGATTTTATACCATTTCTGTTATGTAGTGTATTTTCACCCTGGGCCAACAGGGGGATACTGTATATAGTTTTCACTCAGGTCTGTAGATAGTTTTCACTCAGGTCCGCGGCAGTTAGTTTAGGCGGGAACTCTGAGCTGTTGTGGTTACAATGTTGACAGCCGGCTGCCTATAAATACAGGCCGGCTGAGCTGTTCGCAGTCAGTTCTATTCCAGCTTATCTTAATAAAAGAGCTACTTGAAGAAATCGCTGTGCTGGCTGCTATGTCAACCCACTACTTAATACTGGCGACGAAGGTGGGATTGGATGGACATCAGAGCACAGCCAGATGCGGCCAGCCTCTGAACTGAGCTAAATCACAGAGCGAAATCACTGAGCGAAATCACTGAGCGAAATCACTGGGCAGAACCAATTCAGAGCTGACTGTTCTGGCTAGAGCACTGTGTTCCATCCATCGCCCTTCACGCCGGCATCGGAATCATGGCTTCATTTGTGCCTCTACCGCCGTTTGCGCCAGCCTCTGAGTCATGGGACTCCTACCTCGCTCGGTTCGACTGCTACCTCCAAGCCAACGAGCTGACAGCAGTATCAGTGGATCGGAAGCGGGGCCTATTCCTCAGCCTCTGTGGGCCTGAGGTGTTTGAGACGGCCCGAGCATTGGTTGCGCCGGAAGCAGTCCAGGCAACACCATGGGACACGATCCAAGAGAAGCTCCGCAACCACTACGCACCAAAGCCGTCCAAGATTGCTGCCCGCCATGCGTTCTACCACCGGAACCAGGCAGAGGGGGAGTCAATCAACAACTACGCCACCGCCCTGCGACAGGCTGCAATGCACTGTGAGTTCCGAGACTTAGACGATGCCCTGATGGATCGAATCGTCTGCGGGGTCCGGGACATCCATCTGCAACGGCGTCTCCTAGCCAAGCCAGACCTCACGCTACAGAAAGCCATTGAGGAGGCTGTGGCCTCAGAAGCTGCTGAACGCTCCGCCCAGGAGATCCGCAAGTCCAGCAGCCCGCGTCTTGCTAGGGGGCCAGTTCCGGTGCATCATGAAGAGGCCAGCAGTGATGAGGCATCCTCCAGTGAAGACGATGACGTGCACCAGACAAAGCGGGAGCGCAGGAAGCTCCAACAGAAGTCCAAGGGCCAACCGGAATGTGCTGGCTGCGGAGGCGACCATTCCCGTGCCAAGTGTCGATTCAGAGACGCCATCTGTAGGAGGTGTTCCAGAAGGGGCCACATCGCTAAGGTCTGCCGATCGGCTCCGTCTGACACCCCCCCTTCATCGACTCGCAAGTTCAAGTCTTCACTCCAGTCTGCCAAGGAAAGTTGTTTCGCTCTCACCAACTGCCGCTGCCCGTCTGGAACCACGATTGGCCAAACCGACTCGTCTACGCGACGCAAGCTGAACGTCACGGTGCTCATTGAAGGAGCTCCATGTGACATGGAGATCGACACCGTGTCTGCCCTGTCCGTCGTGTCATGGAGCACCATCAAAAGACTGGTACCCAGAGTATCCAAAAGGCAACTCGACTCTCACCGCGTACACCTGAGAGACTACCAGGGAAACGACATTCCCGTGGTAGGCGTTGGCCGGTTCCGGATCGCCTTCAAGGATTTTTCGGGCCTGCTCCGGTTGGTGGTGGTCGAAGGTCAGCGGCCAAGCCTCCTAGGGCTAGACTGGTTTGATGCCCTCGGCCTGGAAGTCACCGGCATCAACTGCATCTCTAACGCAGAGACTGAGGGTCTGGTCAAAGACTTTGCCGAGGTTTTTGACGGCACCTTGGGACAATATACTGGTACGCCCATCTCCTTTAGCCTTGATCCACAAGTCGCCCCCATCAAGCTTAAGCCACGCCGGGTTCCCTTTGCTCTCAAGGCTAAGGTGGACGAACAACTGGACAAACTGATCGCCCAAGGAGTTTTGGAGCCCGTTGACCACGCAAAGTGGGAAACCCCCATCGTCACGCCTGTCAAGCCAGATGGGTCGGTGAGGATCTGCGCTGACTACAAGTGCACAATCAACAAGGCACTTCAGCAGCACGCTTATCCGGTTCCTGTGGTCCAACACCTGCTGCATTCCCTGGGTGAGGGTAAGGTCTTCGCTAAGCTGGACCTTGCCCAAGCCTATCAACAACTGCCAGTCGATGATGCCACTGCTGAAGCCCAGACGATCGTCATCCACCGGGGGGCATTCCGTTGCCGCCGGTTGCAGTTCGGGGTGAGTGTGGCTCCTGGCATCTTCCAAAGCCTTATGGAGCGTCTCCTGCAAGGGCTTCCGGGCGTGGTACCATATTTTGATGACGTCTTGGTGTCTGCAGAATCACACCAGCAGCTGTTCGAGCGCCTCCGTGCCGTGCTGACCAGGTTCCAGGAGGCCAGGCTCAAGGTAAAGAGGGAGAAGTGCCTGATTGCCGTTCCACAGGTAGAGTTCCTGGGCTATCTTATCGATGCCTCCGGCCTTCATCCAACCACATCCAAGATCCGCGCTATCCAGCAGGCCCCCACCCCAAAGGACAAAACGGAGTTGCAGGCATTCCTGGGGCTGCTGAACTTTTATAACATGTTCCTGCCCCACAAAGCCACTGTGGCAGAGCCTCTTCACCGACTCCTTAGCACTAAGACGCCTTGGGCCTGGGGTCATCGAGAGACGGCGGCCTTCAACGCAGTCAAGGCTCTCCTTTCTTCAGACAGTGTACTGGTACAGTACAGTGAATCCAGGCCGCTGGTCCTTGCCTGCGACGCCTCACCTTTTGGCATCGGTGCTGTCCTTAGTCACCGTTTCCCAGATGGAAGAGAAGCACCGCTCGCCTACTTTTCCAGGACACTATCTCCGACGGAACGGAATTACAGCCAGCTCGACAAGGAGGCATTGGCACTTGTGGCTGGAGTGAAGAGGTTCCATGAATACCTCTATGGCAGGACTTTTGACCTCATCACTGACCACAAGCCACTCCTGGGCCTCCTCGCCGGTGATCGTCCGACTCCACCGGTCCTCTCACCGCGCATGCTGCGATGGACTGTTTTCCTGGCTGCCTACCACTACCGGCTCATCCATCGCCCGGGAAAATCGATGGGCCATGCCGATGCCCTCAGCCGTTGCCCTCTTCCAGCATTTGTGGAAGACCCGGCTACAGCTTCATCGCTCCTTCTGATTGAGGATCTTCCGGCAGCGCCTGTATCGGCTGCCGCTGTGGCCTCCGCGTCTGCCCAGGATCGCACCATCAGCCGGGTGCTCAACTGGGTGTGGAGGGGGTGGCCACAAGGGCCTTTTGCATCGGAGTTCCAGCCCTTCGCAACCAGACAACATGAACTCTCAGCTCATCGCGGCTGTCTGCTGTGGGGAGACCGCGTCGTGATTCCCCAGGGACTCCGTCAGCGCGTCCTGGAGGCTCTGCACGTTGGCCACCCGGGAATTGTCAAAATGAAGGCGTTGGCTCGGTGTTACGTCTGGTGGCCTAATATGGACGATGCCATCACTGCCTGGGTATCCGCCTGTCAAGCGTGCCAAGAGTTGAGGCCTGCACCACCGGCAGCTAAAGGACACACCTGGGAGACGCCAAAGACACCCTGGTCGAGGGTACACATCGATCTGGCTGGCCCTTTTCACGGCCGGACCTTTATGGTAGTGGTGGACGCCTATTCCAAATGGCTGGAGGTCACCCTGATGCCCTCCACCACTACCGAAGCTGTCATCCGGGTGCTGCGAGGCCTGTTTGCAACGCATGGGTGTCCTGATGTCCTTGTCTCTGACAACGGACCGCAGTTCACGTCAGGCACGTTTGAGCGGTATCTTTTGGGACTGGGCATCCGCCATGCCCTAACGGCACCTTTTCATCCATCCAGCAACGGGCAAGCGGAAAGAATGGTGCGCTCGACAAAAGAGGCACTGGTGCGCCTGGACCGGGGAGACTGGCATGAGCGGGTCGCCGAATACTTGTTCGTGCAACACATCACGCCTCATGCAGCCACAGGGAGAAGTCCTGCTGAACTGCTTATGGGCCGCCGCCTCAGGTCACCGCTCGACCGGCTACACCCAGACTTTGCCGTGGCTGAACCCCCAGGCTGTGCCAACGCACCACGGTCATTTGTCCCAGGAAACCAGGTCTTTGCCCGGAACTATGTGGGGGACATCCCTTGGGTGCCAGCCACAGTAGTGGGAGTCACTGGACCTCGCTCGTACCAGGTGGCACTCGAAGACGGACGTTTGTGGCGACGGCACATAGACCAGCTTAGGCGCAGGGTTGGCGACTTAGACACTACCGAGGTGCCCCCAACTGCGCTTGCGGCTCCAGAAGAGACACGTACAGATGGCGAGGCCCCACCTACACCTCCCTCGCAAACTGCCAGCGTGGAGCCGAACCAAGCCGTCTCAGAACAGACTCAGACCACTCCACTTGCGGAGGCTCCACCCACAGCAGCGGATCCAGGGGAGTTGGTTCCAACGCCACCTAGGGTCGCACCACAGCCTCAGCGAGAACTGTGTGGCCCTCCGGACTTGGCTACCAGTCCCCGGCGGTCTGGCAGAGTTTCCAAGCGGCCAACTCATTTAAAGGACTACGTTGTTGGACAGGTATCACTGTTGGTCTAAGTATGGGAAATGTAAACGATATGCTTTTGTGCCTAATTGAACCATTACGCGTAGTGCTGTATATAAGGAAACCATTACGATTGTAACTAACGCCTTATCTCGGTGGGGAGGGGTGTTATGTAGTGTATTTTCACCCTGGGCCAACAGGGGGATACTGTATATAGTTTTCACTCAGGTCTGTAGATAGTTTTCACTCAGGTCCGCGGCAGTTAGTTTAGGCGGGAACTCTGAGCTGTTGTGGTTACAATGTTGACAGCCGGCTGCCTATAAATACAGGCCGGCTGAGCTGTTCGCAGTCAGTTCTATTCCAGCTTATCTTAATAAAAGAGCTACTTGAAGAAATCGCTGTGCCGGCTGCTATGTCAACCCACTACTTAATAATTTCCCTCCCCCAAAAAGAGAGTCTCCTCCAGGAGACCTCTAGCCCCTTCACAGAATCACAGTTCCAAAGATGCCCTCAGAAGAGAGAGTGACTGTCACATCTGTAGTGTGGATATGCTTAGACTGTGGCCCACTCACTCTTAGACTCCTCGCACATCATACTTTTAAAGCAGCCCTACTGAGAATTCTGGGAACTGTAGTTCACCCACCACAGAGCAACAATTCTCAGCACCCTTCGCAAACTATACTTCCTGTGATTTTTTTTCTTTGGGGCAGGGAGAGATTTCCTTAAATGTATGGTGTGTGCACAGTGTTAGTCTGGCTGCTTAGAAAGGGGTTGTGTTGTGTGGCAAAATATGTTCCAGCCTCTCGGCCGACAACTCTGGAGTTTGCTCCTAAGAAAACCTTGACCGGCGCTATATTTAATGCAAAAAACCCGACACAAGCATTGACATCTCCAGACCTGAAGACGGCGGAGTCTGGATGAGCTGCAGCTCTTGACGCTTGCTTGCTGGGCTGTAAAATATTTGCTTGTTCCGAGGGCTGCTTGTAGGTGACGTCCAAGAAGATGTCTGGAGAGTGCAAGGGAAAGCGCTGGAGAAAATAGGAGGTGAGGACCGTGAAGGTGAAAGAGGTGATGATGAGCTTCCAGTAACAGCTGGCAATTAATTTCCACTATCGAGACTTTCGCAACGTTGGCAGCCACACAAAGCTCACTTCGCCCTTAAAGTCTCACAGTAGCTGTTCACAGTGACTCGGATTTCCTGCTCAGTGTGGAATTCCAACCCTAAGCAAACCGGCATTTCTCACTCTGAAATGGGACAATGCAGTACACTATCAAAAATATAGGGTTTTGGGGTTTTTTGGGTGGGGAGCATAGCTGTCAAGCGTCCCTTATTTGGCGGGACAGTCCCTTATCCCAGTGCCATGTCCCACTGCTGTTCCTTATTGATGAGGCTTCATTTGGCTGCTGGCTGGGCTTTCTGCCTTTGGCTTGGAGGGGCTCAGAAGTTGAACATACCTGTGCCCGGAAAATCCCTTATTTTGGCTGCTGATCCCTTATTTTCGAGGCTGCTGGTCCCTTATTTCCAAATCTGTAAGTTGACAGCTATGGTGGGGAGGGCGGCTTGATGTTGACCTGTGCAGCTCCCACTGCTACCCATGTACCCAGGCATCTGATACATGATGAATATTAGGCTCCTTTAGCTTCACACTGCCGGTGAATTGTGTAAGTTGCAGGCTCTTGCAACCACAGTGGCAGGCACAAACCTTGATGTACACCAACTACAACTGGGAGACACTCTTGCCTTCATGGCTTGAGAGGAGCAAGTGATGTGCATGCATGCTAATGCGCCTAATGTATTTGCCAACTGCCAACATAGGCAGACACCTACTGGGCTGTTTATTAGCCAAATATCTGTATTGGTAAAATAACCAACAGCTGTTTGCAATTGTGAAGGAGGAGCATCTCTGCCTCCATTTTGCACACGGAGCTCTAGCAGCACTCAGCACAGTCTTGCACTTGACACTGAAGGCCAAGCACAGTTTTGGGGGGCAATTAAGACACAGGCTCTTTCCTGCAAGAGTTCTGCCACTGAGCTATATCCCTTTCTCAGCATTTTAAGGCACAATCGGCTAAAGAGAGCATGCATGTTTACTCCTGAACTTGAGTCTTCTCATCTGTGGGATCCTTTGAAGGCTGCTATCCTGTCTCCCAAGTTAGGCGCCTAGCCTGGGTGTGCTTCAGACATGAAAGTTGCATCTCAGCAGAAGTATGGAAACAGTACCAGTCAATACGCTGAGTATTCTCCAAAGCCAATCCCATTTCATTGGATGGGGGACCTATGCCCTAAGTTGTATAGCTTCACATTAGCTCAAGGATCAGATGCCTTTGCTTTATCTTAGCCCATCTAAATGAGCTGCGTGAGGCTGGGATTCCTCCGGCTCTGAATCCTTTTGTAGGGCAGACTGCTGCAAGGTAACATTCTGTTCTTGGAACAATGCGCTGAGCTCGACAACACGCCCTCGCATCCCCCCGCAGGCCTGAGAGGCCCAGCAAGCATGTAAGAACACAAGAAGCCGGATTCGAGATCTGCCCTGGAGATCTCCAAACAGCATTTTGCCCTGAAACGCGAGGCTTCATCTGGACCTCAGCCATTCCCAGAGCCTTTTTGAAGTAGCGGCAGCTCTGACAGGAAACTGCGACGGAAAACAATCCATCTGTATTCTGTGCACAGATGGAGAGTCTGAATCGGCAGAACTTTCTATTTGTGCGTCTGTGTGCTTATTGATATATACATTAGAAGCCTGGAGCTAAAATGTTGGTTCTGTTAATAATTCAGATCGGAGTAAGAAACTTGGCCGGTTCCAGCACGGATTCTCGGTGTTCGTTGCCTCCTTGCCAAGGCCAGGGACTAAATGTCTTATGTCACCTCCATAGGAAGCTGCCTTATACTGAATCAGGCCACTGATACATCTAGGCAGTGGTTCTCCAGGGTTTCAGATAGAAGCATTTCCTACCTTATCAGGAGAAGCCAGGGATTGGACCATAGCTGTCAACTTTCAGATTTGAAAATAAGGGACCAGCAGCCTCGAAAATAAGGGATCAGCAGCCTCACCTGTCCCAGGAACAGTCTATGGGATAGCTAGCAATCTGGGATAGCAGCGGGAAGCAGCGGGAAACGGCGCTGGAATAAGGGAATTTCCCGCAAAAAAAGGGAAGGTTGACAGCCATGGATTGGACTTGCGCCTTCCCCCATGAAGATCAGCTGAGGGTGGCCAGAGGAACGTTACGTTGAAGAGCTTGCTGAAGCCTGACCCTATAACGTGCCCCCTCTCTGGCGCTGAAAATCATAATGGTGTAAGGAAGCAGGATGAGCACAGGCCGCCCCTGCTATGTGATTGAACCTTCCTCTTTGGCAGTTTTCTTGCTGTTGTTGGCACCTGTCTGTTTCGAGACACAATGGAGTGCGTCTCCAGGCGCAAAGTCAGACTGCTGCGTTAGCAGCACAAAAGTGACTTCCCCGGGGCACAAGCCTGGGCAATGTGTATGGAGGTCCTGGGCTGCTCAGACAACAAGACCCCCCTCTCGGTCTTGCTGATGTGGTCTAATGGAAAGCAGAACAATATACTTGGCACCAGCTTGGCTGCAGAAGTTGCCAGAAGGAGGCATACAAAATGCCATCCAACAGTCTTGGGGACTCCAATCTGGATTTGTGCAGGGTTTACTCCTTAGCCTATTCTTCTCCCGAATGTACCCCACAAGGCAGCAGAGGTTTAGGATCAGAGTTTCTCTTCTCCTAGATGGGCTACCTTTCCAGGTGGATGAGTCCCCTCTGCCCCTCAGTTCCCTCTGCAGCACGTGCAGAAAGCACCTTCTTGGCTGTTAGACTATGGGTCTCATCTGTTCAATCCACTGGAGCCTGTCTTCACATGCAGGGGAAGTCACTGAGGTCCAGCTCCGAGGGCCTTCTGGTGGTTCCCTCACTGCGAGAAGTGAAGCTACAGGGAACCAGACAGAGGGCCTTCTCGGTAGTGGTGGCCGCCCTGTGGAACACCCTCCCACCAGATGTCAAATAAATAAACAACTATCTGACTTTTAGAAGACATCTGAAGGCAGTCCTGTTTAGGAAAGTTTTTAATGCTTGATGTTTCATTGCTTTTTTATTATTAATATTCTGTTGGAAGAAACCCAGCCAGATGGGTGGGGTATAAATAAATAAATAATAATAATAATAATAATAATAATTATTATTATTATTATTATTAAAAGAAGATGAGAAGAGTTTGGATTTGATATCCCGCTTTATCACTACCCGAAGGAGTCTCAAAGTGGCTAACATTCTCTTTTCCCTTCCTCCCTCACAACAAACACTCTGTGAGGTGAGTGAGGCTGAGAGACTTCAGAGAAGTGTGACTGGCCCAAGGTCACCCAGCAGCTGCAGGTGGAGGAGCGGAGACACGAACCCGGTTTCCCAGATTACGTCACTACCGCTCTTAACCACTACACCACACTGGCTCAGGAGAAGCCATTTTGAGGCAACGCCTCCCAAAGAAGAGTTTGGATTTGATATCCCGCTTTATCACTACCCGAAGGAGTCTCAAAGTGGCTAACATTCTCCTTTCCCTTCCTCCCTCACAACAAACACTCTGTGAGGTGAGTGAGGCTGAGAGACTTCAGAGAAGTGTGACTGGCCCAAGGACTAGCCCAGCAGCTGCATGTGGAGGAGTGGAGACGCGAACCCGGTTCACCAGATTACGAGTCTACTGCTCTTAACCACTACACCGCACTGGCTCCTAACTCCCTAAGTCCCTAACTCACTGAAGGTTTGAGACCCATCACCTGGTTTAGCCGGCCACTTGAGCTGTTCCTGGTGTGTTGCTGCTGTCACATGCTGACAGCTTCTAGGAGCCACAGGTGAGAGCTGAGTGCAGGGTGGCGACCAAAGGTGGATAAAGTACCCAGAAGGAGCATGGTGTGTCCTCCACCAGAGATACTACCCCTCCCTTAACACCCAGTGTGAATGTACATAAACATGCTATGGTGTCATAGTAGCCCAGCCAATGCCTGGAGTGCAAGAGAGTTTTGCACACTAGTGACAAATGATATGTTCATTACTCCCCTATAAAACCAGCATATATGAACCTTGTCAATCACCATTTTATCTCAACATCATGTTTAGCAGGGTTTTGTCTGTCAACATTATTAGAGGCCTGAAAGTTTACTGGCACAAGCAAATGGCTGATAGCTTTCTCATGGCGGGACAGGGAAACAAGATCATAAATGGCCTAATGGAAGCAGCCAGGGTCATGAAGAGTGTTGATAAAAGAGCACATAAACTGCACCAACGCTGGATTTAATTACCTGGGAAGCTAGCATGAGCAGGGTATTCATGCAGAACTATTTCAGGAAAGGGAAGTTGGTGATTATTAATCCCCATTCTCCAAGGCCGCATTACTTATCTTTCAGAGCCTCAGGCCAACAAGATGTTTCACCCGTTGCTGAATTGCAAGCATATATGAGGGGCTTGTGAGACAGTAGCAAATGTAGCAAAACATTCCTTATTTTTAAAGGAGATGGTGGCTATTCACTTCCGTGATGAAAACCATAAAGGCACAAAGACTTAACACCTGTGTCTATTTGGGCACGTGGAAAAATTCAGGAGTGTGCCACTTTAGTCCATGACGTACGTATTATGAGCAACATGGGGAGGGAACCTACGGGACCGCCTCTCCTGGTATGTCCCGCAGAGGACCTTATGGTCTTCAAACAAAAACATCTTGGAGGTCCCAGGCCACAGAGAGGTTAGGCTGGCCTCAACCAGAGCCAGGGAATTTTGGGCTGTGGCTCTGATCTGGTGGAACGCTCTGTCAGAAGAGACTAGGGCCCTGCGGGACTTGACATCTTTCTGCAGGGGCTGCAAGACAGAGCTGTTCTGCCAAAGCACAGCCTGACCCCCTCCTTTGGTAATTCTTCACAGAACTCTAGCCCAATGGTTGCCATTAATTTGATTTGACCTGATTTTATAATGAATTGATTTTAGAATGCTGTATTATTTTACTGTTGTTAGCCGCTCTGAGCCCTGCTTCGGCTGGGGAGGGCGGGGTATAAATAATTTATTATTATTATTATTATTATTATTATTATTAAACAAAGGCAGCAAAGGATGCAGAGCAGGCTGTGGGTGAGGAGGGGACCCAGAAGTACAACAGGATGATGTCCCAACAAGGTGGAAGTGATCTCTACACTTATTTGTTGGTGTAAAGCATTTTTTAAATGAAAAAAAATCTCATTCTTCAGACAAAAAAGGCTCCTAGAGCAGCTTACAAGTATCACTGATAAAGGCAGCCCCTGCCCTTAGGGTTGTAATACAAAATAAACATTACAAAGGGAAAAGGCAATGGGAGGGAGGAGGAAAACAGCAAACTCAGCCGTAATTACAAGCTTCTTGTAATGACTAAATGGAATGGAAGGATTTGAAGGGCAGGAGGAGCCAAAACCTGCTGGAGAAACCTGGTGAACCTGGCTTTCAAGCAGAGCTAATGGAGAACCCATGAAGCCCTGTTGCTCCACCTGTCCTGTAGTTTGATGGAATGGCTGGGAGATGGGAAGAGGTTGCTGGAGGGATGTCATTTTAAGTGGCATATATTCAAAAAACTACGATACCTCTTTAAGCAGGCATGGCTCCCCTCAAAGAATTCTGGGAGCTGTAGTTTGTTATGGGTGCTGAGAGTGGTTAGGATGTCCTCCCAGAGCTACAATTTCAGAGTGGTTTAACAATCAACCCCACTTTGGAGAGAATTGCAGCTTGGAGGGTTGGGGAATGATAGGAGCTTCCTAACAACTCTCAGCACGCTTAGTGAATCACAGCTCCAGGAATTCTCCGAGAGAAGCCATGGCTTTTTAAAGTGGCATCACAGTGCTTTAAATGTATGCATTCATTCATAAGTCAGTTCCTTTGCATTTCCACATTTTAAAAAACACCCTGTATGAAAATTCATATTTAAGTATGTGCTTATTTTATCGCAAAATGATTACCTAAAAGCACATTTTATTTCAATGTATTTTTTAAACATACCCTAAACAGTGCATACCCTTAATGCATTTTGGTACATTATTTGAGCCAACAACTTCATGGCCAAAATTCAGAGAAGTGCAAAATTCAAAGGATAATTGCTTTCAAGTCCAGGAGGGGAAAATTAGGCCAGTTTGCTTAAGAATACAGACACAACAAAGTCTTCCTTCATTCCTGGAAGCAGATCCACATATGGTAGCCCATTGCTTACACCAGCCAGTCTTCTGTGTTGGAAGTAGTGTGGCAGCTCCCCCATGTGAGAGCTTTTCCCTGTGTGGGTGGGTGCTTGCCTGCCAAGTGTGATTCAAATACAAATCTGGTGTTTATCTTTCAAGAAAATGAGATTTAGAAATACAGAAGTCATCCATATGCTTCATCCGAACAACTGATTTGTATTTTTTGCTCTTCTTTTTTCTTTAAAAAAAAGAAACATAATATAAAAAAATACCCACGAGACTACAGCTGCTGTGCAACTTTTTTGGCATGTCGGGATAGGTGATAAATCCAAGAGCATAGATGAACCCTAAGGACCACTGAAAAGTTCCTTGCTGAGAATAAAGAAAAGTGATTTGGGCAACTGCAGGGCTGAGAAACCTTAGGTACAGCAGCCAAAAAGCAGCCCACCAGGCCTTTCTCTTCGGTCCATAAAACTCTCCCCGGGCCATACTGCACTGCCACATCCCCCAAGTGTTTTTGCCTGGCTGGAATTTGTCCTTGTACTCTGATAATGCCTCTTTCCTTGCATGGCTGAAGAGCTGAGAGGGGTATGTGTCGTTGAAGTAGAGACTAGCCTGCTGTACAAAGCTGAAATTCACCTTCACTGCCCCGCCCTCTTTTGCCTCTGGCTCCTCCCACCACTTCAATGGAAGGTTGCCCTCAGGCTGGAAGATATTTCCCACCACTTCAATGGAAGGTTGCCCTCAGGCTGGAAGATATTTCCCACCACTTCAATGGAAGGTTGCCCTCAGGCTGGAAGATATTTCCCATCATGCTCTAGACTAGAGCCTCAGAAAGCCTGCTGCCTAGAAGACAATGCTGTGCATGTCTGAAGGAGGAGTGGAAGTCTTGACCTTCAGGGCAGCAGCTGGTTGAAGGAACTGAGGGAGAGCTGTGGCTGCCATCTTGTGTGATTTGGTAGCTTTACTTAATAGGCTGCTTTTGCACAGTCAGCTGTGCCCAAAGTGGCTTACAGCTAACATTCAAAACACTGCAGTACAGAGCATTGGAGAGACAAATAAAAACAGATTAAAAAATGACAAAAATGAACAATTTTAACACACAGAGAACAGTTTGCTGCACTCCAAGGAGTCTGGCCCAAATACAAGGTAGATGACAGACAACTGGCATACAGGCTAGATGAGGTGCAGTTTGCTCCCATATACAGTGGTGCCTCGCAAGACGAAAAGAATCCGTTCTGTGTTTGTCTTCGTCTAGCGGTTTTTTCGTCTTGCGAAGCAAGCCCATTGACGGAATAGCGGATTAGCGCTATTAGCGGCTTTTAGCGGCTTATCTGCTGATCAGATCAGCTGATAAGCGGCTTAGCGGCTTAGAAAAAGGGGGGGGGGGGAGAAAGGAAAAAAAAACCAGCAGGTACTCGCAAGACATTGTCGTCTTGCGAAGCAAGCCCATAGGAAATTTGTTTTGCGAAGCACCTCCAAAACGGAAAACTCTTTCGTCTAGCGAGTTTTCCGTCTTGCGAGGCATTCGTCTTGCGGGGCACCACTGTAACTTACTCCAGAGGAGGCTGACAGCAGCAAAAGGCAAATGTTGGGGAGGGCAAGGAGGGCAAGTCTTTTCCCCAGACTCCTGGAAGCACATACAGACATGATTTTACTTGTATGTCGCCTTTCTCTAAGTAAAGCTGTGCTCAAGGGGCCTCACAACATGTTTTTTTTTATTATTACAAACGTAACAAAAATGGACCTAAACAATGAATGAAACATCAAAAAGCACAACACCAAACCAAACAATTTCCACATCAATCATAAATAAGCTGAAATAAAGATTCAGGAAAATTTGTATCACTAACAACAACAACAATCCCCAAGAGTCTGTTTAGCAGCTTCAGCTTTTGCAGCTGGAGTCAGTCTGGGCCCCGCCCTCCCAGGCCAGGTGGAGAAAGGCTTGCAAGGCAGGGAGCAGGACCTCCAGGACTAACAGCCGACTGCTGGTGCAGTTGGGTGGATTGTGTGTCCTACTTCACAGAACACAGCTATTTTGAAGGCTGCCCAGCCCAAATCTACTTTGAAGATAAGGAGCAATAAAAAGGGATAACAGGAGTCTTGAAGCTGCAGCAGAAGGTCAGCAGACTTAGCAGACGCACCTGGTTCCTCCTCCACTATGGTGAGCATTATTCATTTCTAATTTATTGATAATTATTATTTCTAAATTTGCACCTGTACATATAATTACCATATGCAAATTTTATTCCGATTGGTGTCTGTTTTTCGTGAGGCAAAGCCTCTTAATGGCAATGCATAGCTAACCATTCTTGTGAGTTCTGTTTTGGCCTTGTTTTCTTAGTGTTAGGCTTTATTATCTCTCGTGTATACTTGGAAGCTGTTAAATTCAGTTGGTTTGTCTTGTTTTATATAATGTTGCTTGGGCTGATTTTTTAAAAAATGATGTATTAACTTATTAACATGAAAAAGGGTTGTAGCTCAGTGGCACTGCCTGCGATTTGCTTTCAGAAGGTCCTGGGGTTCTCCAATGGGGAAAGGCTTCTGTCTGAGACCCTGGAAACCCCTTGCTTATCTGACAATAACAAGTTATTCAGCTTCCTATGGTTATTTTAAATCGTACTTACTGTGTTTTTTGAAATGCTGTTGTCCATTTCATAAGTTGTGAGCTGCTTTGAGCAGTTTTGTGCGAAAGTGGCCTACAAGGAAACATAGTTGTGGTGGTGATGTACAAACTGAATGGCTTTCTAGGACTTGTGATCTTTGGCTTAACAAGTTGTCCAAGCTGGGGCCAGTGGGTAACCTCTCTCTGCGCTAACTGTTAGTTAGTTGGAGGTCCTGGGCCTCAAGGAGGTTAAACTGGCCTCAACCAGGGCCAAGGCCTTTTCGGCTTTGGCCCCAGCCTGGTAGAACACTCTATCACAGGAGAACAAGGCCCTGCAGGACTTGACATCCTTCTGCAGGGCCTGCAAGACGGAGTTGTTCCTCCTGGCCTTCGGTCCGGGCCCAGTTTGACCCCCCTCTATGGGACCCTGTAAGCTACCTCTTTGGCCCTTTTATCAGCTCATGTGGGACCAACATGGATAGCTGGCCCTGATGAATACTTGAGGTTCCTGACCCCTATGGTTGTAATTCGTGGGCAATCATTTAATTTTATCCTGATTCTAATTTTTAAGCTGTATTTTAATCAATTGTTTGATTGTGTTTTAATGTATTTGAAATTTGATGTTAGCTGCCCTGCGCCCAGTCTTGGCCGGGGTATAAATAAAAAATTACTTACTTACTAACTGGAAGTTGTAGCCAAGGTTCGTTCTTGGCTAAGCTGTGGGCAGCAGCAAAAATGACCAGGGAGGAGCACAGCAGTTGTGAGCACCTCTCCAAATGCACCCATGTTTGCACGGTTTAGCTAAGCCATGGTTTCGCTTGGTGTGTCTTGTGAACCAGGCATGTATGTGGTGTGTGAACGTCGAAATAAATGCGAGCCAAGCTCTAGTTTATGATTCTTTCTGATGCTGCTTTTTTCATTAGTAGAGTCATACCTTGGGTTGCAGATGCTTCAGGTTGCACGTTTTCTGGTTATGGATGCGCTAAAACCCAGAAGTACTGGAATGGGTTACTTCCAGGTTTCGTCGCTCACGCATGCGCAGAAGCACTAAATCGCGCTTTGCACTGCGCAGAAGCACTGAATTGCAACCCGTGCACGTGCAGACGCGGCGCTGTGGGTTGTGAACGTGCCTCCCGCACGGATCACGTTCGCAACCCAAGCTTTCACTGTAGTGTGGTTCTTATGAATACAAATAGTAGTACAGTGGTACCTCAGGTTACATACACTTCAGGTTACAGACGCTTCAGGTTACAGACTCCGCTAACCCAGAAATAATGCTTCAGGTTAAGAGCTTTGCTTCAGGATGAGAACAGAAATCGTGCTCCAGCGGCAGCAGGAGGCCCCATTAGCTAAAGTGGTGCTTCAGGTTAAGAACAGTTTCAGGTTAAGAACGGACCTCTGGAACGAATTAAGTACTTAACCCGAGGTACCACTGTATTTTCATTCTGGCAATATGATCCGATACATCCCGTTGATTTGCCAGGATACAAACTGGTTTGTGATGTGGCAGCAGCAGAATAGGGCAAATAGGGGGAAGCCATCCACCTGGGCTCCATTTTCCAGCATAACTTTGCATTGTTCAAAAGCATAGGCACAGACAAGACTGCAGCCATTGATCTTTCTGATGGCTGTTTGTTTGCAAAAGTTTAGGTTATTAAAACTTGAATTTCACTGAAGTCTTGTCAGTGAAACTTTAGAGTTTTGATGCTTGAAACTCTCAGCCAAGTCTAGGGAGTGTAAGTGTGAAATTTGGTTTCTCTGGATCTCTGAAAGCGCTGCACATTAGTGTGCGTAATTTTGAAATTCTCCCTCTCCCCTTTCCTCTTCTGTTAGCCCTTCTTGAAAGCAAAGCAAGTGGTCTGATTCAAGGCATTCCAAAGCAGCCATGAATCAAAGGGCTTAAAAAGTGTTTTTTCCTAGTGACATGTCGTTTATCCAGTACAGAGGCATGTCCATCAAGCCTTAACTGCAACAGAAGGACTTGTTTATTTTAACTGAGAAACAGACATGCAGTGAAACCCTCAGTTAAGACAATATATTGCAGAGTTTATTCCAACAAACACAAAGGATACACACAGCAAAGCAATCCATATCTGCAAAGTGTGAGTTAAATACAGATCTCGTATGATCTTTCAAAGAAACTGGATTTAAAAATAGTCACATATATACTATCCACAAATAAATGAATGTACTGTGCAGCCTTTTTTTTTTGGCGGTGGGGGGTGGGGAAGGTAGCAATATGGCTAAAGCCCAAAACAAACAGAAAGCAATTCAAAGGGTTGCTTCCAGATGGCCCATTTATTGAACATTCATTGGGATTTCTTTGTTCGAAGTTTGCAAGGAGTTTATATGATATTGTTTATTTCTTGAGCAAACTCCTCTGAAATTGTTTCTTGAGCAGGTTACATAACATTGCATCAAGCAATTGTTAGGCCACACCTTCCAGTACATTTTCCTGGCACTTTCCTTATTGTAAAACGTCCAGTATTTATTTATTAGTGTGTTTGTTGCACCAGTGTGCGGAAAACTGCTTCAACTGCACATCCAGAATTGGCTGGCATGCGATTGAATGCTACCTGCAAATCAGCAACAGCTCTAGCCCAGTATTTTCTTCAGGGGAGTACTGTATCACAATGGAACAGCATTTGCTATTCATATTTAAATGTAATCATGTGAAAGGCACTGCCAGTCCCTAGACCAGTGTTTCCCAACCTTTTTTGGGCAAAGGCACACTTGTTTGATGAAAAAAATCTCGGGGCACACCACCATTACAGCCCCGTGACGTCAGCGCGCAGCGTCACGCCGGGAGGGACGCACGAAAGTGTAAGTTTCAATTTTTCCCCCTCCCCCTTGCCGGGGAACCTCCAAGCTTTGGGGGGGGGGGAGGAGGCAGCAGAGCGAGGCAGGAAGGAGAGCGCGGCTTGGCTGGGTGAGCTTTGGCAGGGGCAGGGAATGAGAGCCGCGAGGCGGGCGCTGCGGACGGAGGCGCTGCCCGCCGAGCTCGCAGGCAGCCAGGCAGGCAGACGGCGAGAGCCCCGCGCTGGGCGGCCTCTCCTCGCCGCCGCCGCCGCCGCCCCGCCTCTCGTCGCCCGACTCGCCCGCCTCCCTCCAGGCAACATCTCGCGGCACACCAGGCAACATCTCGCGGCACACTAGTGTGCCGCGGAACAGTGGTTGGGAAACACTGCCCTAGACCATACTTCACCAACCAGGTATCCTCCTGATGTTTGCACTGCATCTCCCATCAGCCCCAGCAAACATCCGAAGGGCACCAGGTTGGTGAAGCCTGCATTAGAGAATACAGAGGTAGCTGAACCAACAGTCTCTCTCCATAAAAGCTTGATTTATGCTTAGTGCTGTGCTGAGACGGTACTCCAATTGCTGCATAGTTTTCTCCCCCTTCAGAAGAGGCTTCTGTTTTTCTGAGTCTTTCACAGGGCACTTTGGCATTTGGGGGGGGGATGTGGGTAGCAAAGTAGTCTAAACCACTGAGCCTCTTGGGCTTGCCGATCAGAAGGTCGGCGGTTCAAATCTCCACGACATGGTGAGCTACTGTTGCTCTGTCCCAGCTCCTTCTAACTTAGCAGTTCAAAAGCACGCCAGTGCATAGCTGTCAACCTTCCCTTTTTTGCGGGAAATTCCCTTATTCCAGCATCGTTTCCCGCTGCTATCCCGGATTGTTAGATAGCCTGTAGACTGTCGCCGGGACTGGTGAGGCTGCTGATCCCTTATTTTCGAGGCTGCTGATCCCTTATTTTCAAATCTGAAAGTTGACAGCTATGTGCCAGTGCAAGTAAATAAATAGGTACTGTTCCGACGTGAAGGTAAACGGTGTTTCCGTGTGCTCTGGCTTCCGTCACGTTGTCCCATTGCTCCAGAAGCGGTTTAGTCATGCTGGCCACATTACCTGGAAAGCTGTCTGTGGACAAACGCCGGCTCCCTCGGCCTGAAAGCAAGATGAGTGTCGCAACCCCATAGTCGCCTTTGACTGGACTTAACCAGGGGTCCTTTATCTTTTTTTTAAAAAAACCTTACTTTAGCATTTCTTCTTAATTTTTTAGAGGTGCAGGCTTGAGCTTATTTATCTCAGCACTCTTAATAGCTACAGTTCCCATGAATCTTTGGGGGAGAGCATGACTGGTTAAAGTGGTCTAATGCTGCTTTAACTGTGTGGTGCAATTAAGAGCCCCTCATTTTGAAGGACCACACATATCTGCTCTTTGGGTCCCTGAAGCACAGATTCACACAAAGCGGCAAAACGCTCTTGCAGGTTATTAACAGGATTTTTATTTGAAGTGCATATGCAGAACAAAGGCACAGGGCAATCAGTACGCAACCTGTACACAGTAGTCAGGGTGTGCCCCTTTATATAGATTTGCAAAATAGAATACCACCTGATCTCTTATAAGTCACCTGATTTCTTGTAAGTCACCTGATTTCTGGGAAATGGAAACTTATAATAAGTTCCTATTACCATATAAGGTCTTGGTCTTCTCTCCCTCCTTCCTGCAACCTCCCTCCTTCCTGCAACATTCCGAGAGGCCCATTTGCAATGTAACAGTTAAGCATGTCCTTCAATAATAGAACAATTATATTGTACAGTGGTGCCTCGCAAGACGAAATTAATCCGTTCTGCGAGTCTCTTCGTCTTGCGGTTTTTTCGTCTTGCGAAGCATGGCTATTAGCGGCTTAGCGGCTATTAGCGGCTTAGCGGCTATTAACGGCTTAGCGGCTTTAAGAAAAAGGAAACAAACTCGCAAGAACTCGCAAGACGTTTCGTCTTGCGAAGCAAGCCCATAGGGAAATTCGTCTTGCGGAACGACTCAAAAAACGGAAAACTCTTTCGTCTTGCGCGTTTTTCGTCTTGAAAGGCATTCGTCTTGTGAGGTACCACTGTAATATGCTCCTTCAATTTAAATAGATGAAAAGCCAATTGTTCCCTGGGTGCCTAGGGTAACATTTTATTATTATTAATAATAATAATAATAATAATAATAATAATTTATTATTTCTACCCCACCCATCTGGCTGGGTTTCCCTCAGCCACCTCTAGGTGGAAGAACAGTTTGTAAGAAAAAGCTTCCCATCCTGTGTGAATATCTGAAGGCCTACGTTAGGAATTCCTTAACTAGGAAACATTGTTGTCTTTGAATAAAAGGATCTATGATGGGAAAGAACCATCCATCAACACATCTCTGTGATTAAAAATAGACCAGGCTCTTTCTTGCCACTGAAACACGTAGATGACCTCCCCTTCTGCTGCCCTGAGTGTCTGAGTGTCCTCCTCTGTTTGATTTCAGCCTGCAGCAAGCTTGTACCAAACTGTTGAAGGGAAAGCTGAAGGTCTCCTCAGACTGCTCTCATTGTTTGTATATAATCTTTATTCTGCTCCTGGGTACTTAGTCAAGGGCTGTGTAGGGTGGAATACTAATAAAAGCAACCAGAGTTTTAAATCGTAGGAGCAATGCCGGAAACTTCGGCTGTGGTTGAAACTTAGTGACAGGCGTGGTGAATGGGAAGGAGCAAAAAAGAACAAATCCAAGAGAAACCCGTCTAGGCCTTTTATATCTCCACCCCCCCTCCGCCCCAACCTGATGAGGGAGATGGAGATGGGCAAACTAGTCTTGACCCGCCTTCACTGCCCTGGTGCCCTCCATCAGTTGGAGAGATTACTTCTGCAGCAGGAAGCCTTTTTGACCCATGTAGCAGCTCCTGTAGAAGGGCACAAGGAGAAGGGGACGACAGAGGACAAGATGGCTGGATAGTGTTATTGAAGCTACCAGCATGAGTTTGACCAAACTGCGGGAGGCAGTGGAAGACAGGAGTGCCTGGCGTGCTCTGGTCCATGGGGTCACGAAGAGTCAGACACGACTAAACGACTAAACAACAGCAGCTCCTGGCAAATGTTAGAACCCAGTTTTCCAGAGTTCTAAAATGGGTGGGGATTCTGTGTGAGCTGAGCAGGCTCCTTCTTACAGGAACTCATGGAGGGTGATGGGGCCAGGGGGCTGGAACACTCATCTTCGCTCTCCCTCATCGCATATGGGATTTAAAGCAAATTTTCCACACGGTTCTTCACGTTTGCACATCAATTTGCAGATTCTCATGAAAATGTACCAGCATTTTCGTGTTTGTATGCACTTTTGGGCAATGTACACATTTTGCAAAGCAATTTCCAATCATATAATTCATTTTAAATGTTCTTTTTCACACATGTATTCATGTTTATGCACACTTTGCCCCAGTACAAGTGTTTCTGTGCACATTTCCTGGCTGAAGAAGTGCATTTCAAACTTTGGAGAAGTGTGACTTTCAAAGGAGGGCTGTGTTTTGGTTTTCGTATTGTTTCAGGAAGTGTGAATTAAGAACATAGTGGCATAAGATTTCTTGTAAGAACTTATGTATTTTTGGATGTATGTATGTTTTTCCTCTTACTTTATTATTTTTGTTAACTTTTTGTGTGTGTTTGTGAAGTAAGAAAACTAATAAAAAGCGTGTGCACGCACACACATGTATATGTATGTATGTGTGTGTGTGTGTGTGTGTGTCTGTCTGTCTGTCTGTCTGTCTGTCTATCTATCTATCTATCTATCTATCTATCTATCTATCTAATCTCTATCATCTATCTATATAGTGTGAATTAGTCTGGGTTGCCTTTAAATGCGTACTGAATCGAATCCTCTCCATCCCTAGTGCTCCCTTTTTATTGGACTACAGTGCCCATCATCCCTGGCCATGCTAGCTGGAACTGATGGATTTGGAATCCAATAAACCTGGAAGGCCAAAAGAGATGATTGACAGAGGTGTGCCTGTATCTCTCGTGATCCAACCGACTTCAAGTGACTGTGACGTGCAGTCAAACGATGGACCTGAATTGATAGCATTGCCTATATTCATTGGCAAGCACAACACAGTATCCTCCCCACTATTGAATTTATAAAATATACCAAAAGAATTTTGCCATGAACCTTGGTTCCCACCCTGGTTGTCATCAGTTTGAACTTGGAAATGACATCATTGTGAAATGCCACAGGAGTCCCTCAGTGATACAAATATTATTAAAAAGATAAGATGACCTGCACAAGAAATCGAAGCGAGTTCTGCAGGGCATGGTGCCCACTTGCAACTGTTCAGCTGGTGCCACTTGGAACGAATGATCAAGTAGCAGCAGAATGTTGCGTCTTGTCTGGGGTTTTGTTCCACGCTGCTTGGCCTGTGTGTGTGTGTGTGTGTGTGTGTGTGTGTGTGTGTGTGTGTCTTTTTTTGGTGGGGTGTGGTGGCACCAAGCTGAGTTTGTGTATGACCTGGATCATCTGTCTTTCAAACACGGCAGGGATGTTGCTAGTGCGGTAAAATCCTCTTAGTTTTTGGGCAGAATGAAGAAAGATCAACGAGAGAGAGAGAGAGCATTTCTTTTCCTCGGCGTTTTATTCACTTATAACAGAAACATTCACTTATCAGGTATCACTGAAGTGCAATTTACAGAACTTAGCAGCAAATTCACATCTGTAAATTCAGATTTAATTCTGTTTGTACAAATCTTACAAATGTACATCCATTCGTACAGTATTGCCATTCACTCATGCTCACATATGTACACTGTCTTCCCTTTAGAATATCCTCGCGAGTCATTCTCCCTTGCTTCAGGAAATGCAGAGGGGGTGCTGAGCGATGGGTTTTGTCAGAATGCGTCAACAGAGCATCGCACAGGGGAATCGAA
Source organism: Podarcis bocagei (assembly GCF_964188305.1). NCBI lineage: Eukaryota > Metazoa > Chordata > Lepidosauria > Squamata > Lacertidae > Podarcis > Podarcis bocagei. The sequence continues at coordinate 46,895,905 of NC_138137.1, read as the reverse complement.
CTTGGGGGGCCGTGGAGTCAAACAAAAAGAATCCTCCGGGGCTTTCAATGGAGTTATCAAACATAGCCCACAGAATTTTGCCACATTTATTGTTTGTTTCTTTTGCCTTGCCTTCAACAACAAGAGATGGTTTGGCAATTTGCTTATTTCTGCAGTATTGGGCTGTTCTGCCCAGGGAAGATCCCAGGAGTGGGTGGGTGGGAGATTAACACAAAGGGTGAGTAAACTCGGAAAACACCACAAATATTTTTCAGGGCATATTATACGGGGCATTTTTGTAGGTGGCCAATTGGGGCAAGGGGCTGTGCTGCAGAAATCCAGAGGCTGTTTCAAACCTCTACTTTTCACAGAAGTTTGCTGGAGCCAGATAAACATTTGAGAGCTCTGATTTTCTTCAGGCCTCATATGATATAGTTCCCTTTGCACTCACCAAAATTCACATTATAACAGAAAGTCCTATTGTATGGGTGAGGTGCTGGATGAAAGCCAGCTTCTACGAAGGTAAGAGCAAGGAAAGGAAGTGGGTTTAGAATTCTGCTTTGTTTGCTGTGCTGTGCCAGTCATGGGACTGTCATGTATGCGCTCAAGCATGTGCAGAGTTCCAGCTTCTTTATATTTAATTATTTTGCACTACCTACTAAGTACATCTATAATGCCCTTCAATATGCTGGCCTGTGTGGGGAATAGCTTTGGGTTCTTTATAAAGAGGGGGAGGTAAATCACTTCAGATCTTTCTTCTTGCTGGAAAATCCTTTTAGGGAAAAAACAGCCCTTTATATTTTATTTTCTCTCCCTGCTTCCCTTTGTTACAATGATCTGTTAAGGCATAAGAGAGTGCAATGAAATCTCCCTTTGTATGTCTTAATGACACTGTTCTATTTTTCCTTTACTCTCTGCTTTGCTTAGTGTTCAAATCTGAAGGATTTCCCCTTCTTTTTTGTATATTTGTTCTTTCTCCTCACCATAATTGTTGCTTGGAAGGTCTAATGTTTATCTCTTTAATTTGGGAAGTTGTCTATTTGTAATGCCTTACAGTGACATGTCGCGACTAAAACGATTTTATCTATATTTTTAATGTATATGTTATGCAAAGAGATTTGGGTGATTAAGCAGTATATCAATCCTGATTGGCATACAGGCTGTTCTTTAAAAGGCCCCTGTTTGAACCTTACACCCCAGGCTCCATGTTTATCATACTAAGAGAGCTGGTGTTATCAGGAGTCAAATCCCCTCTCAGTCATGAAACTCACTGGGTGACCTTGGGCCTAGCTCTCTGCCTAACTACCACACAGGGTTGTTGTGAGAACAAAAGGAGGAGAGGAAAAACCATGTATGCCGAACCTTGATCTCTTTGGAGGAAAGGAATGGGCATACATGTAACAGTAATAACAGCATCAAATCTTTTCCTTCGATGAATGTTCATTCTGCACTACACATCAGTGGTGACTTAACTTTTTTGAAAATTTTATGAGGGTTTTTGATGGACTGAGGCAGGTCAGTGCATCCCACTGTGTTTGTGTTTATGTGAAACGTTTCATTCCATCAGCATGGGAGCCCTGTGATGAAAGTTTCTTCACTGTGCCATTTTTCTACACTTAAGTACCCTTGCTTAATAGGTGAGCTGGAGCCAAATTATTGTATTGTGAATGTCTTTTTTGGGGGAGAAATTGAATTTCATGCTTAAAAAAAAAATAGCAGAGAGAATCCTTTAATCTTTTTTCCTGTTCTTGGTTTGACCTGCTGCTTTGATAGAACAGTGACACAGAGTTATTACGGCCTTGTAAGGCCAAGACTTGAGTGCCTGCTCATATCTCAGCACAGATGGGCACGTTCTGAGCAGAAAACCCTGATGGAGAAATGTAATATGCTAGGACTTCAAATAAACTCCCTCCCCACCCCCCCCCAGATGTTCTCTTTAAATGTCAGGAAAAGATGGGCTCTACACCTTACACACACTTTGTGTGTGTGAAAACTAAAGGGGATGAAAGAACAAAACAGGCAAGATTGACATTTATTTCTCAGTGGCTTGTGCACTGTGTTGAACATGTGGCATCCCAGGCTATGAGAGACTATTCACAAGATCCACATATCATTAGAATGGCAAAGCATCATAAATCCTTTGAAGTTCAGAGATAGAAAATAGGTTAATTTCTGCCTGGGAATTTCAAAAATCCAGTATTTTGTTTTCTTTCACAATAGGGGATTATTGTCAAGAGTCGAGAGGTGTGCAGTTTGATGAGGAAAGAGAAGGGGGAATAATGCTGTTTCCAGGAGCTCCCGGAAACCTGGTCCCAGCTCTGCTTTTTCCCATTTGCTTTTTAATCTCCCTGCATAGAAAATTAGTATGGTTTGGATTTGCAGGATGAGTGGGAACATTCAAACATGTGGCAGCCACATGCTTTCCTAACCATGTGATTTCCCCAAATATGTACAGGCCCTCAATGACGCTAAAGTCCTATTACAATTCAGTGGGGTTCAGGCTGCAATCCTCCACACACTCACTTTGGAGTAAAGTACCACTGGTCAATGGGGTTTACTTCCTAGCAAACATGCATAAAGTCAGGCTGCATAGGACACAGGTCATTGGAGAAATTCCATTCATTCCATAGTCTCCGTCTATAATCTTTGAGAATTCTAGGAAAACAGACAAGGCCCCCGCAAACTGGAGGTGGGCAAATGTTGTCCCCATCTTCAAAAAAAGGGGGGAAAGACCCAGGTAACCAGTTTCTCTGGATTCTGACCCAAATCTCTCTTTCCCTACTGCACCCCACAAATCTGGTATTAAGGGCAAAATGCTTTCCAGACCAAATTAATGACTTTTTGAAAGGCTTAAGGCCTGTTACATCTTATTTTAGAAATGGAGCACTTTCTATCCTAAAATATCATTAGTATCCATTCCTAACTCATTAAAGCAATTCAGATCTTCTACTATTTCTACTCTAAGGAATTTTTTTTGGTAGTTAATATGGAATGTATTATTTTTTGAAAACATTTCTGTAAGGGGAAGAGTTCTTTTTATTTTTAATCTTTAAAAATTCTAGTTTATCACAATCATATCATTTGTACAAGACACTATAGATACATCTTGTAATTTATAATCTAAAAAATAAAAATTTCATCAAAATAGTGTAGCTATTACTATTGCCTGGGCATCGATGCATTAATGTATTTACTGAATATGGCTAGTTTTACCGGCGAAAAGGAAGAAAGTATAGCATAAAGGAAATTCAGTGGGGGAGGGCAGTGAGAATGAGCTATGTGCTTGTGTTTGAAAAGTATTGGATAGCTCTAAGAAAGGACACTAAGACAGGTCACAGATAAGTAGCAGCTTGTTAAATATATACACATTTCATGAAAACCACAAGGTTAAAAACAAAACAGTGGTGGTATACCCGCAAATCCTGTCATTTGCAAAGACAAAAAAACAAACAAAACAAAACCCAAAAACAAAACTACAATTGGGGTAGAGGTTAATTCTGGAGTTGCTTAGATTTTCTATAATGTTTCTCTTTGGGCATCCTAAATAACATTTCTCATGTATCAGAGGACTGCTGTACCGGCAAATTAGGGACCAGTTTGCACATTTACAGAAAAGAGTGTGTCCTGACTTATGCGACTATTTCACATGGCACAAAATGACTTCATGTGACGCACTTGGTCTGTATTCACATGGAGAAAGAACCACTGGTGTCTCTTTTTTCAGCCAGCACAATTATGGGAACTGGGGAGCTATGGATGTTTCTGAGAGTTTGGTTCACAGGATGTTGTCCTCCATGAAATTGTGTCTGTGCAGATGCTACAGCTTCATCCAGCAGAAAGGGACTGCTAGGCTTGTTTGCTTGTTTTTGCCATACTTTATTCTGCGTCTTGGAAAGGTGATCAGAGCTGCTGTTCAGGCCAGCAGAAGCCCCTTTCCCTGATAACAGATGACTCTGCCCATCTCTGCTGGGTTTTAAGATGTTAGTGGACACTGATCACACTTTCGAGCCTATGTTCATAGATGCAGGGGCATAATATTTGTTGTATTTTTATCTCTTTGAATTATCCCAACCCTTTAGACACAAATACACACACACACACTCTCACACACAAACAAACACAGAGAGAGGGCTTTCCTCTTGTGTTTCAGTGCAAACGGTGACCTTCTGTGGCGTCCTGATTCTAAAAGTTACCTGCATGTGTTTGCTACCTAGAAAAACCTCTCATTCTCCAATGTTAATTATTGCACTAACGATGAAGGGGAACACGGCAGGGTTTTTCTTTTTTTTTGTTTTAGCTAGAAGCGGGACCTGCTGTTGCCCGAAATGCAGGTGCCAGTTGTATAATTACAGTGATCTGTAATGTGCTACGAAACAAGGAACAAACAGTGAAGGTCATTTTTGTAACCTGGGCTTTGTACATCCTTGAGGAGGGAAGAAGGGTATGCAAAAGCAGTTTCCTAAAGTCAAGTTCAGTGCATTAATCAGAACATAATCTTATACTTAATGCATTGTTAGGATTTCCAAATTGAGATGCTTCTACCGGAGGTACGTCTGGGACAGCATCCGTCACGCAGCCAGCTCCTGCGGTCCTCTCCTGCCCCTTCTCTCCATCTTCAGTCAGCTTGATGGGGTCACGGCACAGAAGTGCCAAATGATTCACACAGTTAGCGGGAAGTGATCTTGCTCCGGGGGCTTTTTCACCCAGGTGCCCAGACCGGCTTTCTGAAATGCTTTAAACAGCTGCTGCTTGACAGACTGGTATGTGTGCGCCAGCAGTTTGGCCTCGCTGTACACAGAGGGCAGATCTCCATGGCTTAATATCTGTGTGCTCAGCTGTAAGAGAGATGGGGTAGGGTGGGGGTGGGGGTGGAAAGTGGGGGGGGGAATCCAAAACAACCCAAAATGCAAATGAATGAACAGCAGCTGTACAAAATGGTTCTGTAAGCTACAAACAAATTGTGCTTAAGATTTTACGCGTTGGTTTCAAGTAACAATGGAAAGGGTTGAGAACCGAAAACTGGACATGATATTGACTCCGTCATGCAGGCTTAGTGCCAACAACCTACAAAAAACACTGTGCCGAGTGAGAAGCAGGATTTTGGAGATCAAAAACATAGTTTATACACCACTTGGAAGTGTGAACTGTAGTGCAGAGACTATAAATTATATCAGGGTTTTGGGTTTTTTTGCTTTCCTTTTTTTGTGGCGGAAGGTCTTACTAAATAAAATAATAATAATAATAATAATAATAATAATAATAATAATAATAATAATAATAATTTATTATTTATACCCCACCCATCTGGCTGGGCTTCCCCAGCCACTCTGGGCGGCTTCCAAAAGAATATTAAAATACTGTGATACATCAAACATTAAAAGCTTCCCTAAAAAGTAAAAAGAATGCAACCCCCCCCCCCCACTGTGCATTGTTGTGTTCCTTCTGAATGGGTCTCCCTTAGCTTCTGGGAAGGGACCAGGGGATTTTGGTGGCCAAACTCTTCCTGTTAGTGTGCATATATCCCAAAAAATTTGTTTGGGATTTTGAAAGGAGAGCAAAATGGAGAATCTTGTGGATTTATTTGGTGCTATTCATCCTCCCCGACCCCAACAAATATGATTCAAGTCAAATTGTTTCACCCAGATTTGAAGAAAGGTGTATTACCGCTTTTTAATATTATGTATAACTCGGGACGCGGGTGGCACTGTGGGTTAAACCACAGAGCCTAGGACTTGCCATCAGAAGGTCAGCGGTTCGAATCCCCGCGACGGGGTGAGCTCCCGTTGCTCGGTCCCTGCTCCTGCCAACCTAGCAGTTAGAAAGCACGTCAAAGTGCAAGTAGATAAATAGGTACTGCTCGGGCGGGAAGGTAAATGGCGTTTCTGTGAGCTGCTCTGGTTCGCCAGAAGCGGCTTAGTCATGCTGGCCACATGACCCGGAAGCTGGACGCCAGCTCTCTCGGCCAATAAAGCAAGATGAGCGCCGCAACCCCAGAGTCAGTCACGACTGCACCTAATGGTCAGGGGTCCCTTTACCTTTACCTTTATAACTCCCAGATCATATCCTAGGTTAATATTCACTGGAGCAGAAGTCCCCACAATATGAACTTTGACTATGCATTTAAGAGCCAACCATTTCCCAAAGCCCTGGGGCTCATGCATAGGCCTCAGCCCCTACTGTCTTTGGGGGTAAATACAGATTCAAACCCTGCAGCCCAGATTCATAAACCTGACATTCCTATAATGTCTTGTCAGCTCCCTTTGGCTAGATCTTGACATGAGATATACAGTGATATACTTGACATGAGATATACTTGACATGAGCCAACAGTGTGACGCGGCAGCTAAAAAAGCCAATGCAATTCTGGGCTGCATCAATAGGAGTATAGCATCTAGATCAAGGGAAGTAATAGTGCCACTGTATTCTGCTCTGGTCAGACCTCACCTGGAGTACTGTGTCCAGTTCTGGGCACCACAGTTCAAGAAGGACACTGACAAACTGGAACGTGTCCAGAGGAGGGCAACCAAAATGGTCAAAGGCCTGGAAACGATGCTTTATGAGGAACGGCTAAGGGAGCTGGGCATGTTTAGCCTGGAGAAGAGGAGGTTAAGGGGTGATATGATAGCCATGTTCAAATATATAAAAGGATGTCACATAGAGGAGGGAGAAAGGTTGTTTTCTGCTGCTCCAGAGAAGCGGACACGGAGCAATGGATCCAAACTACAAGAAAGAAGATTCCACCTAAACATTAGGAAGAACTTCCTGACAGTAAGAGCTGTTTGACAGTGGAATTTGCTGCCAAGGAGTGTGGTGGAGTCTCCTTCTTTGGAGGTCTTTAAGCAGAGGCCTGACAACCATATGTCAGGAGTGCTCTGATGGTGTTTCCTGCTTGGCAGGGGGTTGGACTCGATGGCCCTTGTGGTCTCTTCCAACTCTATGATTCTATGATTCTATATCTGAAATCCCAACATTTAGCGGGACAACCGTGGAGACTGAAACATTTCTTTGAATACCAAAATTGAGTCTTAAAGGCCGAAGTTCTGATTCTGATCCAATTAATTATGTGTCTGCGTAGGAGTTGGCTGCTGTGGGCATAGCTCCTGCTGCTCAAAAGCCCTTCCAGCAGTCAACGCTGTCTGTGTGCAGGCCCCACTCACACCATGAGCAATAAGAACAGAAGAGGAGAACTGTTGGGCAGCAACAGCAGTCTGCTCTAAGCACAGCCAGCCAGATGCTTAAGGGAAGCCCACAGGAATGACCCGAGTGCAGCTCTCCCTGCCTGTGATTCTCAGCCACTGGTTTTCAGAGGCATAATGCCTCTGACAGTGGAAGGAGAATATAGCTGTCAGGGCCAATAGCCACTGATAGCCCTACCCTCCAATATTTGTCTAATTCTCCTTTAAAGTCACTCAGGTTGGTGGACTTTGTATTTGAGTGTATACTATGATCACCTTTTCTTTCTTCATTCACCTGAGGTATTGGCTGGGAGGAGGAGGATTCCCTAGTCAAGGGGAGGGTTTTCAAATGCAAATCAAACTAACCACACTCACCCTTGAGGGCAGCAGGATCTCAATCAATCTAGATTGAAAGCAGCATGTTGAGGATGAACATGAACTGTTCTGGATTAAGAAAAACTACCTTTTTGTAACAGATTAGCATGTGCAGGGACGCGGACTTAGAAAAAATATTGGGGGGGCCCGGGAAAGCTCATGAATAATAAATAAGCTCATGAATATGCAAATAAAGTGGCTCCGGCCCTAAATAGGGCAAGCCACGCCCCCCCAGCCAGCCGATTGGCTGGCTGGGAGGTGTGGCCAGTTGGGATTCCCCTGTTCTCGCGGGATTTCCGGCAGTGCCTCCGATTAGGGCGCGCGGCTGGCTGGCGAAGGAGCAGGTGAGGAGGAGGCGGGGGACGGCGGCGGCGCTCTCCTGGAAGGGCGCCCGCCCGAGATTATTGGGGGGGCTGAGCCCCCCCAAAAATTTTTTTGAGGGGGCTCGAGCCCCCTCAAGCCCCATGGAGTCGGCGCCTATGAGCATGTGCACAGCCTAAAATAGTTATTAATGTATTCTACCCCCTCTCTCTCTTTTTAAAATGTTTATATGGTTTTATAGTTGGAGGTGATAATTTTTCTAAAAAAAAAACAAATAAATAGCCTTCCACACAAGCTCTGAAAAGTAAGGAAAAAAGGAAAGACTCTATGAGTCATTCAAGGCTTCAGGCAGGCCAGTTTGAGAGAAAACGCAAGGAAAAACCGGCTCCCTTCCTTCCAATCTGTTATAATAAGAGATACTGTGAAACATGCCTAAGAGAGGGCAGTAATCGAGCATCTGGGATTTGCCCACAGTTGAGAGGCTGTCTTGTTGAGCGGGAGAATGGCATCTGAATGTTCTGAAATGCTCACCAGAAACCGTCTTAAGAGACAAAGACACACATCCTCAGTCCAATAATCACCCCGGGCGCACCTGGGCGCCCAGAGAGAAAGAACTTTTTGTTTTGCAGGAGGATTAAATCAATCGCCTCCTTCCTGACCTGCCAAAAGATGTAGCGCAACCAAGCCAAGAGTGAGAGAATTTGATGTTTTGGGGAAGGAATCAGAAGTCTTGGGAGAGCCGTAGACCTGGGGAAAGTTCAATCTGGCGAGTGAATTAGCATTTTCTGTGGGATTCTGCTCCCACTACTCTGGAATATGAGCCTGTGTACAAAGGGGCATTTTCCACCATTGCAACAGCACTACAGAATGCCCTTTCCCTCTGCCATAAATGAAGCAAACTTGATCCAAACTTCTTGTAAAGGCGTATCTTTTTTCTTAGATTTCCCTCCTGACCCATAAGAATAGATGTGGTTATTACTGAATTCCTGTTTTGATCTGGTTTGTTTTTTTTAATAATAGTGTTTTACTAGTTTTTATATTGTATCTCTCTTTTTATGCCACAGCATAAAATACTGTGTTTTATGTATTTTTGTATATTGCTTAGAGATGGTTTAATTATGAAGCAGGATAGAAATACTTTTAATGTCAAAGGTGAATGGGGTGAATTACTTGCCACTTCGCTTTTCTCTGATGTCACCAATAAATGTATCCTATTCAAATCGGGCACAATATTTGCAAATTGTATTTTGCCCTTGAGCATGTCTACTTGGAACACACACTCTCTTATTGCCAACGCAGATCTTCAAGGGCTTACATCATTTCAGGAAATTGATTGGCAGAAGGCAAAAAGTACACACTACTTTCCTCAACCACCATGTACACAAAGACCCTGCTATGTGAACACAATGCGTTCTCAGGAAATGGTCCACTAGGCGAGTGTTTGTACAACACCCACCCCCCTCCAGCAGATGTCAAGGAGATGAGTATCTATACAATTTTTTGAAGACACCTGAAGGCAGCCTTGTATAGGGAAGTTTTTAATGTTTGATGTTTTATCATGCTTTTATATGTGTTGGAAGCCTTCCAGAGTGGCTGGGACAACCCAGTCAGATGGGCAGGGTACAATTATTATTGTTGTTGTTGACATTTTCCATCAATTCCAATGGGGAAATTTCTAACGTGTTCCCAGGCACAGGCTTTTGATCCCCAAACGGTGAAAAAAGCCGGGGGAAACCCTCTGGAACCTTGCAAAAGGCAAACAAGGAAGGGAAAGAATGCTCTTATTTGTCTGATCTACGCCCCTGTCTTCACCACCCACCATGTTTTCTGACAAAACCGCTGCCGTGGACCAGGAAAACACAAAAAGTAAGGCGTGTTTAAGACTGCTTATTTGTTTACAGTACTACATGCAGGGCCAGCTGTTTGGATATCTGAATCGGTGGTGTGTTGGATAAGTGAATTTTCGTTTTTTATAATGAGCGTTTGAATAGCAGGACCAGTGTGTAATTAATTTATGGCATTGGTTTTCATGGCTTTAAAGAAAGAGTTAGGCAAATGCATTCCAGGAGGATTGGTCTACCAAGGAGATATTAGTCCAAAGGCAACAATGCCACCAAGTACCATTTGCTGGAGAGCAACAATGGGAGAAGGCTGTTGCCCTCATGCCCTGCTTATTGGCTTCCCAGAAGCATCTGCCTGGCTGTGACTGGAAATAAGAAACCTGACTAGATGAACCTTTGACTTGATCCAGCAGAGCCCTTCTTATGTTTTTTAATGCCTCAGAAACCCTGGAAGTGTGTTAGGGCTCCTTCAGATCACCAGATTATTGCATATTCTGGATTTTTATTACTTCTCCAAAATACTTTATTTTTTTGGCACTCAGATAAGCTAAGTTCATAGGTGCTACTGCCTTTCAAGTGTGAATGTTGCATTCTACTTTAAAATACACATGTTGGTGGTTATTAGCCTGGATCAGATCCTCCACTTGTATGTACAGTCATATCTCATGTTACGTTTGCTTCAGGTTGAGCGTTTTCAGGTTGCATCACGTGCTGACCCGGAAGTACCAGAAAGGGTTACTTCCAGGTTTCGCCACTTGCGCATGCGCAGATGCTCAAAATGATGTCACGCATGACGAATCGATACCCGCGCAGACGCGGGTTGCGTTCTGTTCATGTTGCGAATGGGCCTCCGGAAAGGATCCCGTTCGCAACCAGAGGTACCACTGTATATATAAACACCTTCCTCTTTCTTTCTTTCTTTCTTTCTTTCTTTCTTTCTTTCTTTCTTTCTTTCTTTCATCTTTCTTTCTTTCTTTCTTTCTTTCTTTCTTTCTTTCTTTCTCTTTTCTTACACACACAAACACACACACACACACACACACACAGAAAGAGAGAGAGAGAGAGAGAGAGAGAGAGAGAGAGAGAGAGAGAGAGATGCTCTGCCCCCACACTTGCTGGGCACCACATGTGTTTTGGACTATGATCGATATCAGAGTACAGAGTCTGCTGTAGGAAATGGTGCTTTGCTGATGATACGAGGCCAGGGAGATGGCTGGGAATGCTATATTGTGATGGACACCTAGGTTTGCTTTCACCAAGGCAGGAGTCCTTACCTTTCCATAAAGCTTTGCCCATCGAGTGTAAAACAGGTGCTTGCAGAGTCGTGAAGGACTCCCGCAGTTCCTTTTTCCTGTTGTTGCATTAATAAGCTCGAGGTCTGTAGTGCCCGCTATCCAATTCACACTGAAACCAGGTGATTTCCCTGACTGCCGCATCTTGGCGTTGCTCACTCCTGTCGAAGGGGAAGCAGACAACATCAAAGCATTAAGATCAATAGCCCCTACCTTGCTCCTCCTGGAAGATAGGAAATGGAACTTTCTTTTTTTACTAGGAAATGAATTCCATTGCCACCTAAACTTAGTCTCATATTTTGACGGGATTGGTTCCAATCTGCCAAATCTTATAGGTCATAATTGTTGTGGTTGTTGCGTGTGTGTGTTTCAAGGTGTTTTGAGCACAACAGTTTTTGGTAAAGCAGCTTATGAATTAAAACATAATAGAAGATTCTGTGTTTTTTTAGCACCCGGTCCTTAGATTTAGAAAGAAAGAAAAAAAAGATTGTCCAGGAGTAGATAAAACACTGCTTTCTTGTTCCTCCCAGACCATCCCCTCAAAGCAGAAATAAACCTGACTTTAACAAAAGTGATGGGAAGGGGGCTGTTGGAGAAAGGTAGTGAGAGAGTGGAGGAAAGAGGACTCTCTTGCCCACTAGGGATGGGGGAAAAGTTTTATTCAGTTGCATTTAAAGGTGAACCTACTTAATTCTCACACCTTAAAACAATATGCAAACTGAAACACAGCCAGCTTTTGAAATTTGAACTCCAAATTCTGCAGTGCAGTTCTCTAGCCATGCAGTGTGTACAAATAATGCACATAATAGGACAAAGCGTGCATTAAAATGCATATATTCATGAGAATAGCTTGCATAAATGCATTATATTGGAGAAAATTGCTTTGCAAAAATGTGCATATTAGGCAAACTATACATGTAGATTTAGAAAAAAAAGCCACACAAAATGCTGGTGAATTTTCAGGAGTTTTTTTTTTTAATTGCATACCAATGTGGAAATGAAAAACTGAAATGGACAGATTTGCCCATCCCTATTGCCCACATACCCATTTGCTGCTTCAAACTGCACTAGCTCTCATTCTGCTTTATATGGGATTGAGGCAGAGGTGCATTTAAAGAAATAGGTCTGCCATCATTGTGTGTACTTTTGTACTTTTGCCTGCCCTAATGCTAACTAGAGTTAAAACACTAACCAGGATTTGAAACCAGGGTTAAGAAGGACTCCAGTCAATGTTAACCATGGTTATCTTTGGGAGACCTGGAAATAGATTAGCATTAAAACTTCTGTTCCGAATGGCTTCACAGAAGGTAAGTTTCAAAATAACGTAAATGTTCTATAAGTCAGATTCATATACCTCTGCCCCCAAATGAGGGTGTGTGTACTTTGCTGGGCAATTTTGAGAAGCTGTTAGATTTAGAGTGGGGGGGGGGAACTACTGAAAATCAAAACTTTTCCAAGGGTAAAAACAGAATAAAAAAAAAGTTAAAATCTGAGATATTCCTGAACATCACGAACAGTGGAAGAGAATAGCTCCCTAATTATTGTAGATCTTCCTAAACAAAAACAATTGCACATCTACCTTCATCCCCTGCCATCTAATTTTGTTAACTTCATTAGTACTACAGGTACATGAGAGAGAATCGCATCCCATGATGCAGGAGGACTATGTCTACTGCACGGCAGGTGGAGGCTCAAAGAGCATGCTCTTGTCAGTGCTGGAAGATGGCAGCTACAAAACAGGCTAATTAGGACTAGGTAATACTGCGGAGCACAAATAAGGTTACTCAGAGCAGATGAGATAGCGGCTTGGCAGCTCAGCTGACAATCTGTAACGATAGCTACAAACTCATTAGCTGGCCTTAGAGTAGGCATGGCCAAACTTGGCCTTCCAGCTTTTTGGGACTACAACTCCCATCATCCCTAGCTAACAGGACCAGTGGTCAGGGATGATGGGAACTGTAGTCCCAAAACAGCTGGAGGGCCAAGTTTGGCCATGCCTGCCTTAGAGGAAAGATCTGGGTTTTTTTTTAGCATCAGCACCACCTCTGTCAAATGTAGAACTGGATCGGTGCCATGGCACTGGGGGGGGGTTCTACTCCTCCCCCCCCCAATTCCCTTTCCTTAGCATCACTTGTATGCTTCCCTTTAAAGTTGTTAGCCCCTAAGTTGTGGGGCAGGAGTGTGGGGAAGGAGGCATCTATATTGCACTTGGTTTATCTGCTCTTAGCCATTTTTGGAGGGGGGAAGGTTGACTTAAGCCCCAAAAAGAGCGGACACAGATCTGCGTAAAACTGGCGTATGCTGATGTAAATGTCCATATGCATGTTTACACATGATTACTACAATTTAAATAGGGATGCGGTACGTCTCAGCACAGTGGGGAAGACCGTGACCAGGTCGCTTGTGAATGAATCCCTGCTGCCCAGATGTTATCGATGGGGAACTTCAGGCTGTTCTCCCTTCTTTGGTCTCCTCCTTTTTAAACAGCCCTTCAGATAGAGGCCATCTTCAAACAGAGCGCTTTTCCCTGTACAGCAAACAGTGCATTGCCTTCTTACTTGATTTCCATCAAGGAACTAGTGTATATACAATACGATATACAATATCTTTATTGTCATTGTCCTATACAGAACAATGAAATTGAAAAACTACATAAAACATTCAAAACCCCTTAGAAACTCTGGTATGAGGGATGTGTTGATGCGAAAGGTAAACCTACCATTTCCCAGAATCATGGCCCTGATCCAATTTCACCCAACCCACCTGCAGGCACTTTTAGGCAATTTTTTAAATTAAAAAACATAATCAGGAGATTTGATGACATAACTTTCCCACATAATATTTAGTTTGGTCCTGAGACTCCTGCAATCCTGAATGAAGTGGGGTGCATGTCGCAGAAAAGCAAGCGTCTGATTGTGCTGCAGGAATCCAGAGACTTTTCTTCTTATTATTATTATGAGAAGGAAAGTGCTGGTGTTTCCTGTGCATGAAAATAGCGTTCCTCCATGAAATGGGAAGTAAATGTCCATGCTGCTGAGTTGGTAAAGTCATTAATGTTCATCATTTGACAGCTGAACACAGTGCAGAGCTCAGCGACTTGGAGGGCGTATAACAGGGAGTATAAGATCGCACATATGGGCTCTGTAGATAATCCTGGTGAGATGCAATATGGCATCTCCTGCACTGGTCCCTGGCTCATTTATAACACACAGCATCTGAAATCACATCTCCCACCACCTCCCCGTGTGCATGTGTGTGCGTGTGTTTGTTTTACACAGAAGAGCTCAGTGTGTTTGACAGATGATGACCATGATTCGGTTTTTTCAGAAACCAAAGCGTAGGTTTTAATGCATATGTTTCTATTAAATTCATTTTGAACCAGGTAATTATTATTTTTTAATGCGAAACTGGATTTTTTTTAAGGATCGAAAGGGAGGGGGGGAATCACTTGTTTCTTTAATAATTTATTTTTATGCGCCAACATGCCAGTTCAGAAAACAGTACCAGATACCTCACTGTCACAAGCAGTATACAATATGGATCGGCCTTCCCTAACCCGGTGCCCTCTGCATATTTTGGATTATACCTGGGAGCTGATGAGAGTTGCAGTCCTAAATATTTAGAGTGTACCAGGATAGGGAAGGCTGATGCAGGTTATATAAGTGTCAATGATTATGTTAGGCCAGTTCATCTCAGTAAATTACCCTGCAGTAATTCCCTACATGGGCTAAGTATCCCCCCTCAGAGTCAATTGGAAATGCCCAAGTAAAACTCATTGACAGCTGTTTAAGATCCTTCGCATTTCTTGGCTTGCTGTCATAAGTAATATCCATTTGCCTGGCTAAGAGGCAGTACCCTAAACTAGTATATACAGATGAGTTTGGATGGAAACATAATTGAGTTATCATCTCACACAGGGCTTTTAATCACATTTATGTCACTCTAATAGCAATTTCGATTCTTTCACCAGGATAACCGATCAGTTTGTATCTCCTCCCCCCTTTTTCTTTTAAAGACAAAAACTACCAGAGATATAGTAATATAACTGTGTGTGCTGACACTGTCGTGCTATTTAAATATTTCCGTGTTGAGTCTATTGCAAGCAGATCTGAATGTATGACTTGACACTAATGCGCCAGTCTCTGTCAAGCTATCACCCAAAAGCTTAGCAGATGGAATGCCAGAATATGACAGCACTTGCTACGATAAGGCCTGCCTGGAATTAAGCCACAGGTAGAAGAACAAACATAGACGCAGCAGCCCTAATGACCAGAGGAAAGCAAAGCATTCAGTCAAATTAACAGCTTTGCATACATGCATTGACAATGAACGCAGAATACAAAAGCAAATTGCACACTGTCTCCAGATAGCTACTGTCAATATAGAGAATCACTTCTGATGGAAAACAAAGAGTAACAGAAACTTGTGGAAGCTAAAATCCAAGGATCAATATTTGCTGATTTAGGAATGGAGACTGCGAGAATCTAATCCCCTGTCTTTTCTCTAAGAAAACTTGTGGAAGGAGCTGCAAGGAATTTGGAAACATTAGCATACCCGCCAAGTGTCCCAGGGAAAAATGGGAAATCCTGTTTTTTCCTGTGAGATTGTGGTGGCCATTTTTGGTCCTGTGATCTCTTGTGCCACGATCTTACCCCCCAAAAAGCACTTTTTGGCGGGACAAGATCGCAATGCGGCTCACATGACTTGCCCGAGAGCGTGTCCTGGAAGATGCACGTCCCATTTTTTTATCTGAAATAGTTGGACGGTATGCATTAGTGCTGTAGTAAAGCACCAACCCTGTGCTATAGTAACTTCCTCTAATTCTACTCCAACAGGGAAGCATTGGCTTTGAATCTGGGACCTGTACAATGGTCTCATTATATCAAATCTGACATGAGGATACATTTTGGCCTTGGGCAATCACTGTCTCTAGGCCTCAGTTCCTCATTTCTTAAATGGGAACCATAAATCGACTGCCTCAGAGGTCTGTTATGAAAGCTAAATACAGCGAAGCACCTCACAATTAAAATAACAGTGGAAATTATAGTAGCAGTAGTAGTAGTAGTAATAGTAGCTGGAGGTCTTCCGATCAGCAGGAAGTCTTACAGAGGTCCCAAAATACCTTCTAGTCTGTAGACAAGGCTAGAAACAGAGGGAGAAGTTGGCTAAAGAGGAGAAGACCTCTGGAACACAGTTCTATTAAACTATTCATTGTTTAACTCCTCTGATCTGTTTAGGTCTGCTGCCAGGACATCATGATGTTGTGTGTTTCCCAGTCCTTGGCAGAGGCAACCAATGGTGTGTAGAGAAGGAAGAAGGGAACGCCCAACATGATGATGTTATGCCATGTGAAAACAGGAAACTCAACACAGGGTTGCAGTTTTCAGTGGCAGCCCAGTTTGGGGTATAATCTAGCCTCCCAAGTGAAACCACCCATAAATCTACCTCTTACCTGTTGGTCATCTGCATGAAGATTCTTCGTTTGCTTCACACCCTGGCTTTTTGCAAATGGATTCCCAGTTTGTTCAGTAATTCCCTTCCCTGGTACTTAGCTTAGTTCATTCAGCTGATGTGCTTTAGCACACCACTGAATGGGGAATAGGTTTAAATCTGTTCTTAAGTAAATTTTATGACTCAAGGCTCTAGTTTGGTTTTAACACTTATGCTGTGGCTTTAAAGTATCTGGATGAGTGGTGATATACATACCAAAGGGCCAAGTATAAAGGAAAGATTGCTGTACTGGATAATGATTGCTTCCAACTATATGGCCTTTCAGGTCAGCCAGAGATGGGTTTAATCATGCTCAATGGTGCAAGCCATTTTTAAGAAGTCTAGTAGGATTCGGTCACAGAATAAGCCATCACCATCTGACTTCGAACTTGTGGAAGTTTTCTTTATATAATGTGCTTTGTTACGTTGTGGTACAACCAAATATGATCCTCTGCTCTTTGACAACTGGATCCAGCAGAAATCCTGCTAGTATTACCAAGGGGTATGGAGCGATGCCCTTGATCAGTTTAAGAAAAGTGGTGCCATAGCTTCTGCCCTGGCTTATAAATATATCACAGTAAAGATTCTTGGGACAGGAATTATTTGTGGTGGAGGACAGCCACTTCCAACAGGAATGGAGGCAGAGAGGTAAGAAGAATCTATTTCAGTTAGTATTGCAATCCTATATAGACCAACTAAGTTAGTTCTTGGTATAAGCTTTCGTGTGCATGCACACTTCTTCAGATACACTGAAACAGAAGTTGCCAGATCCTTCTATATAGTGAGAAGGTGGGGAGGGGTATTACTCAGAAGGGTGGTGGGAATGGGAGATTGGCAGATAGCTGGGATGAGCCTGTTGACGACTCTTAACGACTGTAATATGTCTTACAGGAAAAGGCAAGGGGTGAGAAGGTGAGAAATGGCTTAGGGTGCTACAGGAAGGAATTTTTTTATTTTGACTATGGCAGACCAACACGGCTACCTATCTGTAACTGGAATCCTATATAGACTTACTCCTGGGAGTAAGACCCATTCAACAAGGTAGAACGGGGTTCCCCAACCTTTTTTGGATATGGGGGCACATTTGGAAAGCTAAGAAACCAGGGTTAATACCACAAAATACCCATTTCACAGAAAACAAACAAACATCCAGGTGATGTTCAGCACCCTCCAAACAGACAACTCCCCCCAACGGAGGCCAAATAAACAGGGCTCCCCTCAAAATGTGACCCCTCCCAACCAAACATCAAAAAATTGGGAGGAACAGGGGGACCTTGGCAGGCACTGAGGGTGCTGTGGGGGTCCACAGACTCAAAGTTGGGGACCTCAGCAGTAGGACCTACTTTTGGGCTGTGCTCTTAGTGTGGTAGAATGTCTAATCATCAGTAGCATCAAAGGAAAGTGAGAAGGAAGCAAGTTTCCCAAGCTGTGAAGGGACACTTGGTTATGTTCCGTGTAGGAGCCCAACAGCACCAGCAATGGGGAAGCAGGCGGTTCATGCTTCCAAGCAAGGGTGTCCTTACCACTCAGGAGCAGCTGATTGCGCCGGTATGAGGCTGGCAGTTGACCGACATCTTCTAGTCTATGGCTCATTACCCGTGAAAGGTGTCCGGTGTGAGAGAGGCTCCCCACAATAATGCTATGCAGGTACACAGGCTCGATGAAGTAGCTGAGGAGAGCACCTTGTAAGCCAAGGATGTTCCACCTGCAAGAGGAATTTGGCAGTGAAAAAGGGGTTCGGCAGGTGATAAAATAAGATACGAGAGTGAGAGAGAGAGAGCACCCTTTTTTCATTTGCCTTTTTATCCTGGAGAGAAATAGCGGGCATCTTCAGCTGATTCCAACTGTAATTTTTGTGACAGATGATGGACCTTGATGTAGGCCAGAAATTCAGAATTCCCTAGCTCAGGAATGAGAACCTTACCTGTCCATAAGAACGTAAGGAGAGTGACCCATCACATTGGCCAACCATATGCCCATGGGAAGCCCATGAGTAAGAGCTGAAGGCAACAGCACACTCCTCCTGCAGTTTCCAGCAGTTGTTTTGCAGAAGCAGACTGCCTCTGGCAGCGGGTGTATACGGAACAAACAGGCCTATCTCTAGTTGACCTTTGGGGACTCTCCAAAAGCCATACACCACTGTCCCCAGGCCACAAACCACACCAGTGCTGCTCCACACCCTCCCAGTATTCTTTAACCTGGCTGAAACCACATTTGAACTGTGATTATCTCACTTGCTTTCCTGGAGGGAGGACAAAAAGATACGTTTGTGGGTGCATGTAGAAGCACCTGGTTTTTCCATGGCTGGAATTTAGCCTACCACTGGCATGTGGCCCCAAGAAAGGTTGCCCATGTGAGATGTGGCTCTCGGGCTGAAAATTGTAACCCCCTGGACTCCTATTCAGTGAAGATGCCATCCGTGCACACGAAATGGAAGACTGAAATATATGCATCTCAGCTTAATCGTAGCTGACGTTTCATATTGGATGGAAGCTGGATTGAGGGGAAACATATGAAGCAGAAACATTTCTCAAGAAATGGTGGGATATGCATGGATTGTGGCTAATATCCTGTGTGTTAGAATTCCTGCTCCATGATTGCAGTCATGGGTTTTTTGTCTATCACATGACAGTGTATGTTTTGATTCCACAAAGTGGGAAGTGACGGAGACAGGATGTTTGTGTTACTGTGTTCCGTGAAGTGGAACTATTGTCCTTTGTTTTTTCTTTTTGCTGTGTGATGCTAGAGAGAGAGGGAGCCATGTTGCAGTGCTCCGTGTGTGTTTATATGTAAATAAAGTACCGTAGATTAGCCAAAATGCTGAGTTACTGAGGTCTATCACGCAAGGTGTGCAAACTCTGCAGATCCCTAAGTGTGCTGATGTCTGTTGGCATTGGTTGCTGTGATGTTTGGGCTGAAGAAGCTTTTTGAAGCTCCCGAACGAATGACCAGGGGGGAGAGAACATGCCAGTCGGGCATGTGTCTCTGTTAGGGTCCTACTCTGTGTACTCGTTGTCAAACACCTGGCGGAAGTGGATTGGAGCCAGAATAAATGTGATGTGTACACACAGTCTTACATGGAGGAGAATAGAGGTCCTTGTTTGCCTACATGGATTGAGAAGCACCAGGGTGGCGATGGTGGTAATCGAAAGCAATGTAAGCTGCAGGCAGTGCAAGAATTCTGATTCTTCACCCTTTTGCTTTTGAAAGCGACACTCACCCCTCCCCCTTCACATTTGGTTGGGGCAGATCCATCTTAAAACATACCAATCTGCTGTCGCCATTCTTAATCTGGCCCTTGGTTTCTAGGCATTCATGTTGACTATTAAGGCCCTAAGCATCTTGGGTCGATGGTACCTTAGAGAACTCTATTTTGAGCATTCCTGTGCATGAACATTTCTAGGCAAGGCTCTGTTTCAGAAGCCTTCTACATCTGAGATTGGAGTTACATGGACTCAGTTTTGAAGCCCTCTGGCTGACCTTGAGCCAGTCACTCTCTCTCAGCCTAGTCTACCTCACAGGTTTGTTGTGAGGAGAAGCATTGCAGTACCTTGAGCTCCTTGGAGGAAAGGTGGGATGAATGTGATAAACAAATACAATTAACCCACTAAGAGCAGGAGCTTTTTCAGTAGTGGCTCTGTTTGTGCAATGCTGTCCTCTATGAAGCCCATGGGGCTCTCTGCTGGTCTTTAGGAAGACTTTAGGTGAAGACTTTTTATTTTCTTGTGGGGTATAAATAACCAAAATAAGAGCAACAATAACATATGTTAATTGCTTTTCTCTGAACGAAATCAGTCTATGCATTTACAAAAAGCCTTGCTCCATTCTTGAGCAGCACTCCTGAAATGCTTTATCACAAAAATTGCGGGGTTTTTCCCCCCCCAAACTTAGTTGCTCATGAGCTGAAATATGCTTGACATTTTAGAGCACTACAGAAAGGGTTAGAGAGATTTTGCTATTTAAGGCAACATCCAGTGGTTGCTGTGCTTTAAAAAAAAAACGCATTTAAAGTGCAAATCTGTACCAGCAGGAAGCATTATGTAGCTAATTTCTTACATCATTGTTCTTTTCATTAATTAACATTTCTCAACCGTTAGTGCAATAATTGCGGTGCCTCTGTGCTGTATGTCTCTTTCCATGATTAATAAGGAGCCATTATACTTCCCTTTCCTGAAGCAGTCAATTAACACGAAATACTTTCCATTAATTACTGAATGTTTAAAACCAGCATGCTGTACCTGGAGAGCAATCTGCTCACAGAACCTGTGACAAAAATTGCTTTCAGAAGTTCTTTTGAAATTTTATTCCACACGCGAAAAAGAGCAGACCACAGGCAGTTTAGTTGGCTATATTAATTTGCTTCAGAAGCAGGGTCTGCCAATGAGAAACATCTTTTAATCTCATGGAAGACAAGGCAGCCATCTGGCTGCTGAGGATTTTGGAGTGAGACTGCCCCTCTCTCTTCCTCTCTAAACGCAGGTCATTAAAGTAATGTGTTCATCCTACATAAAACTCAAATGGAAGATAAAAGGTAATATTTATATACAAACAATTTAGTCCCACCATTTAAACAGTCATTGGTTTTATGAAACATTTGCTTTGCTCTTATCAGATTTGCATACCTTTGTGGTGCCACTGCTGCTGAAGAAAAGATATGCATAGATGTGTGTGGTCATTTGTCTACCTGTCTGTCTCATTTAGGCTACATGCTGTATAGTGTACACATTTACTTGGGAAATCATGGGAGTTACTTCTGAGTGGACACACAAAGGATTGTGCTGTTAAAGGCAGAGCTTAGCTGGAAAAAACCCTTCCAAGAATGGAAGCATGGAAAACAGTGTCAAATTCTCTGAAGTTATACAGTTTGGGATTTGATAAGTAATAGACTAAAATCATCAGAAAGCAATGATTTATTCGGGGTAGAAATATGTGCATGAACTCAGTAACATTTTTGATGTTCAGATTAAAAAACACCTGCCTCATTTAATTTGCTGGAAATGAAGAAGCATAGTATCTGCACAGGGGGGAAAATATCCAATGTTCAAATATGGCTACTTATTGGCTGTAGGGAAAGCTCCGTTGAATTGGATCTATCTAGTCCCAGAATGATGTCTTCTTCAACAGCTAGTATTCAGACGCATTTGCTGTTTCTAAACATGAAGATCCACTGAGCAGTTGAAGAGCTCTAACCACTTCTGCCCTGCTCCCCGAGAAAAAAGCTACTTCATTTTGCAATTCCTGTTTCTCCAAGACAATGTGTGGCTGCACTTGCTCAGACATTTACCCCACAGAAGCTTATCATGTCATGGCATCACTAGGCACAGAGGAGGAATAATTACAATTGGTTGTTAGAAAAGGAGGTACAAGTAAGAAGTTACTAAGCTGTGAATGCACATATCTTCTCGCTTTATCATGCAATAAAAATACAGTTACAGCACAATTCCAACCAAGTCGACTCAGAAGTCAGTCTTATTGAATTCAGTGGTGGTTAGGATTAGGGTCATGGGCATGTGAGGTTAGGGTCACAGCCTTAGCTATTTACTCTATTTATATATCACCTTTCAGCAGGGCTTTTTGCAGCTGGAACTCAGTTCCGGCAGCTCTCAGCTAGGCACCATTGCCATGATAAGAGAAAAAGGGAAGAGTTCATGGAGAGTTCTGGCAACTCTTTCTGCCTTTCTGTATTTAATTGAGCAGCTCTTTGGCTAAATTTGAATTGATTGATTAACATTCACTCATACCCTTTAAATTACCCCCTCCAATTGATTAATCAATGAAAGCAGTTGTTCCCAAACTTTTCCCCACATGGACCACTTGAAAATTGCTGAGGGTGTTGATGAACTGCTTAATTATTTTCCTGCCTCTTGTAGCAATTGTAATGGTCTGTGCGAGAAGCTGCATGATTTTTAATTGTATATTATGGCTTCTTTTGTTTCTTATATATGGTGTTTTGTTGTATTGCAACTTGAATTCCATAGAATAGAAGAAACAAAAGAAGCAATGGATATAAATTAAAAATCAGTATGAATATTCAATGTGATGGATGTGCTATTTCCTGTCTTATACCACAAATCCACAGACACACCATGGACCACGTAACTGAAGTTTGCAGAGCACAGTTTGGGAGCTCCTGAACTAAAGCTTTACTTGCAGAATCTTCTGATTATACCGATTCAATATTGCAGCCCCAGGTAGTGAACTCATTTCAAAGCCCAGAGAAGAGCTTCTGGAAATCCCGGACCAAAAACCAGGAGTAAAACCACTTTTATCATGTGATCTTCTCTTCAAGTGAACTAGGCCTAACTGGGTAAAGGAAAGTAAATTAGCTTTAGTCATAGAACAATTTATGCCTCTTCAGGAACAAAAGTATCTATGGCGAAACTCAGTTCTGGAGGAGGTTTGCTTCTGTTAGGTGCAAGAATGCTGCTGTGATTTTACTGCTTTCTCCATGGGCAACGTTTTCAAAATTAACATTATTATGCAGAGTAAATGTGCTGTTACATTCCAGCTTCTCAATATATCAAACTGACTTGTCTAGGTAAGACATATGATGGATTGTTTGACTTTCCCCCCCTAATTGTGCAAGACTTTTAAAATGCCCCTTTCAAGGACATGTTCCCTACTTAGATAACATATTTTAAATAACTTTTGTCATACTGGAAAAGAAACCCGCTGGTTTACCTGCATAATGCATGGATTTAAACCAAATTATCTCCACAGAACCCAGGTGATATGAACTGGCTTAAAGTACACTGTGGACTGGGCTGTTATAGCTCCTTGTTTTTGATATGGGGAGTATAACACTGGTACTAGGGGCTTTGTCCACTGCCATTACTTCTATATTTATTACAGAAGTTGGAGGTGGTCATTCTGCTTTCGGTACATCTAATTCCTACAAACATATGTGGTCCCCATCTGTCTATAATTGAAATGCCAGTAATGACATGGAAGATATCAGAGAGAAGCTAGTCTTCCATTCAGTAGATGACACTTCCTTTTAAAATACCGTATTTTTCTGTGTATAACACTCCCCCCGTGTATAAGACGCTCCCTATTTTGGGGGACTCAAAATTAAGAAAATGGGGGAGATTGCCCTCTTGTATAAGACTATCCCCCCTTTTTAACATTATTTTTTGGTAAAAAAAAACCCTAGTCTTATACACGGAAAAGTACAGTAATCCTCTGCAGCTGCCTAACATTGCATTTAAGAATGGGAGTTGCTGTCCAGGGTCCTGAATGCCAGCTCACGAAAGCCCCATCATGTTTGTTGTTGTTGTTTAGTTGTTTAGTCGTGTCCGACTCTTCGTGACCCCATGGACCAGAGCACACCAGGCACTTCTGTCTTCCACTGCCTCCCGCAGTTTGGTCAGACTCATGCTTGTAGCTTCGAAGACGCTATCCAACCATCTCGTCCTCTGTCGTCCCCTTCTCCTTGTGCCCTCCATCTTTCCCAACATCAGGGTTGATGAACCTGTTCATCAACATCAGGGTTGATGAACCTGTTCATCTTGGGTGCCCTGCTCGGCATAGTTCATAGCTTCTCTGAGTTCTTCAAGCCCCTTCGCCACGGCAAGGCAGTGATCCATGAAGGGGCCCATCATGTTTACCTATGGCAATAGACCTGGGTGGATCCAACTGCTGAAATGGACCATCAGTTGCTGTCCCAGGTTCTGGAACACCAAGCATGATTACCTCCAGCAATAGTAGGGGCATCCAGAAAGAGTTTTCCTGGTCAACCTTTACCCCTTTGCTTCACCCCTACAGTACGCAATGTCACTTATACTGTGCTGGCTCTGCTCTTCCTGAGTCTGATGTGCACCATCACAAGGCTTTCCTGTTTACTATGCTGGAGGATCATGCAGCCAATTATCAAAGCTTCCTCCTGTATTTTCACGCAATAAGGATTGTTATTCATGGTAGTCTCCAGTCTGCAGAACACCTGTGGTTTTTCTAGTTACATGACAATTCAGCTATTATTGGTTTGGAAACTGGAACTACTACATTAGGGTTTGATCTGTATTTTAGCAGTGGGTGGTTCGTCTTTTTGTATCTGACAGTGAAAGACCAAGGCCAAATTCTGATTGATGCAGAAAGGGGTTAAGTAAGAAGAGAGAAGATTGCAAATAGACTTGTATCATCTGTGCAGATTGTCTCTGGTTGGGGGAGCTAGTTGTGCTAATTGATTTCCATTTTCATTAATAAGCTGCAGATTCCAGGGTCAAACCTTCCAAGCCAGCATATGCGATCCTGATAGTCTTTCACTAAAAGACATGCAAAAACTTCAATGTTTTTTATAGTTATCTTGGAACATTTCTCTTGCATGCAACTCATTTTGCTGAGATCATTGTGTAAAGCAATTGTGCTTTAGCGCTTAAGGCTTTTCATAGGTGGCATTAAGCTTTTCAGGGTCCCAGTGGAAAAGGAAGGAAGACTCCCAGCAGATTGGCCTGGAAAGTCTGAAAGATGGTGCCCATGTACTAATCCAGGGGGTGCCAATATAGCACTTGTGAGCACATGATAACAACTTTATTATTTATACTGCATCCATCGAGGGTATATGCCCATGGAAGCTTTCTCTGATGCCTGCAGGGTCCCCCTCTCCACCCACCCATCTCCTGAAATTAAGCTTGAAACAAGAATTCTGTTCTAGCCAACAGTGTGTGTTTGGCTGCAGTGGGGTGTGATACCCACAACACTGTTTCTGGTTTGTAAATGTATCCCTAGCCCCCAGAAAGTCATTGACCTAGGTACCAATCAGTGGACAGAGGAGACATCTTATAAAAAGCACATACACTACACCCAGGAAGTTTTAGAAATTTTAGATCCTCCTCTGGACAACTCCCTGTAGCTTTTTGTTCCATCTGCTTCTCAAATTGTCCCCAAACAGAAGTGCATTCCACTTTAGCTTCCTGTTACCCATATATAATGTATTTTGTCAGCACATTGGCAGGGCCCACTGACGCTGCTGAACCCCACACTGGGAAGTTGAGTCTGTGGAGTTGCCATTTTAAATCATATCAGGATAATTGTGGGGAATTGTAAATCATGGCTCCCAGTTGCCCAATGGCACTGCCAGCTAAGTCTGTGGCTGATATCTTCCAGCAATATGATATTAGACATTTCTGATGTTCTTAAAATGGACTTGGAATGCAGAGGGTAGCACTGAATTTTAATTTACTTGGGATTAACATGCACAAAAACTGCTGAATGCTGTGAATGATAACTGAATGGAGGGAAATGCTTTTTTGATGTTGCTTACAAATACCTTGTGAGCAAGAAAGTATGATAACAGCTGTTGGGATAAATTATTAATTGTGCATTATTTGCTCAGCTCCAGTAATTCTTTCCAATATATCAGAAAACTGCTACTCTGGTTCTCCTTCTCTTTGTAAGTCATGCAAAGTAGGCTGTTTTCAAGGTACTGGGGCCAATGTTCTCGATGTGGAATTTTTCTCCAAATCGCTAAAACCCCCGAAGGACAATTCAATCAAAGGACTGCTTACTCAACAATCTCATTTAGGCATATATGAATTCGTTTGAGCATTTGGACCCAATGAAAATCAAATCAGCCAATATATGAACACATGAGATCAGTGGTGTGCAGTGAAATTTTTCACAGGGGAACATTTAGGGCCAGAGGCACTAGCTTGTGAGGGTGACATATGTGTGAGCATCACACCTCTCTCCCTAAGCAAGACAGAAGCTTCCCAGGCTTTGGGAAGGAGGCACCAGGCTTTAATACACCAATTTACCAGGAACATTTAGGGGACTAGCCTAAATGGGGAGATATAAGGATGCCTACCTTCCCAGATATATGTTTCTGTTATGGTGATGTTATGGACTGGCAGGATGCAGAGAAATGGTGGGAGGCATCAGCTGGGGAACCCCCAAGGGAAGAAAGCTCAAAGCCAGGGTACTGGTGGTGGAGCGGTGATGAGTGGTCAGAGAGAGAAGAGGGAGCAGACTGGGAGGAGAAGGTGTCAGAAGTTGAAGAGGCAACAGGGTATTGTGAGCAGGAAGCATCTGTGGCAGAAAGCAGTCCAGGACCAGAGGCAGAACAGGAAGTTGGAGAGGGGGAGGGCCAAGAGGCAGTGATGAAGCATACTGATTAATAAGCCAGTGGCTCTCCCCCTCCTGCTATGACCAGCTCCCCTCACCCTTGGTGCTTTCCTGAGCTATTTTGTTTCTTTGAATAAAGAGAGTTAATGTCAAGGCTGGAGTCAGATACAGGTTAGCATGAAGAAACAGTCAGTTGTCAGTGAAGTTGACTCTTTATTCAAGGAAATGATATACAACTCAGCAACACTTCCCAGTAGGTCTTATCCCTGTAGAGCAGTTGCCAGAACTAAAGGTCCCACCTTCCACCCTTTCTAAGGCTCCTCCCTCCTAGGCCTAATGAGCACACCAACTTTTCCCGGTAGGAGGTAGTTGCGAGGACTGAAGCCTTCCCACAGCTCCCTAAGTCGTCTCCTCTTCCTGCACTCTCTCTGTCTGGCCCTCAGGACTCCCAGGACTCTCCCACCTCTCCAGGACACAACTCTTGCAAGCCTTGCTCCATGCCTTCCTTGAATGCCTTTGCCTGGCTGGAATGTGTTCTTGAACTGTGATGGTGCCTCTTGCTTGCCTGGCTGGAAAGATACGTACGGGTGTGTGTGGAAATATCTGATTTTGTATGTGTGTATGAATGCATGTAGTCTAGGTAAAATTGGATACACAGTCCCTGTCTGTTTTGCTACCTGTTCTTGGTATCCACTCCAGCAAGCCTGGTCTGCTTCCTTCAAAGCTCCTGTGTGAGTTCAGCCTCACCAAGACTGGACAGCAACATGAGCAGTTTCTTTCCTTTGAAAGGTGGCCTATACATTCCACTCAGTGCAGGGATGCCACCCAAAATAGCACTCCCACAGTGAGTTCTTCCTCACCCTACTGCAACATCTAGCATATAGGGTGTGGTGTTATTGAGTTGTGAGTTTCTCCTGCTCCCATCAGGCACGTCCAATGGCACAGAGCAGGAGCAAGGAATCTCGCAAGGTGATGTCACTAGACATCAAGGCTGGGAGGGGATGGCAGGAATTATGACATTTCTGACAGCATCCTTGTGGCATGTGTAATGCGTGGAATTTAGAGAGAAGACAGGTGGAAGATGAAGTAGGAAGTCTTGACAGCCAAGAAACCTGGAAGAGTCTGAGCCTCACCTCCAGACTGAACTCAGAAGCAGAAAGAAGTCCCCCAGGGAAGGATCTCAGATAGAACCAGGGATGCTTAAGGGATTTGGTTTCTGTGAGTTCCAGTGCAAGTTGACCTGATCTGCACCTTCTTGAGTAAAGCACAGATTGAAACAACTATCCTTTGGAATATGCACTTTTCTTCATTTTACAACACAGTTCTCCTTTCAAAAAGTACTGAAATGCTTTAAAAGCATATATTTTAAGGATAAAATATGTTTAGAATTTAAACATTAAGATTTTGAGGGTACTTGAACAAGAGTTTACATATATATTTAAATATCAAGTTTTGTGTGGGTTAAAAATAATTTTTTGATTCATTTGGAAATGGGATGGAATAGATTCATGAATGAACACATGTGAAATGGACATGGGCCACAAATAGAGTGATCTAGCCATTCCTAGAAAGAGCCCTGGTGGCGGGTGAGAGATCACTAAGGGGAACTTTACCTCTATTGCCTATTTACCTCTATTCTTCTCACATTAACATGTTAAGAGCTGTCTAAAACCTGAGTTCATATTCATATCATTAATAAGTCATAACATGCATAACTGGAATACTTTTGAACATCAAAACAAAGATTTTGCCTTTGATCCTGGAAACACAGAACATGACACCAGATTGCCCTATTTTACAGCTGTGGATGAATGTAAGAAATCTTTAAATACTGTAGACTGATTTTGTAGTGGATGAAGGCAGGTTTCTTTGGAGAAAACGAAGTTCTGGACACTCTGTATTGCAATTGAATTTTCCGTCAATATTAAATATAATATTGGTTTCTGAGTTTATATTTAATTTACTGTCTATTGACATTCAGAAAAACAGAGGCAGTGACAATATGGTTTGGAACCCTTAATTTACTTAGTCATTCTCTTCTGCCTGAAATTTGATTTTGAAACTCTGGTCATTCTTGGAAGAAACAGGGAAATTGTGTTGGAGAGTTTTCCCTTCCCTCTTTGAGAAAATTATTACAACAGGGGAAGATTTAACCCAACAATATTATTTTGCAATATTTTCATAGTCTGTGTGTCAGATTATTTCAATATATCACCATTGGACTTTTTCTCACTCCTATGATTGGATCAATCATGTAAAAAACAATTGTGACTGTACAATAGTCAAACAGATCAGCTACGAAAAGTGAGAGCAAAATGTAGCATTTTTGTGCTGTAGCATCAAACCATCAGAAACAAACAAACAAACAAAACCTCCTCCAAAGAGCATTACCATCCTCATATGTACAAATCTTAAGGCCTGTGCATGGTTTCACATTTTATCCTTTGGTTTGCAGTTCTTCTGTTTTAATTCAGGAAGGATTCAAGTCTATCATTAAACGTTGGCCTGAGGCATTTTGCACAGTGTGTTCCACATCGCAATTGCCCATCCAGTGCTCTTCGTGAACCAACACTGCATACCCCAGAATCCTCTACAATGCACAATAGGGTCCTCGTCAAGCAAGTCAAAGTCCTTGAAGCTAGACAGTCTGAAAACCACTGTTCTGAAACATCTGAGGAACAGATGGCAACCACCCCAGGGGAAGCCTGAGTTACCAAAGATCAAATCTATCAAAATCCTAATAGCTCTGATCCAGTGGTGGCTCCTGTATATATGTGAGAGAGCTGATGCACGTGGAACATATTCTGATATCGAAGTGCATGGCTGTGGCAATGTTCATGATAGGTGGTTATGGTGGCTACCATTTCCTTAGGAGTTAATTAAATTTCCCACCAGAAAACAATCACCGTTTATAATTTTAATGACATTTCCATGCTTGCTTGCTGCCCGACCGCTTAGCAATTTCACTATAAAGTTACCTGGCAATTTTGTCCGTGCAAGACATGGTGACCAGCTGCTCCCCCAATAACACGCCATCCCACATTTGCACCGCACTGGGATATCGGGCTGGAATGGTTCCTTCCCCAGATTCAATCTTCGTTCGAAGGTGCCCACGGTACTTTCTTACTATGTGCTTAATGCTGTTCACTGGAATGGAAAAAGGAAAGAATAGAAAGGAAGCGTCATCAATGATACAACAGATCAAGAGCTTTTATATTTATCTTCTAAGGTGAACAGTGATGGGCCAAGTGGGAGCAGAAGGCAGCTGTGGCAGTGTCCTGCTTCCTTCCCTCTCCATAAATACAAACTGGAATTTGCACATTAAAGCTGTACCCTATACACATTTAGCAGTGACAAACCTAGACAGCATCTTAAAAAGCAGAGACATCACCTTGCCAACAAAGGTCCCTATAGTTAAAGCTATGGTTTTCCCAGTAGTGATGTATGGAAGTGAGAGCTGGACCATGAAGAAGGCTGATCGCCGAATAATTGATGCTTTTGAATTATGGTGCTGGAGGAGACTCTTGAGAGTCCCATGGACTGCAAGAAGATCAAACCTATCCATTCTGAAGGAAATCAGCCCTGAGTGCTCACTGGAAGTACAGATCGTGAAGCTGAGGCTCCAATACTTTGCCCACCTCATGAGAAGAGAAGACTCCCTGGAAAAGAACCTGATGTTGGGAAAGATTGAGGGCACAAGGAGAAGGGGACAACGGAGGATGAGATGGTTGGACAGTGTTCTCGAAGATACCAGCATGAGTTTGACCAAACTGCGGGAGGCAGTGGAAGACAGGAGTGCCTGGCGTGCTCTGGTCCATGGGGTCATGAAGTGTCAGACACGACTAAATGACTAAACAGCAACAATACACATTTACAGGGGAATAAGCCCCATTGCATTCCACCAGGGATGGGCAACCTTGCTCAGCCTGAGCAACCTTTTGGGGGCCACATTCTTGTGGTAGGTGGCGGCAAAGGCAAAGATGGGTGGAACAATGAAGAATACTTTTGTACAGTGGGTTCGTTTCTACTAGGGCTGGGCGATATCTGGTTTTCAGCATCGTGATATATCAGCAGCTAAACATTGCGATATACTGATATATGATGATGTCTGAAATTGGAGACTGGGCGTGCAGTTGAGGGAAGGAGCAGCCATGGATATTTTGCATGTGGCTGATATACACAGAAGCTCTATTTGCCTGGGCAAAAGTAGAATTAGTTGGCTCCAGCTACTGTTGGTCTCTCTGCCTTTTGCCCTATGGGTCCCAATGGACCCCCCCCCTACTGCCTAATTCTCTTTTCCTGGATGCTTTAGGCTGTGATTTTGCACACTGAACTCATGGGACTGCTGCTGAGTAGACATGGATAGGATTGCATTGCCAGGCTGTATCCTGCAATTGGCTTCCTAGCTTCTGGCTCATTTGTGTCAGATGCTGCCCGCTGTGCAGGATACGTCCTGAGAAAAGGCAAAGCACCTTTTCTGCCTTTGCCACAATTGCAGGTGTCAGCTGTGCAGACTGAGCACAGCATCCCCAGTTGGCCTGCCATGCTACCATCCTGCTCACATCTGGATGCTGAGGATTGGAACGGCTGGACCAGTGCTGTTTATTTCAGGAATAAGTGCCCTCTGGTGGAAAGCTTTCAGATGTTCCATTACCTTGCCTAATTTTCTCCTTGTTTCATCCTTACCAACAAAGAACCTCATAGAGGCTTTACGTAAACCATGCCTCTCCTTTTTCTAACCTTGACTGGCCTACTCTTTGATTTTTCAGATCTGAAGTCCTCAAATTGCAACCAAAGCACTGCACTTCCTTCTGTATTTCAAAGCTTGAAAATTAGAAATGGCAGAAGGGAGACATACACACACAGACATACCCACAGATGGAAGGCACTACCTGAAAATACCAGCAATTCCAGGACAGGGTTGAATACACTGCAATTTGCATGACTTTGATTATACTAAGTAAATGTTAGCTGACAAGGATCAAAGCCTGAGCAAGGTGCATTGACAGGCATAATTACCAAATGCAAACGGATTCAGACACAAATAAGAGCCTGCTCTTGACAGGCATTCTGCAAACTTCACTCCTATTCCAGGCAGATTTCGGGAACATCTGAGACCTACTTTTACATGTTCATTTGTTTGGGATGGAAAGAAAACCCATAGGGTCACCAAGCCCAACCGCCTGCCCTAAGGCAAGATTCTTCAAGGCACATTAGTCAGCCTGCCAAAGATTAGCCCACATCATGCAGACCGCACCATGCCACCCACATGCAGATTGAAAGAGCAAAGACAGGGCACACCATTGAGATGTGCACAGAGAACAGAACCTTCATACAGTTCAAGCAAATGAGCCAGGTGGACTGCAGCTTGAAACTAAACAATTAAGACTTCTGTGATGGGAGTAACGGATCACTCGTTCCTAACAGTAAAAACTGCACTTCTTACTGCATTTGTGCAGCTGCATGTAGAAAGCAATGTCCACAGTCCCAGAGACTTGCCCAGAATGCACCACTGCCTTGGACACCACCTGACTGTACAATCAATGGAGCCTATGTGATAGAGAGGTTCAGGTTTGGGCTTGGACATAGTCAGCCCTCTCAGTAGCCTGAGAAGCCATGTACAAAATATGTCAAAAAGAGCAAACTGATGTTGAA
The DNA here is from genome assembly GCF_964188305.1 of Podarcis bocagei. Lineage (NCBI taxonomy): Eukaryota > Metazoa > Chordata > Lepidosauria > Squamata > Lacertidae > Podarcis > Podarcis bocagei. The sequence continues at coordinate 46,863,718 of NC_138137.1, read as the reverse complement.
TTCCAGCATTTTAGGACCAAAAGCTTTGGACCAGCTCTGGCCAGCAGACCACTTTCTACCAGCTAATGGGCACCGCATTTCCCGTTACAGTCATACCTCTTGTTACGTTCGGTTCAGGTTACGTCTTTTCAGGTTGTGTCCCGTGGCGACCCGGAAGTACCGGAAAGGATTACTTCCAAGTTTCGCCGCTTGCGCAGGCGCTCAAAATGATGTCACGTGCATGTGCAGAAGCGGCGAATCGTGACCCACGCACGCGCAGGTTGCCTTCTGCTCATGGTGCGAACGGGGCTCCGGAACGGATCCCGTTCACAACCAGAGGTACCACTGTACTTAACTTGTTATTTAACTGTTATTTTGGGTTCAGCTTCTTTAAAAAGGCACACCTCTCAATATTTATTTACTCATCCACTGGTAAGCCACAAGCTCCTGCCGGCTGCTGCTCTCTTCTTCAATTTCATCCGAGCCTCTGTGGCTGTTAAGTCTTCCTAATTTTTGCATCGCTTATTCTCCCCCTTGATTATCTTCGCTAATTGCCGCGGGGAGGGGAAGGGAGGAGGTAGGAAGGAGCAGGAGGGAGGGAGGGAGAAGTCAGCTGAAGATGCTACTTCATCCGGAACAAGATGTCAACCCGACCCCAGCATTAGAGAGGGCCAATTTAAAAATCATTTGGAGTGGGTTTATGATGTGTGCCTGACTAGACATTAGATGTGTAAATCACTGCTCAGAGCGTCAGAGAAAAGGGAAGAAGGAAGTGTGGAATTATTAGTATCAATTTTGATCCTTTGAATGTATAGAGATAAATCCTCCCCTGCCCCCCCGTTCCTTTCCTTTCTCTTTTTATATATAAAAAAATCTAAAATGCAATATACCGTAAGTTCAATTATTTTTGCAATGATTTGCAACTAGTCAGCCTTTGTGTTATGACAGACGATGGATTTTTTTTTAGTAAAAAGCAAATTAAGAATTCTCCACTCCCCCACCTTAAAAAAAAAAATGCTGGAAATGAATGGTGATTAAACAGAATCACAAGAGTAAAAACCTGTCTGAAATTTACGTGTGGCTGCCTCAGAAGTTCATTTTCTATTTCTCTGCTTCACTGCATGCTACTCCCCCGCCATGAAGGGGGGGTTGAGGCCTCTTGCACCCTCCCTTTTATACTCGCTTCTCAGTTCATTACGATAGTTTGTTTATAAAGGGTTGATAGAGCGCTTGGAAACAAAAGCGAGTTCAAACGGCAATGAATTCCACTAATCCTTCGGATATGCATTTGCAATAGGGCTGGAACCTACAAGCAGATGTCAACAAGGCATTATGTTGACTAATTGGTGAAGGACAATTTTAATAGGTAGGGATTCAAGCTGAGGGCACAATTTTGGTGCTCTTAGCATTGTTATAATACAGTGGAGTGTGAAATTCCAGAGAGCTAACCTTGATAAAGATAAATAAAATAAAAAATGAAGAAAAATGTAAAGAAAAAGAAAGCCCAACAAGTACTTCTCTGGTATCTTATACCTAGGGCTTGCCATACGTCTGGAAAATTCCAGACATGTACGGAAATTGGATGCCTAAATTGGCTTCCAGGGGGAATTTTTTTTGAATGTTAAGAGATCTCCAGAATTTCCTGAATGTATGGCAACCCGTTGTTTTTTTGGGGTGTGTGTGTTTCTGTCCCCCCCTTTTGTTTTGTTTTTTTAAAAATTCAAACAATTTCTGGGGGAGGCTACACCTCGGCGGCAGTGGAGTGATGAGAGGGCTGTGTTGGAGAAAGGGGTGCAATAGGGTCTGGCCGTTTTCAGGTTTTTCTGGGGGGCGTGGTTCTGTTTTTTTTTTTTTAATCAAAAAAATTTGCATGGTGAAAATTCCTTTCTTTCCCTGCTCGAAGAAGAAGAATCAGCTCTTGGAGATGCTGGCGACGGCAGGGGGTGGGTGGGTTTGTTTGCTTGTTTTTAGAGGTTTCCTTAAAATAGCTCAACTTTTTGAAATATGGCAAGCCTACCTTATACCTTAAACAGTGCGTTCAGACATATGCTTTTGTGGAGTAGAACCGGTTTCAATTTTGCCATTTTCATGCATTTGATGAAGTGTTTTTCACCCAAAGTGAAAAACAGCAAGGCTGTGTCCTTAACCTCAAAGTTGTACTTGAAGGCTGAAAATAACAATACAATGTGATATTTTCTGAAGTTTAGCCTTTCCCCTTTCTTCCAAATTGTTTGGTCTCTTTAGTAATTTGTTTTAAATGTCTGCTCTGCTTTTGGGAGTGCAGTCCCATTATGTGTTTTACAAGCTAGTCTCTGACCGTAACAATAAATTATTATTAGTAGTAGTAATTTGTCATTTCTGGGTCTGGATTATAACAGAATGTCTGAAGTAGAAAACACACAAATTAATCAGAGGAATTCAGATTCTGCACAGGTGGTTTGCTTGGAGATACCAATCAAAGCAAGAGCAGCTTGAAGGTTTCAAGAGCATTATTTTTAATTGCTAATTGCGTTGCTCATCTAAAATTAGCACTTTAGCACCTCCATTTTGAAGGCGTTGCAGGGCCCATAGGGCAAAGCATGGACACCTGATGGGAAGAGAGAGAGAAGCACCTCAATTAAACAGGCTTAAAAATCCTGGCTGCCATTTTGTATTTACGCTTCCAAAATGAATGCCGAGAAGCACAGAGGCATAACGGAATGCAACAATATAGTTTTACCTATAATTCATTGAGGATTAGGCTCTCTATGGCTGCTAGTCATGAGGGCTACATTACAACATCCAGGATCTGAAACGGCATGCCTCTGAAAACCAGAGGTATTCGATTATTTAGGAATAAGTTTCTGGCAGTAAGAGCTGTTCGATAGTGGAACAGTCTCCCTCAAAAGTTGGTGGAATCTCCTTCATTGGAGGCTCTTAAACAGAGGCTGGGTGGCTGGCCATCTGCCCGGGATTTTTTTAGATACGACTCTTGCATTGGACTTGGGGTCCCTTCCAACTCTACAGCTCTGATTCTACTCCAGTTGCTGTTGTGTTTATGTCCTGGTTGTGGGTTTCCCATTGGCATCTGGTTGGCCACTGTTGAAAACACTATGCTGGACTAAATATATTGGATTTTGGTCTGCTCTTCTTATAGTCACACAACAGAGAGGAGCAAACACAGCTGGAGAGAGAGAGAGAGAGAGAGAGAGAGAGAGAGAGAGAGAGAGAACAAGAACAAAAGCCAGGACTCGAAGGAGACTCTCCACTATTCACATAAGGTCTGGCCAAATTTGTGTACTAGATACAGCGTTTCAGATACTGCCAAATGTTTTGCGTCACTGTGGCTCTCCTGTGCCATTTGTGCTGCAGCGCTCAAAGGGAGTATGGCTATACATTCCATAATATGCATGCGTTCACTGTAGCAAGATGCCCACAGTGGGAAACTCATGGGCTGGCCACACATAGGATACTTTGGGTTTTCTGTGCTTTGGCTGGTATCTCTTCACCCTGCTCCCCCCCCCCCCATCCACCTACCCACACTGATGCACATAAGATGAGTAACCTCTGTGAGACCAGCTTGGAAACTTAGGTTTCTGCTTCCCTATATTAAACTACAAACTTTTTCATCATTCTGACACATTTAAATAAAGGGTTTGGGGCAGTGATTTAAAGCATTTTAGCATACATAAGGTAAAAGGTAAAAAAAGGTAAAGGACCCCTGGGTGGTTACATCCAGTCAAAGCTGACTATGGGGTTGTGGTGTTCATCTCGCTTTCAGGCTGAGGGAGCTGGCATTTGTCCATAGACAGCTTTCTGGGCCAGCATGACTAAACCGCTACTGGCGCAGTGGGACACTGACGGAAACCAGAGTGCACAGAAATGCCGTTTACCTTCCTGCCACAGCAGTACCTATTTATCTACTTGCACTGGTGTGCTTTTGGACTGCTAGGTTGGCAGGAGCTGGGGCAGAGCAATGGAGCTCACCCCATTGCAGTGATTTGAACCACCGACCTTCTGATTGGTAAGCCCAAGAGGCTCAGTGGTTTAGACCACAGCGCTGCCCGTGTCCCATTTACCTTTAGCATACATACCTGGAAAGACTTTCCTCCTTATCTATTTTTATTCTGAAATGGTACTGTAACATGGAATGAACAATGAGCCTTATCAAATTACAAGTAACCTTGTATGTTTTTTCAATAGTCCAAAAAAGGAACCTTTGCTGAGGGGCTTTGTTGCTAGCAAACTTATTTTGAATCAAAATTAACGGAGGTTAATGTCAAATGACCAACTAAAACTTTAATTGATAAATGTATTGATTCAACAGGCGGGCAGCCGTACTGTTTATGCCAGAGAGCCTGTGGCAGACATGTCTATTTGTGTGCTTCCTTGAGAGACATGTTTCTGTGCAGTGTGGTCCCCTGCTAGCTCTCTTCTGGGGGAGGAAGAATCCTGACTCTGTGCCTCACCCTCAGATTACCTACAAACCCAACGACCCAGATGTCGTGGCTGCATGCCGATCCTGTTGCGATGGAAGCACTACAGAAATGTGTCTGCCTCACAACTCCAGCACAGCTGTAGGTTAATAGGCAAGCAGGAAGAAGACCACATGCAGAGAAGATGCAATGGTGTGTTTCAGACCTAACGGGACTGTGGGATAAAACGGGAGCTGGGCTATCAGGAAGTCAATGGCACAAGGCAAGACAACATGTTAGCAAAAGATAGAAAAAGCAGCCTGGGGGGGAAGACAGCAGAGGCAGCCTCAGGGCAGACTTGATTTGCCTGCTTCTTCTGGTCTGTCTAGAACAGCAAAAAATGCAGGCTATGGAAGAAAAATGAACCGAGAGCAAAAGGGGTGGAAAAAGGGGAAGACCTTGGCTGAGTTTTCTCATGTAAAAAGTTGAGGAATCAAGTTTCCCCCTTGGAAAAACTTCTTCATCTTTTCCAAAGTCTGTGATTGGAAGAGTTTCAAAAACACACCTAAAAAGTGTACTATTGCTGTTGTCATGTACATACACTATCAGGTCACATACTGCCTCATAGAGAAGCACTAGGAGAAAGAGGTCCCTCTTATAAGCTAACTCTCAAAAAGGAAAGCAACAGCGAGACAGGAGGGAGTGGAGGAAGCAAGAAAAACAAAACAAGGGATAATGTGAGCAAATGCACTTTGGCTTTGATTCATCTGAGAATGAGGACTAAGCCAGCAGCTTCCTGGGAAAAAAAGATGGGTTTCAAGGAGGGAGTTGAAAGAAGGTGCCGTAGGTGGTTTTAGAGGGCATTTCAGGCATAATGGACAAGGAGGAGGAGAATGGGGCAGATCAAAGCTCAAATAACTTTGGAACAAACTTTGCATAACATAATACAAAGCAGTTCTGTATGTCCCCTCTGGGCATGCTGGGATCATGTTACTGGCTTTGGCAGGCAGAATTCCACTAGCTGCGCATATGGGAACAGGCATATATAACGCTCATAAATTTAGAGAGGGCAGAGGAGTGGCCTAGAGCTTTGACAGCTGGTAAGGGCAGAGGTAATGCTGATTCTATCTTGACTGTGTTCCTGAGATTTGGAGCCAATTATTGGAGTATACATGCTTGCTTCCTCCACCAACTTCTTCCAGGTCTAGCTCACCCTTCTTCTGCATTCTGGCATTCACTGTGAATAACATTAACCAGGGTTCTTGTTTAACTAGAACCAGAAACCAGAACTTAATGTTGGTTTAGGACCCTGATACAAGAAGAAACCTATTTAGGATTAACCACCATTAAGGTTGATGGGGTGAGAGAAGGGAGCACGGATTGCTTGTCTCCAGATTCCTTTGCATCAGCTGTAAATCTGTTCAGATCTGCCCATGTGCTTTCAGATCCTTGCTGCCTTTCCCAGAGGCTAACTGTGCTTAACAGAAATCACGACGGAGGTTCTTACTCCCCACATTCCCAAGGAAAGGTCCACAGCATCTGTACTACTGAAGCTTCCGAGTCCCTTTGAAAGGAATTCCCACATAAAATGCTTGGCAGAGGTTACCAAGGCATGGATGACAGAGGCGAGACATATATTTTCTGTGTTGAGTGCAAAGGCCAAACAACGCATTCTATGGAAGATCCTTGATCAGATTTAACAACTTCTTCAAAGACGTAGAAAAGCAGCCACATGGAGACCTGAACTGGATCAGGGTTGCAGTGCCATTTCTTCACTCAAAATTGCCCCCAGCCCCAGGAACTATGGGGATAATATGGGCAATTGTAACCCGCTCCCTACATGGGGGTGGATGATTATCCTCTTTGGCCAAGATCCAGTGATGGCTCCTTTATTGCTGCTTTCAATTAAAACATGAAGAAATACACAGATATCCCACACAACATTGGTATGGGATTGGTATGGAAAGTGTTATACAAATGTTAATAGATAACTAAAGCGGGGGGGGGGGGTCAGTTTGTCCAAGCTGGCTACAGCTGATGTGCATTAGAGTCCAGCAACATCTGGAGGCACCATATTGGCATTCTCATTGCAATATAGACTACGAGCTGCTGCTTTACTTGCTATGCTTTAGTACTGTGATTTTAGCTGAGTTTAGTGTTTTTGTAGTAGCATGACAATGATTAATAACAAACAAACATATGATACCCATGGTTAAGGAATCAAGAGCTGGCTTGGTTAGGCTTGTCAACAGCTGAATTAACTGCATTTAACATTAGTAAGGGTTAATAAGGGTTCCCAAGAAAGGTTTCCCTTGACTTAGGATCTGCAAGCTCCTTCGAACTGTTGTTTCAGATCTTAGTTAGGGGTGAAGTCTAGTTAACTGGGGTTAATGCTGGCGCTGATTAACTGCTTAACGGTGGTTAAGATGGCAGGGCGCGAATTTATTCCAGGGAAGGCAAAGAACTTGCCAAGAGCGAGTTTGTCCCTGAAGCTGGCTCCCAGTTCCTTAACCACTATTAAGAGGGAGCCCGTATTATTTCTATACAGGCCCATTGAGAGAGGTGTAACCATTGCATCATTTTCATAGTCAGCCATCATCTACTTAACAGGGAAACAGAGAAGGAAAACATTAAGGGAATCAAAAAAAGGCGGGGAAAGAAAAGCTGAAATGAAACCAGGGAAGTACAGTTCTTACAGTCCGTTGTGATTTCATAGGGGGAGTTGAGTCGTGCGTCTCCACAGGGCGAAGTGCTCACGTACAGATGGAACAGAATGTTCTCTTTTAGCCTGTAGCCTCCCTCTTTTAACCGCACGAAGATTGATCGCTCGCCGTCTTCTTGTCGTTTGCTAGGATCATAGAGAAAGGTTGCAGGTCATTTGTTACATTCCGAATCAGAACTAATTCTGCTCTCCCTATGGGATAGCTCGCAGGCTCTTTGTTGTATTTTCTTCCCTTATAATACCTTGTATCGCAGCATCTCTCTAGGTAATGCTTGTATGATCTCCACCGTGTCTGAGTTTAAAGGTCCAACAATTTAAAACAGCCGTACAATAAAATAAAATCAGAATCAAAATATGTTATCAGAATATTGTCATTATTTATCAGTGCAAAAAATAATAATGAAATAATTGGTTCTGTATCCAGAAAAGGATCAAAGAAGGAAGAGTCAAAAGCTGGGTGTGTTTCAACTCTCTCTTTGGCAGCAACAAAAAGAGAGTGACTGGTGCCAGTACTATTATATAGTGAAGTTTCTAAATATTCAGTGCTTTACTGTGTTTTTAATATTTTGTTGGGAGCTGCCAAGAGTGACTGGGGCAACCTAATCAGATGGGTGGCATATAAATAATAAAATGATCATTTTACTTAACAGTTGCTGGAAAAAAAGAGTCTTTTTTCAACAAAATGATGGGGAATAGCAAATGAATTCTCCCTTTTTGTTTATATTTGGTGAGTAATACTATCATTAAGAGCACCGCTAACTATTATTTTATAACTGGAAAGCTGCAATCCTATACGCAGGTGGTAAGGCTCATTCAACTACTTTGTATTGCTATGAGCTTGTTCCAAATTGTATTGCTTAATGGATTTTTTGTTTTGTTTTGTTTTTATTTACCGTATATGCTACTGTGTTTTTGATAGTATAGTGATTGTAATGTTTGTTAACTTTTAATGCTGTCGTTATTGTGAGGCACTTTGATCTCAATGCTTGTTGCTGGAAAAGTGGAATTCAAATATTAAAATCAAATTAATTCATACAGCAGTTTATTCCATGTCCCTGTTCATTTCCTCATTATATTTGCATTATGTAAAAGCCACTTCCAGAAAATGAATGGAATCTGGTACATGTTTAACACTCATTTCTGTGTTATTTGATTCCAGAAAAATAAATAAACAATGGGAGTTAAGGTAAGGTTACCAGATTCTTTTCAATGAATCCGGGGACACTTTTCAACTTCAATGGATTTTATATGGGGACTGATTTGCAAATCCAGGGACTGTCCCCGGGAAATGGGGACATCTGGTAACCTTAAGTTAAGGGGTGAAATTTGAGGCAATATATTTGCATGCAGTTCTTTCCTGCTGTTTTCAAGGGGGAATCATGGGTGAATAGAATCACTCTTATGCGGAAAGGGCCAGGGAGTATCATTATTGTCCAGTGATATTGTCAAAGTTCATTGGTATGAATGAACTTTAGTGTGACATGCTGGAATATTGGTCAAATAGCCACAGTTCCGTACTGTAGTGTGAAAGGAACATTAGAAAATGGAAAAGGAGCACTAGCATTATAATTAGAAAAACAAACACACTATTCTCTACCTCAGAATGCAACCTTAAAGGTAAAGGTAAAGCGACCCCTGACCATTAGGTCCAGTTGTGACCGACTCTGGGGTTGCGGCGCTCATCTCGCTTTATTTGCCGACGGAGCCAGTGTACAGCTTCCGGGTCATGTGGCCAGCATGACTAAGCCGCTTCTGGTGAACCAGGAAACGCCGTTCACCTTCCCACCGGAGCGGTACCTATTTATCTACTTGCACTTTGACGTGCTTTCGAACTGCTAGGTTGACAGGAGCAGGGACCGGGAGCTCACCCCGTCATGGGGATTCGAACCGCTGACCTTCTGATCAGCAAGTCCTAGGCTCTGTGTTTTAACCCACAGTGCAGTAAACATACACAGGATTGTGCTGTTTATGTTTTCTTAAGTTATGGTCAAAGATTGAGGCTGGAGAAACAATATTAACCCCACTCTGAAAGCTAGTATGAATGGAAATGCAACATGTCGAAAGTTTAAAGCTGTCAGTTAAGACAACGTTGGCACATGTCGAGATTTTAGTCTTCATTAATTCACTTTTTGTGTGCATGGCAAGATTGCTACTTCTTTTTGACAATATGGTTTTATTCCAACCTTCTTTTGCTAAGGAGATGGTTGTTTTTTTTTGAGCTAGAGAATTTCTGAATTTTCTGACCATCAAATCAACCATCGCGTTATTAGCACTGTTCACAAATTTAAGCGGGATTAGAGAAAAATAAATGGTTTGAAGTTTGGTGCCCAACATTCTGGAATGACAGATAAATCTGAAACATTTTCAAGAAGCACACCTTTGCCTACAGCTTATAAAAGGCTGAAGGTTTTGGCTTACTTCTCAATCACCACTCCAATTTCAGAATAACTTTTTGAGCAGATGGGAAAACTGAGAAACAAAACACTAGCATGTATTTCCATGTTGGCCATGGAGGGGAGAGGGGGGTCTCCTCGTCTACAGCCACCATGGAAGCACAGGCTACTAACATCCCAACAAACTAGTTCTTTCCCAGACTTCTAATTTTGGGAGACTTGTTTACAAGTTAGGGTAGATTTGCGTACCTACGGGACCGCCTCTCCTAGTATGCCCCGCAGAGGACCTTAAGGTCCACAAATGACAACATTTTGGAGGTCCCAGGTCGCAAGGTAGTTAGATTGGTCTCAACTAGGGCCAGGGCCTTTTCCGTACTGGCCCATAGCTGTCAACTTTTCTCTTTTCTTGTGAGGAATCCTATTCAGAATAAGGGAATTTCCCTTAAAAAAGGGGAAAAGTTGACAGCTATGTACTAGCCCCGACTTGGTGGAACGCTCTGTCAGAAGAGACTAGGGCCCTGCGGGACTTGACATCTTTCCGCAGGGCCTGCAAGACAGAGCTGTTCCGCCTGGCCTTTGGTTTGGACTCAGTCTGACCCTTATGTTTCCCTCCCCTTATGGTTTTGATCTATGGGCTACTTTTAAAATAAGGCTGCATTTTAAATTGCATTTTAACCTGTATTTTATATTGGTTTTTCCCCCCTATTATGTTTTTACTGTAATTTTACTGGTGTTAGCCACCCTGAGCCCAGCTCTAGCTGGGGAGGGCGGGGTATAAATAAAAGTTATTATTATTATTAGGATAGAACCACACAACCATATTTTGCATACAATGAGCTAATTTTGCAAATCGTTTTGTGTCGGGAGTCTTGGCCAGCTCAAGTCACATACAATCCAAGTGTCCCGATTTTCTAGGGACAGTCCCAGAATTACGAAATACATCCCAGGTTCTGATTTGATCCAGGAATGTCCCTGTTTCCCCTGCCAGTGATGCTGCTGAGCTCAGGGAGGAGGATGAGCTGGAGCTTTTCCAGAGCAACAGTTGGGGCAGCAAGGGAGCATCCCATTGCATCTTGATGGCCGCCGCCACTGGCCTCCTTCCTTGGGCAGATCATAGCGGCTGCTGGAGAGTGGGCAAGGAGGAGGAGAAGCTGCAGCCGCCGTTGGCAAACCACTGGGCCTTAGTAACTGCTGAAGGATGCTATGCACTGACTCTGGACTTCTCTGGAAATACCCTTGGTGCAGTATTCCCAGCTCCTCAAGTTGAAAAGCACAAACACGCGTGCAGCAAGAATGTGTGTGTAAATATGGTTATGATTATATACAGTGGTACCTCTGGTTAAGAACTTAATTCGTTCTGGAGGTCTATTCTTAACCTGAAGCTGTTCTTAACCTGAGGCACCACTTTAGCTAAGGGGGCCTCCCGCTGCTGCCACGTGATTTCTGTTCTCATCCTGAAGTAAAGTTCTTAACCTGAGGTACTACTTCCGGGTTAGCGGAGTGTATAACATGAAGTGTTTGTAACATGAGGTGCCACTGTATGGTAATTCCACCCCGCCCCCGGAAACCTTTCTTACTTTCTACACTCTCTCTTTTTATTTATTTTTTAAGACCAAGTGATTATGCAGGAATAGCTGGTAAATCTATTTCTCCTTGTACATGGGCTGAGCCCCTAACACACCTATTCAAAGCAAAATAAAGACTCAGCCCACCTTTCACAAGTTTATAGCACACCCAACATACATTCAAAGCACAATCCTCCCCCCCAAAGATTGCTGGGAGCTGTAGCTTCCCTCCTCGTAGAGCTATGATTTCCACTACTCTTAACCAACCACAGCTCCCAGGATTCTTTGTGAAAAGACGCACGCTTCAAAAGTTCATAGGACAAGCTTTAAATATCTGGTGCAGATCTACCTTGTGGTGCACATTTATTTTCCAGCAGGTGTAGGGACACTCTCTAGCACAGGGGTCAGCAACCCGCGGCTCCGGAGCCGCATGTGGCTCTTTTACACCTTTGCCGCGGCTCCGGGGCGAATACTAGCGAGGGGAGGAGGCGCATTGTGTGCCCTGACACTCCCCACTGTTTTAAATGTCGCAATGGTTTTGCGGCTCCCGTTTTTTCCCCCTTCGGTCCAAGTGGCTCTTTTTGTCTTAAAGGTTGCAGACCCCTGCTCTAGCATGAGAAGTGGACTTCAGGTTCATAGGTCTGATTAACAGGAATTTTGCCTGTCTGTCTAGGACAGGCACCCCCAAACTCGGCCCTCCAGATGTTTTGGGACTACAACTCCCATCATCCCTGACCACTGATCCTGTTAGCTAGGGATGATGGGAGTTGTAGTTCCAAAACATCTGGAGGGCTGAGTTTGCCTATGCCTGGTCTGGGAGGTTTTTTCTCACACTGATAGATTTCACCCACATTCTCTTTTTCCTCAGGCTGGTTGCTCTTTTCCTTCTAACTCTGAATGCATCTCTCTCTCTCTCTCTCTCTCTCTCTCTCTCTCTCTCTCTCCCTCTCTCTCTTCCACAAGCACAATCAAAAACCCTCACCAGCGCCTTGTGTTTGCTTTCGACTAGCCTGCCTTCCAGCCCGAGCCTCTACCTCCTCCACAGCCTGCCTGCTGTTAAAACCGTTTGGCTGTCACTCTTCCATGCTTTGCTTGTTTTGTCGGTTTTTGATGCTACGATGCGTTTTCTGTCGAGTGAAATTTACAGGCACATTACCCTGCTTGACAGGAACGCTGAGCCACTGGGATCTCCCGAGGAGAGGGTGGACGCCTGCAGCTCTCTCATTTGCCTGCCACCTTCTGTGAAATCTCCCAACCACTTTAATTGCATTATCACCCTGCCACAAAACCCCCAGAACAATTGAGTACCTGAAAAATCCTGCCACTCAGGAGCTTTAAAGCAAAAATCCTCCCCCCTTCCTCATTTGGATGGAATGGCAAAGCAGAATCAACTGGGAACTGAGGGGGACCATGAAAGTGTCACACATTGCCTTGTATTATTAGGCTAAGCTGTGCTATTGAGATAACCTGGTGGTATTTAACAGCAGGGATGGAGAGGTAAGTTTTTAAGGACTCAGTTCCGTAGGAGTATAGTTACTTATCTTCCTGGATAAAATGGAGCGATGGCACAGCTTCCTTCTTGTAATATTTCCTCCCACCCACTGTTTACTCCTGAAAGGTGAAAATAAAGAAAACCTTGCTTTGTCAACTGATGCTAAAGTCTTGGGCAAAACCACTCAGAACCCCTGAACATGTTACCTCATGTCAATGGGCAGAGATGGCCTAGTGTTCATTGCTGTGTTTCATTTTGTCAACATCCTTCAGCCCTGTATACTTGAAGGAGTGTCTCCACTCCTGTCGTTCAGCCCAGACACCAAAATTCAGCTCTGAGGGCCTTCTGGCAGTTCCCTCACTGCGAGAAATAAGGTTACAGGGAACCAAGCAGAGGGCCTTCTCGGTAGTGGTACCTGCCCTGTGGAACACCCACCCATCAGATGTCAAAGAAATAAACAACTATCTGACTTTTAGAAGACATCTGAAGGCAGCCCTGTTTAGGGAAGTGTTTAATGTTTGATGTTTTACTCTGCTTAATGTTTTAATTTGTTGGAAGCTGCCCAGAGTGGCTGGGGAGACTCAGTCAGATGGGTGGCATATAAATAATAAATTGTTGTTAAAATAAGGCCGCCCTGCTTCATGAGAAAAGACAGATGCCTCCCCCATTTTTGTGCCTAGTCTTTAGAATGGTCACTTATACATTGCTCAAAAAGAGGAAACGTGTCACCAAAAGTGAGCACATATTTGCATAATAGTTACATAAATTAATATAGGTATGTTTCCTTAGATATGTATGAAAGCAGTGGTATACTCAATTTGCCTCTGAATCTGAAGGTGGTCTCCATATATTTATCTGAAAACCACGAATGCTTGGGGCCACAAATGACTCTGTCTTGCGGCAGTGAGTTCCATAAATTAATTGTGCTTATTTTGAAAATACTGCTTGAAGAGAAATGAGAAGGATGTGGGCAAGAGGAAGGGGAGGGGACAGCCTTGAGACACTTTTGCCATCCTTTCACTATGAGTAGAAATTCTGCTCAACTTTACTCTGAAACATGCCCCACTATTTTTGAGCTAAAGCCCAAAGACCTGATCAACATCATGTGTGAACAAGGCATAAAAAGGATTACCGTGTTGTGGAAGGGAAGGGAACTTAGCTTTGCAGCCATTTCAACTCAGAAGGCACTGGGGGTAGGCAGCATTTGTGTGTATTTGTGTGTGTGTGTAGTTCAATAGAGCAGAGGCATCGGCTCCTGGTTAAATCGAGTATGTGTGAGAGAGAGCCATCTGTAGAAGTTGTTGTGAACAGGGTTTTGTGTTGCTCTGAGAATTCGCTACACAAAAGGAATGTATCATCGATCCAAATAACATAATAACGTAACCGAATGTGCTGTGGAGATAGATCAATACAGAGCTTAAGATACAGTGATTGCACTTCTGTCTTCAGGGACTAGGATGCCATTCTTAACACAAAGCAAGCACAGGGACTGCTAACCAGAGAAAACATAATAATTTAATGTACACCCAAAAATGAAAAAATGCAGAGACTATAAGAGACAGTGTCAGTTACGGCCGATCTCTTTCTGGTTCTCGCTTTTACTCTCTTTCTTTCAAGTTATGACCACTTGCTCTGTTACTGACATGCCACATTTCATCAATGCCCAGATGGAATAGAGATGCAAAAAAGAAAAACACCACAATTACTGAATTTTTCACATACAGTGATACCTCGGGTTACATACACTTCAGGTTACATACGCTTCAGGTTACAGACTCCGCTAACCCAGAAATAGTGCCTCGGGTTAAGAACTTTGCTTCAGGATGAGAACAGAAATCGTGCGGCGGCAGCAGGAGGCCCCATTAGCTAAAGTGGTGCTTCAGGTTAAGAACAGTTTCAGGTTAAGAACTGACCTCCGGAACGAATTAAGTACGTAACCAGAGGTACCACTGTATTTACAGGTACAGCCCAACATGGACTCCTCCCCGTTTGCAGAGTGAAGAGCTTCTTTCACAAAACCCAGGGATTAATTTGAACTTTTGGCTCACCAGGAAGCTTCCTCACAAGGGAGTGTGGCCCTCAGGCTGAAAGAGGTTTTCCCGTGACTATGATATAAATAACCAATGTACATAACTAGTTGCATTCAAGCATTTAATATCACATAGTTTGGCCCTTAGATTCAGGGTGAGCCAAACCGGCTGAAGGGCCAAACTACAGAGGGAAAGGCATTCGTGACCGAGCGACGTCTAGGAAAAGCTAATTCTCCCTTTGTTTCCAGCCCTGTGACGTTTATTGTCAGACAGAGGGAGCACTACGGTATCCTGTTTGGATTCCAGGGTGACTGTCTGCTTCACGCACCAACAGGCAGCTCTTTTAAGACCCAACAAACGTATTAATGATCAACAGTATACAAGAGAGCGTGTTCATCGTAAATAACCTTCCCCAGGATGACTCAGCAGCCGCGAAGGAGGAAAATGCCCGTAATGAGAAGACGGCTAGTCTTTCATTCGCTGGTCATTTACTGCTATTATCAGGCCTGTGTTTAAAGCATTCATCAAAAACAACCAAGAGTGCTTCGTGAAACACGGCTTTGTGATTAAAATCTAATAGCTGCTGGAAGAAAATAGGCTGGCATAAAGTGTCTCTCGACTAAATCCGACTCCCTGTGTAGAGTTATTTGGCTGCATGTCAACAACCTGCAAACATATACATACGACGCTGGCCCAATACCTTTTGGCACCTGAGGCGAGCCACAAAATGCCCACCACCACCGCCTCCAGGGAGGAAGATGGGAGTGAAGATCTACAAATGGAACAGAAGGGGAATAAAGATCATATTGGAAATGGTTGAAGTGGGAATCAAAGGCCGCCACTGGGTGGGGGAAAGGGCCCCATTCTGAATCACACCTGGCAGGTGCAGAAGCCAGGAGACCCCAGAGGGAAGCCCCACCATTTCTTCCCTAGAGGTGCGAGGAGACCAACAGCACCTCACAGAATCAGGAGGCGCTGTCGAGGAGGTACCAAGAAGTGCACTGCAGCCATCACTACTACTACATGTCCTAAACCCCTGGCCTACCTGGCGGCAAGTCAGTAGGTCAAGCCCCCAGTCCAGGGTCAGTCCACGTGTCCAAAGTCCAAACTGGAGCACAGCCCCGCAGAGATACTGGAGCATCAAAGCTGAGGTCCATCAACATGGGCAGTTGAGCAAACTCAGCTCTGCTGACCTTTTGTACTTTTGCCTGCTGATTGCAACATCTGGACTTGATGAAGCAGGTGACTCTCATCTGCTCCAAGCCTCTTCCCAGAGCTAGCCAGCCCCACCTGGCCAGCTAGGGAGCTGGGCTGTGGGCCCTTGCTTGCCTCAGCCTACTGGAGCGCCACTCTCACTGCTCCCTATGCCTCAGAGTTCACCGTGTTTGTGGAGACACCCTCTGGCTCTGGAGATGGGTTTTGCTACTCTGGTTCCTGTGCACTGACCCCCATCCCCTCAACATCCTCTGTCACCCTCTGAGTACTTCCTACGTCAACCTCTCCTTCCCCATCTCCACCTTGCCCTGGTGTGTCCCAGTCTCAGCTACACCCCTCACTGGGATCCTTTTCTTCCTCTTCCTCCTCCCCATAGTCCTGCCAGTTCATGACATCATGCCACATTGGCAGTGCCTGATACATATATGTATAGAATACATTTCCTTTCCTGGTTTTAGCTCCTCCAGCCTTTATTCACTTGGCGGGCAAACATATACTAATTTTTTCATTCTATTTTCTTCTCTGCATAAATATCAGATGGTTGTCATTTCTTGGACATTACCGTATTTTTTGCTCTATAAGACGCACCAGACCATAAGACACACCTAGTTTTTGGAGGAGGAAAACAAGAAAAAAATATTCTGAATCCCAGAAGCCAGAACAGCAAGAGGGATCACTGCGCAGCTGCGCAGCCTGCATTCGCTCCATAAGGTGCACACACATTTCCCCTTACTTTTTAGGAGGGAAAAAGTGAGCCTTATAGAGCAAAAAATACGCTATTTGAATTGCTGTGAGATTGCATTGAACTCTGTTTATTATTTGCTGCGTTTGTTGGGTTTTGCCCATTTTATGCTTTTTTGGGGGGATGATATTATTATTGTTATTATTATTATTTTGAGAGAGAAATGTTCACCAATCTCCAGTGTTACTGATTTATTGCGAGCTTCTTTAAGCTTGACGCTCTTGCTGGAGAAGCAGAATACAAATACAAATACCAAACCGAAACCGAAGCACCCAAGTGCAGTTTTACCTCAGGTGAAGCTCCAGCTGCGAGTAAAGGAAGTGAAGGAAGGCCCTCCGCGCCACAATCTCTGCGTGGCAGTCATTGACCACGAGCCCTTGGTCGTTAAGGTATTCTCCATTTATGCACTTGGTACCCGATGTCAGCACAATAACCTGAGCCTGCCGGATATCCAAACCTGCAGGGAGGCAAAATAAATAAATAACAAAAAACCACCACACGCACACACACAAAAACCCCACACTGCGCCACACCACACCAGCGGTCTTTTTTAGAATCGCCTGGCAGCGTTAACACTCGTAATTGCTCGAGTACTTAAAGACCACGCTTTCATGTGGCAGTGGAGACAGCTCTAATAGGGTGATTACACGGCTCCTGGAATATGCAGCCATCTCGCATCACGACACTACTGGAATAATGTGGGATCCCATTTCAGTCCGGACTGCTAATTCCTAGATAAAAGCCAGCCAGGAAGTTTACTTGTTAAAATCAATAACTACATCACAAGAGGTGTACATCCCTGTAAGGAGGTAATAAAAGAATCTCTTGCAGTACTGATAAATAGTAGCCTGCTGGGTTTAGGGTGGCTTTTGTTTTTTATAATGGCAACATACATCCCTTGTAATGTGAGCTTTCATTTCTGTGCCACTGGAAGCACTAAATAAAAAGTAAGGGAGTTTTAGAGCTGCTCTTCTTTAGAAGTTGTACAGAAAACACAGGCCTTCCTTTTCGGCCAGGTCTCTGTTTTGTCTTCCACCGGCTGCTATTGAAGTGTTAGTTGTTTGCCCAGATAGAGGTGCATGCAGAATAAAATCTGCAGCTGGATCTCCCCCTGCTCTCAAGCTCTACCCTTCTACACTCAGTTTACTTGCCCTTTAATAAGCTCCATTGTTTGTTTGGTTATTTTAAATAACTTCAATTCCTGGCCTTTGTCCTAAGACCTTAGGCAGGTTACATCTGAACCCCCAAGTGTCCCTGTTTTCCAAGGACAGTTCCAGATTTACAGAAGCCGTCCCATTTTCTGATTTGATCCCAGAATGCCCTGCTTTTCCATAGGCAATCCCTATTTTCATCGGAGAAAAGTTGGAGGGTATGGTAAGGTAAAGGTAAAGGTACCCCTGCCCGAACGGGCCAGTCTTGACAGACTCTGGGGTTTGTGCGCCCATCTCACTCTATAGGCCGTGGGCCAGCGCTGTCCGGAGACACTTCTGGGTCACGTGGCCAGCATGACAAAGCTGCATCTGGCGAGCCAGCGCAGCACACGGAACGCCGTTTACCTTCCCGCTGGTAAGCGGTACCTATTTATCTACTTGCACCCAGGGGTGCTTTCGAACTGCTAGGTTGGCAGGCGCTGGGACCGGTAGGACATCCCTATTTTCATCTGAGAATTATTGGGGTATGGAGTTATGAGTAAGGGATGTGGGTGGCACTGTGGGTTAAACCACAGAGCCTAGGACTTGCCGATCAGAAGGTCGGTGGTTCAAATCCCCGCGACGGGGTGACCTCCCGTTGCTCGGTCCCAGCTCCTGCTAACGAAAGCACCTCAAAGTGCAAGTAGATAAATAGGTACTGCTCCGGCGGGAAGGTAAACGGCGTTTCCATGTGCTGCTCTGGTTCGCCAGAAGCGGCTTAGTCATGCTGGCCACATGACCCGGAAGCTGTACGCCGGCTCCCTCGGCCAATAAAGCGAGATGAGCGCCGCAACCCCAGAGTCGGTCACGACTGGACCTAATGGTCAGGGGTTCCTTTACCTTTACTCTTATGGAGTTATGAGGCCTACAAACCAAGGAGATAAGCAACTATTCAACCTTTAGAAGACATCTGAAGGCAGACCTGTACAGTAATACTTTCGTGAACGTCTGCCTTGTCTAGCATCCATTCCAGCAAACATCTGCGGCAAACCTGGAAGTACTGAAATGTGTTACTTTTGGGTTTGCCACTTGCGCATGCGCAGAAGCGCAAACCTCCACGCTCGTGCACAGCTGCAGCGCTTTGCCCTGCATTCTTTTCAGCCAGCGGCTGTGGCTCCAGAACGGATTCTGGCCGCAAAACGAGGTACGACTGTATAAGGAAGGTTTTTTAAATGTTTAATGTTTTATTATGTTTTTTTATGTGTGCTGGAATCCACCTTGAGTGTTTGAAGCAAGCCAGTCAGATTGGCGGGGTGTAAATAATAAAATTATTATAAATATTATTATGGAACAGGACATCCCTATTTTCATCAGATAAATGTTGGAGGGTATGTTACAACAGTAAATATATGAGTGATCTGGAGAAAGGGAAAGAAAGAAGCATCAAGGGGAGAGGACCAGTGGAGCAAATTTATCCTGTCCTCTACTGAGTCTTGGCAACCCAGATGGTTATTGGCTCATTATATATAATGTGGGGCCTGACGCCACCTTTCATATCTGCACTGAAACCACGGGCCATTAGACCACGAACCACAGCATTAATGAGTGACGGCAGTGATTAACAACAGCTCATCGTCAGCATACTTTTGAAGGAATCGTGCATAACGGAAAATGCTCGTAGCAATAGGACATAAATTCAGAAGCACATCTGCAAGGAAACTAGTGTTTCCATCTGTAGAGAGATAAAAGCATTCTTCCTCCTAGCGTAAAACATTATCCTTTCTTTTATTTATTTGGAAACCTAGCTAGTTCTGATTCCTTAAGGTGGGGGGAGCGAGTTCAGCCGTCGGTTATAAATCAAGCTATGAGAAACATTAACCAAACAGCTAAATCATTCCAAGTAACAGACTGTAGTGGTGACCTCCAAAAACTAGCTCAGGCCAAGATGATCTTAAAAGAGGATCAGGCTGTAGCATTCTCCGAATAAAAGGAATTCCACGGTTGCAGGGCAGGCACTAAGAATGTCACACTTTATGTGTCTGTCCCAATATGAAGCATATTGCCATATTTATTCATTAGATTTATGTCTTGCTTTTTCAGATGGTTTGCAGCATTTTACAGTTTTTCTTTTAACCTCCCGTGTTCCTCATCATGGGGCTCATGCCTCCAAGCCCTCACCAACTCTTATAACTCGATCCCTCCACTACCATTTTTATTGATCCGTAGAATCGTAGAATTGTAGCGTTGGAAGGGACTTTGAGAGTCATCCAGTCCGACCCGCTGCAATGCAGGGATCTCAAATAAGCATCCATGGCAGATGACCATCCAACCTCTGCTTAAAAACCTCCAAGGAAGGAGAGTCCACCACTTTCCAAGAGAGTCTGTTCCACTGAACAGTTCTTACTGCCAATTTAGTCAGAATCTCCATTCTTGTAACTTGAATCCACTGGTTCTGGTCCTACCCTCCAGAGCAGGAGGAAACAAACTTGCTCTCTCTTCCATGTGACTGCCCTTGAGATATTTGAAGAAGGAGAAGAGGAGTTTGGACTTGATATTCCGCCTCTCACTCTCCTTAAGGAGTCTCAAAGCAGCTAACAATCTCCTTTTCCCTTCCTCCCCCACAACGAACACTCTGTGAGGTGAGTGAGGCTGAGAGGCTTCAGAGAAGTGTGACTAGCCCAAGGTCAACCAGCAGCTGCATGTGGAGGAGCGGGGAAAGCGAACCCGGTTCACCAGATTACGAGTATCTCCTCTCCATCTCCTCTTGCCCAACTCCCTCAACCACTCCTCATAAAGCTTGGTTTCCTTGATCATTTTGGTCACCCTCCTCTGCATACTTTTTGTAATCCATTAGATAAAATCCATTATCCTCATAATCAGAATCTGAAACCAGGGTTTCAGGTAGATTTGTAGGCTCTGGGTGTGAAGGAATCTGGGCAATGTTAACCACGTAAGAGTTTATTTTTGGTAGTGCATCACTCATATATGATTGCTTCTGTATCTACGTGTGGTAGAGGTCTGTGGCTACTCTCAATCCCAGGTCCCTGATAGAATCATCTGCTTGCTACATGTGCACATGGCAGTTATTGGTATACACTTAAAATGTTTCACATGGAAAGACACATGATCCAAGACGCATGATCCAACATGATCCAAACTGTTGATTTGTAAATAGCAGAAACATTCAGAGTTGGTTTTTAGTGTAATAACAATTGTTTTTTTTTGTTTTTCCCCCTGGCCAACCAAATGAAGAATGCTACAGTCACTCTAAGTAATTAAATAACCATTAAAAAGAATTAATCATAACACACATGCACACACACTTGCAGTTTACTGTTTTTATCCTGCTTTAACCCAATTTTTGCAAAGCCTTATTATAAGACTCACTGACCCTAGAATCACACAATTTAAAATAAATCGGGAGAACTGAACTTCATCCTTTGTTATAACCTTGACACCTGATACATCTGTCTGACAAAGTCTTCTGAATATATTTCTTTCCCCTTCAAATCACTGCATGAAATAAAGCCTTACACCTTCTGGGGATGATGGGGGGGAGTGGGGAAAGACTGGATGAAATTAGATATAAAGGGTGAACAATTTATAAATGGAGGGTTTTAATATTGGGCTAAACCCTTATAATAGTTTTCAATTTGAAAAGGAAATGAAGCAAGGTAATAGGGGAGAATAAGGAGGAAGAGTTGCTTTGTCAGCCATGTGCTGGTGAAGGGGTAATTTAAAGTGGGGAGAAGGGACATAAAAACCCAGTTTGCATGTAATGCTAAGCCAAACCATGACATATCACTGACGCTGGAGTGCCAGGCGCAAATTAATGTCTGGGAGTGAGCAAAATACAGTTGAGGAACAGAGTTCCTCTAGCTCAGGGGTCAGCAACCTTTTTCAGCAGGGGGTCGGTCCACTGTCCCTCAGACCTTGTGGGGAGGCTGGACTATATTTTGGAAAAAAATATATGAACTAATTCCTATGCCCCACAAATAACCCAGAGATGCATTTTAAATAAAAGGACACATTCTACTCATGTAAAAACACGCTGATTCCTGGGCCGTCTGTGGGCCGGATTTAGAAGGCGATTGGGCCGGATCCGGCCCCCGGGCCTCAGTTTGCCTACCCACGCTCTAGCTCATGCTCAGTCCAGAAATTTGTTTTCAGTACCAGAAGTGAGTTTCCTGTCTCATGAAAATCCCCTCCTGGTTTCCACCTCAAGATTTCTTCATCTCAGCCACTTAATTTAGAAGGTGAAGATTTAGAAGGAGGCTGTTTTGTTGTGGTCATGGTGGTTAAACGACTGGGAGTCAGAAATCTTGGTGGTCTACTCAGTACTTTTTTGGGGTGGGGGTTACGCAGGGGTACGCATACCTCTAAACATTTTGTGAATCTAAGTTTGGCCTCATTGAGGGGCAGTATTTCAAGATGTGTAGGAAAATGATAGTACCTCTAAACATTTGTTTTTAGAAAAAAAGCACTGGATCTACGGCAAATCACCCAGAGATCTATCAGTAGATCCCAATCTACCTTCTTCCCACTCTGGGGTCAAGTTAAATTGCGGGACGGACGGACGGAGAAGTAAGAGGGGACCTTCCAGAAGATAAATAAACTAAAAGAGGCAAGGTCTTACCGGGATCATTTAGATTCCTGATAACTTAGATATACAACTGGAAGCAAAACCCCAGCATCTAAGACACCTGTGTCTTTGCCAGCACTGCTATCTGGGATTTTAAAACTCAGGAGTGGCTCACCTGTGGCTCTCTATATGTTGTTGGACTACAACTCCCATCATCCCATTGGTCATGCTGGCTGGCTAGGGCTGATGGGAGCTAAACATATGGGGGACCACATATAACTGGAATACTGATAGTAGGATGCATAAAAAGTATGTTCTTGATAACGGTCAGTTATGGACTTTCCCCTTATTGTTTTGGGGGGCAGTTATGGTCTCAAATATGTGGAGTGGCTAATCAGGCTGGGCTCTAAGCCCCAGCTTTCAAGGAACCATTTCCCATACGATGACAACTGGTTGTTAAAGCAATCCTAAGATCTGCTGAAGCTGAAAATCACTTTGAGGGTTAAGTTCCTTTTTCTTTAGGCATTTGGCCTCAACTGAACCCTTCCCTAAAACCCTAATCGGTCTCTAATACGCTAGCGAATAGTTTTGTAAATTGCAAATGTTTTCCGTTACTTGTAACACAGCTTTGCAAATAGACTCTTATCAGCAATGCAAATGATTTCAGCCTTGTAAATAACCCATTATCAGCAATGCAAATGTTATCAGTCCCATGTAACCTAATTTGCTCTCTCTCTGAAAGATGAAATTTTGCTACCTGCTTGTTCTGCCTGATTGAGAGATCCATGAAACAAGGAAGCTCATGTGCCCCGGGAAAAATATATAAATAAATGTATGTATGCAACGAACTACAGTACACCTTCATTAAACCAAATATTTTTGTTGGACCTTTCTGCTAGGGTGGGTAAGAGAACTCCCAGTTTCTTCTCTGGAAGGGATGAGGCTTTGGGACAAATTGACAGAAATCTGAAATGGCAGAATTAAGTTAGCCACCCAATCCTATTTGTGTCTCCATGTGACAGCCCTTTAGATATTTGAAGATGGCTACCATATGAAGATGGCTAGCATGGGGACTGACGTGAGCTGTAGTTACCAAAACATCTGCAGGGCATCAGGTTGGGGAAGACAGATCTGTTTCCCCTCATTTCCCCCTTCCTCCAATGGTGATGACTGACGTGAACAAGTTGTTCGGTAAAAAGAGAGAGCTGGAAATAATGATAGATTAAAGTCATCCTTGTGAATTATTCATGAGGTACAATTTCATGTAATTTTCAGTGCTGGTTCATATCTAGCTGGTAGGCAATAATTTGCTATTCTTTTTTGTTTGTTTTCCATTTAACAAATCAATCAAACGTGTGAGTGTGTGTTTTCTAATCACGCTGAACTTCCAGCCCCACTCTTGATTATTTTATTCATTTTATTGTTTCTGGAATAGAGCTCAACTGAACTTTTCTCAAAGCCAAGGTAGTCTCATTCCAGGCTATATCTGTGCCGTCCTTTCCCATAGTGACTTTATGGTGTTCATTAGACCATCCTCTGCCAAGGATATTGAAAAAAGAGAAAGGGATGTTCTATTGGGGTATGCAGGAGAAAATGGACCTCTCCCAGTTCATGTTATTGGCAAACATCACTTTCTACATCAGCATGCTTAGAATGGCAGTCTAAGGCCCCACCGCCCCAACCACTATGAAACCCGTCCATAATGCCATTACCCTTTGGTAAAGATAAAGGGACCCCTGACCATTAGGTCCAGTCGTGGCCAACTCTGGGGTTGCGGTGCTCATCTCGCTTTAGTGGCCGAGGGAGCTGGCGTACAGCTTCCGGATCATGTGGCCAGCATGACTAAGCCGCTTCTGGCAAACCAGAGCAGCACATTTACCTTCCCGCCGGAGCAGTACCTATTTATCTACTTGCACTTTGATGTGCTTTCGAACTGCTAGGTTGGCAGGAGCAGGAACCGAGCAACGGGAGCTCACCCTGTCACAGGGATTCGAACCGCCGACCTTCTTATTGGCAAGTCCTAGGCTCTGTGGTTTAACCCACAGTGCCACCCATGTCCATTATGCTTATTTCCATGGCACTCTCTTTGAAGTGAACCCAAACCATCACATCCCACTTCTGTCGGCATTTTACATTGCCACCAACTCATCTGCCCAGAACTCCAGGAACCTGTCTTTTAAAATTGCAGTTGCCGCCCTAGATTCCACTAAATCAACATCCATCTTAAGAAAGTCACTATTTTGCATTAGGTGACATTCCACCAGGCATTCCAAGCTTTCTTTCGTGATGGGCTTTTCCATAGCAACCGCATATCCTCTGCTGAGGATATGAAAAAAGAGAGAAAGGCCTGCTGCTTTGGGCGGTGTGTGCAGAAAAAAACTTGCAGATGGAAGATCCCTGTGAAGTTTGATAGCCAGCCCTCCCTCTTCTCCCTCCAGCTGCATCCTGGGGAGGAGTTGAGCAGGTGACAGGAAGAGGTAGGCACCGGCAGCTCAGCTGCTTCCTGGAGTATGCCAGTGCTGGTTATGGCTTGTGCCATCCATGCAGGGTAGCGGCAAGGGCAGGAAGTGTGAGTGGAGAGTGGAATTGCCAGAGTGGCATGGAGGCAGCAGCGTGGGGGAATTGAAAAGGATGTTCAAAATATCTTTTGTAAAAAACAACAACCCCAGAAGCTTTTCCTTTGGGAATTATAGGGACAGAACTACCTAAAAATTTATTCATGCATGCTACTACAGCAGCAAGAATCCTACTTGCCCCAAAGTGGAAAGAAGCAGAAGTCCCAGCAAATGAAGAATGAATACAAAAACTTCTGGAATATGCAGAAATGGCAAAACTTACTGGAAGAATAAGAAACCTAGATAACAAACTTTTATAAAAGAATGGAAATGGTTTGTTGAATATTTACAGATAAATTGCAAACAGATAAAAGCTTTGGCAAGATTTTTGGAATAACCTGCAGTTTCATAAGAGTATATATTTCAAGTAGATAATTAAATGAATTTGAATACGCGGAGGATATTAAAAAATAAGGGACTGCAGAAAGAGGGGGAAGGAAGTCAAACTTTGAAATGTTAAATTGATTATAGAATGAATGAAATGTATAAACTTGAAAAGTACAAATAAAAACAACAACAAAAAAGCAATGTGGGGATTCCCTGAGGGGCTTCTTGCCCTGGAAGCAGAGCCTAAGACAAGGCCTGATCCTGAGGCCTAGAGATCCTAATGAACCTCACAGAGAGTGGGCTCATAGGGAGAAAATGACTCTCTCTCTCAGGCAAATTTGCTCTTATGTTGGATCAGCTCTCTTCACGTCAGTGGGGAGTTCAAAAATAGCAGTGCACCACATTTTACATCCCTGTTCACGCAAGAATAGCCACCTTATGTCATCCCTAATTAGAATTCTCTTGCTCAGGATCGCCACGAATCCGATGTTGACAGAACGGGGCATAAATCAGAGTGGCAACAGAACTGATTAAATGTTTGCAAGCAGAGAATGGCTCCACGGGAGAGATTAAAATAATCAAATATGTATAACCGCACTAATTGATGCACTAAGGTAAGAGGAAAATGGCCTGGAAGCTCGCAAAAGGTATAAACCCAGAGAAGGTTTTGCGTGAAGCGGGGAAAGAAAGCAACTGTTGTATTATAATGAACATGGCTTCAGCACAATCAAAGGCAAGAAAATCAAGGAGGAGAGGGGATTATTATCAACAACAAAGGCTACTTAGAGTGGAGGAGGGCTCCCCAAGGAGGAGCCAAAAGACCCGCTGCTAAGTGGTACATTTAAATCTCAAATTGGGAAAGAAAGGCACTCAAGGGTGTAGTACGGGGAGCAATCCAGCACTTGCGGAGGCATGGATGTGATGACTTAGCAGTCTTTTCCGCTTCTGGTTTCTATGGCCCATTTCATTTACTACCCTGTCCCCTCTGTGAACAGAGAAGAAGGAAAACTGCTGGCCTGGCGGAGAGTTCGCTGATTTAGCAGAATCATATGCACCTCTGCCCATGCTTCTGAGGTGTTGCATCTGCCTCCATCAGTGTGCTGCAGTGGGGCACAGGAAGCTGTGATTATATTCTCCACCTGTGCCATACATTTAAAGCAGTATCATATACCACCCTCAACAGTTGTGTCTTCCTCCAGAGAATCTGGGAGCTGTAGTCTGTGAAGGCTGCTGAGAGTTGCTCAGAGAACTTTATCCCCCTTCCCTCAAAGAGGGACTGACTGTTGAAGCACTCTGGGAAATCATCCCTCTGTGAAGGGTCTCCTGATCATCTCTTCATTCATGGACATAGGTTAGGGTCAACATCAGGCCCCTGCTAATGCTAACCAAGCCCCTGCCCCTGTTCCACACACCCCAACATGGCAGACCAAGCTGCACTAAGTGGATGGGTTTCCCACCAAGCCTCTGAATAAGCTTAATTCTGGGGCACTGTGGAAAATTCAAAGTTTGGCTGACTGCTTGCAGCACTACTACCACAGCCAGAGGAGCCTCCCAGGGCCAGCTGGCAGAGGATGGGATCTACTAGAGGATCCTTTGCCCAGGGCCACCTGGAGCAAGCCCTGACCCCAGTTATCTGCATGCAGAGTGTTCCACACAGATCACTTGAAATTGGGCAGGCAGCAGCTCTGCTGAGCTTTTGGTGACTCCTGAAGTTGGCTTTATTCACCCACCCAGCCTTTTGTGGGTGACTGATGCCAAACCCTGGGAGGTTATTGTCACAAAGCTACTGTGGCTATTGGTGCATTATACTTATTTATTGCTGTTAAGTATTGAAGTTCTCACGCTGGCCACCAGGCGTATTGTGTATATAGTTTTCATTCAGGTCCATATCAGTTAATTTAGGCGGGAAACCCTGGGTTGTTGTTGTTACAATGTTGACAGCCGGCTGCCTATAAAAGCAGGCCGGCTGAGCTGTTCAGTTCAGTTCAGTTCCAGCTTACTTCCAGAACTACTTGGAGAAATCTCTGTGTCATCTGCTTTGTCAACCCACTACTTAATAATTGCCATGTGCTTTCACTCATTTTGTTTTAATGCACTGCTTTATGAAGTTGTGTTTTAGTGATGTACACCACCTTGGGATTTGTATGAAGGATGGCGTAACAAAATGTTAAGCAAGCAAACAAACAAAAACACAGCACCTTTGACCCTCCAATTCAATAGTGGCACTGCACTGGATAGGTAGTCTACACATATGTTATGTTAGGGCAGGCAAATCACAGTATGGTAAACAAGGATGCAGAGAGGCACAATCTCAAGGCTTCATTGTGAGAGCTTCTACCTTCCTTCTATGGATCTTGAGGGTCTTCAGAGCCCCAGGGGCTTCTCTTGCCTTCAGGAAGCACCTGGTCAGCTCTTCAGTTGACTTCAGTTGGCTTCAGTTGTCCCATCCTCAGAGCCCTTCTGAGATCTGTTTCTTTAAGCAGTTTTGCTTCCCCATTAAGCCCTCTGTCATCGGACCTCATTTCCTCCTCCTCAGTTCCGTTTGCAATGGCTTGGTCTCTCCTGCTCACATTTCACTGGACCCCAGAGTGGGCCCCCCTCCCTCGTGAGGAGAGGTGCAAAGACCTTCCCCCTGTAAGCAAGCACAGTGGTGGCTGATGCTGTTGCCTTTTTTCTCATCGACAGAGAGGAAGTCCCACACCATTTTGCGGTCATATGCCCTCCTCTGCTTTTTAAAACATGGCAGCTAATTTGTGTTACTCCACATCTTCTACAGCAGCCATTTTTGTGTGTGTGACAGATGCCCATAGCACTTTCCCAAAATTTCAAATGCGCCCGTTGGCCCCCAAAAGTTGGCTCCCCCTGCTGTAAAGTGTGTCTGATGTAACGCAGCCCCCCAGAACTTGTTTGTGGAGGAGTTTTGGAAAGCACGCATGCTTGGCTTTGCTGTTTTGACAATGCTTCCGACGGCATATTGGCTCCTTAAATCGCTGGCCTATTGTATCAGTCTGCTAATACATTTTACCAGGCAGTAAACTAAGGGCCAGGAATCAATTGCCCATCAATATTCTTGATTACCTTTAGGTGCCCTGCCTTCCGAATCTTAAAATGACTGGAAGGATCCATGGAGACAGATTGCCAACTTTTTACTTTTCTCCTGCTACCTCACTTAGCAATCATTAAGATCCATTTCATGAGATATGGGCGATAATTTGCCATCTTTTATCACAGCGTGAAATTGCTGTTTAGAGCCCCTTTTGTCCACTTCATCTTTATTTCATATGTAAGATAACTGAAAAGGCCTCCCTGCTTGCTTTTAAGATCAAAGTGATTGTCAGCTTCAGGAAAAAAAAGAGAGAGAAGAGAAAGAGAAAATTGAACTCAAAAAATCAATGTATATTGCTCTTCTGTGAGTTTCCTCGCCTCCTTCTCTGAAGAGGACCAAACTTCTTAGATTATGTATTTTGAAGAGAAAAGCAGACAAAGATGTCTCTATCTATATTTAAACTGTCAAGATGTATCAAGTTCAAATGGGAAAAATAGTGTTTAAATACCAGCCTTCCTCTTATTCACTGTAAGTGTGCAGAGGGCTTCCCCCCACTCTCTTTGAAGAAGGACTTTGAAAATAATAGATTAGCCTTAGAATGTGTGGCAGGGGCTCTTTATTATGTCCAGTAATTGCAGGTGGAAAGGAAATGTGCCATTACAAATCCAAAACATTTAAAAAGCCCTAGGTTAGGTCTCTAGCAAGACACTCCCAAATCAAAGGAATGCAAAACTTTTATATATATATATATATATATATATATATATATATATATATATATATCTGTCTTTCCTTTAGGTGCAGAACAGTGGCCTCTTCTCTCTTGCACTTGGGACAAGGTGAAAGATTCCTCCCATCTCGGAGTTCCCTAGGATGTATAGATGTTGCAGCTGCTTTTTGTCCCACTTGCAAGAGCCATGCCTGCCGAGTCCTTTGGCATGCATGGAAAACTTGGGAGAAGGCTGGGTTCTTCTTTCCCGTTGGAGATAAGTCTTGGAAAAAAGTCAGAAGGTCTCAGGAGGCTTCCCACCTTCTATAATGCTAGGAGAGTTGTGCAGCTTCTGACTTTCTTCAAAGAGAAAGTCTTCGGTTGGCTGCATCCGGTTTGGGCTGCTGAAGTGACACATGCAGGCCAGGATTCAAAGTGCGATGCACGTGAGTACCTTTTTCAGGTCCCCCTTCTCACCACAGATGCTGCACATCCTCAAAAGCAGCTCCTGAGGCTCATGGGATCATCTGGAGAGGAGTGCAGTGCAGCACAGGGGGACGCAGACAGGGTGGACCAGCCCATCTATGTGCAGGAACATGAATTCTGCTCACACAGGGTGCTGGTTTTCATGGGTGACCATCTTTGTGGAGGCCCAGATGTTGCCCAGAAAGTAACATGGTCCTTGCAAGAACAGATGTTGGTTATTTCGTGTCTGGGATCTTTATGAGCCCATGGGTCAGCTATCTGCCCTGAATATTTATGGCTTCTTTAATGAAGGGGTGGACGGAATTGACTCCAATGACCTTCATTCTGCCCTAGACTGAACAGTGGTTCACTTCTGCCTCATGATCTAGTCAGAGCCCATAGCAGTTAACATATTGCACAGCCTGAGTCTACAGTGCAGTGCCAGTTTGTTCCAGATAATTTAGCAAGCCCCCTCTGAATATGCATTGGATACCTCCTGCCTTCTCTGAAAAATCGTCTGTCAAGCTCGAAACATATGCATATGAGATAATGGTTTATATTTGATACACAATTTGCTGCCTTTGTACTTTTGCAAGCTGAAGTAAAAACTACGTAGGAGACAAAACACCTGGGATTGGATTAGAATCCAAAGTTTTGCCTGCAGAATTTAGAAGCGTCATGAATTTTCGAGCATCATGACAATACCACAACTATTTAAAAGATTTGGGGAAAAAACCACCCATAAATGTAAAATTTGTGAGATTAGACCTACAATGCATTTCTGCACTATAGCATGATTTCAGCTTCAGACATTCTTAGTTATCCAGAATGGAGTTACCCAAATAAATATACTTTTTAATCATTGGCAACTAGCATTTTTGTTTATCCACATCTCCCCCCCCCCCCCAACTCAGCCTGCAATAGGACATGGGTTGGTTCCGTTGTGTATTGGCATGTTGCTTTGGGAACAATTTTTTGACTGGAAAGTGGGGTACAAAATAATTAATTGAGGTAAGGTAGGATGGAATTATGCTTCCTATATAATTATAGTCTCTTCAATCATTTAATGAACCCCCTCACTCTGTTTTATGATTTATACATGTTTGAGTGCCAGGATTATCAGGAGCAGGGGCTTTTCTGTGATGGCCCCTAGCCCTCCCAGTACCCACATCTATGTTAACTTTTTATAAGCAAGCAAATGCTCCTTTATCTTGGGTATTTATTTTGAACTTGAAGGAGGCAAAGACAGTTTCTGTTGTTTATCTTTGCACTGCTCTTAAGGTGTTTGCAGTAATTTTGTTGACATAGTACATTGTGTATTTAAATGTATTTTGTATTGGGGCTCTTTGAGCTGAAAGGTGGGTTATAAGTTACGCTAATAATAATAATAAGAAGAAGAGTTTGGATTTGATATCCCGCCTTTCACTCCCCTTCAGGAGTCTCAAAGCGGCTAACATTCTCCTTTCCCTTCCTCTCCCACAACAAACACTCTGTGAGGTGAGTGGGGCTGAGAGACTTCAAAGAAGTGTGACTGGCCCAAGGTCACCCAGCAGCTGCATGTGGAGGAGCGGAGACTCGAACCTGGTTCCCCAGATAAATAGTAACAACTAACAATAGTACATAGCAGTAGATTCAGTGCTACCATTCTAAAATCATGTTGTATAGCAGAGAGGTCCAACTTTGCATACCCAAGTGGGCTGCAAGAGTACTTTCATGCGGAACCTGTGAACCACACATTGTCTTGTTACCCGCATGTGCTGGGGCTGAGGACGAGGCCAAAATCTGATGCCCCCCCAAGCCCTTGTACTCCCCGCCCAAAGCTAGCTAAGCGAGATGCTGGGTTTGGGGAAGGAGGCCCTAGGCTCTGACCAGGGTACTACAGCCCTCCCACCTCCTTCCCAAAGTTGGGAAAGTGCTAACTAGGCTTTGGGAAGGAGACAGAAGGACTCTAGGACCCTGTCAGAGCCTTGCGCCTCTTGCCCAAAGCCCAGCGCCTTGCTTACCGGGCTTTGGGAAAGCAACACAAGGGCTGTGGGAGGGACGCCAAATGTTGCCAAGGCCCACCCAAAAAGGCCTTGAGAGCCACATGCAGCCCGAGAGCTGCACTTTGGACCACTCTGCTGTGGAGAATTGAGGAAAGTTAATCATTAAGTTAATGTAAAGCAAAGTTAAGCTCAAGGTCACATTGCAATCAGGCAAAAACACCCGAGAAGGATGCAAAGGGAGAGGGCATGTGGTATGAAGAGAGCTCCAAGGGCCAGATTCAGAAGCTTGGAGGGCCACATTTGTCCTCTGGGCCTGAGGTCCCCCACCTCCACTCCTAGTGCTGCACAGCACAAAGTCTCAGAGCAACCATTACAATACAAGAAGTTTGAATCGCTGAATTCAAATACTATAAAGACCTCAAATACAATTGCAAAAACTACCTCCCGCCCCTAGTGGCCAGTGTAAACTGTGTTTCATCTTCCACTAGAATAATGGAATCATAGAGTTGTAGAGTTTGAAGGACCATGAGGACCACCTAGTCCAACTCCCTGCAATTCAGGAATCTTTTGCCCAACATGGGGATCAAACCCATGATCCTGAGATTGAGTCTCATGCTCTACCAACTGAGCAATCCCACAGGACCTAGAAAAATAATAATTCACAAACAAATTATAAGGTTGCAAACCAGCATGGAAGAAAGTTTACGCTTACCTCTGGTCATGACAATTCCTGCAAGGGATTTGTGACGTGCATAGATGGCAGCAAAATTATCTGTCACCTCTTGAAACTTCTGCGTAATCATTTGATAGAGGGAATCAGCGAATTCCTGAAAAGACACAAGCAGAAGCCAGTCTTTCACTCTGCTGGACTGGAGCAGTGGTCTGCAATTGTCAATAAAATAACATCTTTGCCACCTTTCTCCTTTAATCAAAATGGCTTTGTCATTGCCTATATCCAGGTCACAACAAGCACAATGGCACCACTTTAAACCTCAATGTGAAATTAATCTTATTGCTTCCACAGACACACACAAAACTTTTTCTACCAGTAGTTACAGCAACCGCCATTGGAGACTCGCATAGATGTTGCCTGGCTCGTTATTGGTAAGACTTCAGGCTTGTTAAGAATTACACTGCGTATTACTAGAAGCTCAAAATCTGCCAGCCAAACTAGAATGAAAGGTGCTTCTGAGCACCTTCTAAAGCAAGGAATATGTTTTCAGTACCACATCTCACAGCCCTTTCATGCAACAGTCCTCTCTGGCTTAGCTTCCTTAGTTTCCAACAGCCTAATTTAGGTGGGATGAGTGCAGAGAAAAGGAACGCCATGGTGTACCTGTTGCAGCAAAACTGGACGCCTTCATCTCTCTCCCCCCCCCCTGCAATAAAACATGGCTCTCCTGTATCAGTCTCTACAGCCACAGCAGGCGCTGTAACTCTCCAATGGTTTGACCCCTGAAGGTGCCCTCCTCCATTGTCTCCTTAGACAGACAGATTACAACAACAAATTTAGGTGGAGAAAGCTATTTTGTTGTTGATACTGCTAACTAACTGGGTATGAAGTAGGATTCCATTGAGGAGGAGGAGGAGGAGGAGGAAGAAGAAGAAGAGGAGGAGGAGTTTGGATTTGATATCCCGCTTTATCACTACCCGAAGGAGTCTCAAAGCAGCTAACATTCTCCTTTCCCTTCCTCCCCCACAACAAACACTCTGTGAGGTGAGTGGGGCTGAGAGACTTCAAAGAAGTGTGACTAGCCCAAGTTCAACCAGCAGCTGCATGTGGAGGAGCAGAGACGCGAACCCGGTTCCCCAGATTACGAATCTACCGCTCTTAACCACTACACCACACAGGCTCATCTTGTGGCTCTGATCCACCATGGAGCAGATGATCTGGACTCGATGCCATCTCCAGCCTTCTTGGATTGTGAGTAGGAACTATAAAGCGATCTGGAAGGAGGGAGGGAGAGGATCAGTTCTGGATGAGACCTGCAGTGAAAGGAAGCCAAGGGGCATTTTTCTACCTTCGGTTTTCCTTCTAGTTTTGCAGTAGCAGAACTAAAAGTTTGTTCCTTTCAATCCAGTCTTTGTGGATCATTTGTGAACTTGCAAATTCCTGCTCTGTACCCGAAACCTTTCTTTTGCTCAGCTAAGGTTCCACTGAGAGAAGACCTGCCTGGCCCAGGACCTGCCTGAAATTTGTTGGCGGAATGGGCTAAGCAAGAAAATGAGCCCCCCCCAATGAAACCCTGTAAGTAAACATTTCATGCTGCGAGAACACCTCTGCCTTCTGCTCAGACATAAAGGAGCAAAATCAGAACACGCTTCCACCCGAGTGCTTTGTCTCGAAAGATTTGTTCACATCCTGCTTGCCATATGGTTCTGGAGCAGCTATAATAATAAGTGCTCATTAATTATTAAGCTTTGCTGTAAATAAATACAGAAAAAGCTGTCTCGGTATAACAGTACATGGATCAAGCTGTCCCAGCACAGATGTAAGTCATGCGTGTGCTCTGCTGTTGACATCTTTCCTCGCTTCCCGCTCCGAGTCTTCCTTTTAAAGTGAATGTTATCATCGTGTCTCTGAGCACACACACGTTTCCCAGCACACACACACACACACACACACACACACACACAGCCTTTCAAAACATGTGGCCACAAACCTGAGACTGTAACTGAGTTTGATCAGCCCATCCTAGCCATCTAACGCGCCTCATTCATACATTGCATCATCATCATCATTATTGATGGTGGTGTAAAGGTGGGATACGCATTAAACGGATATGCAATTGATAACGGTGGGACTGAGGTTTAGAGACAGCGGTCTGATTTAGGCATAATGCTAAACCAGGCATAGGCAAACTCAGCCCTCCAGATGTTTTTGGGACTACAACTCCCATGATCCCTAGCTAACAGGACCAGTGGTCAGGTATGATGGGAGTTGTAGTCCCAAAACATCTGGAGGGCTGAGTTTGCCTATGCCTGTGCTAAACCGTCGTTATGTAAAGGAACCTGCCCAAGCCTTGCTTCATGCAACCCTCTCCTCAGCTAAGCCAAAAGGAGAGAATTAGAAACACACACTTCTTATTTTTAACTAAGTATACGTAGCTTAGCGTTATGCTTGAAGAATAAGCCCTGTGATCTGTATAGATGATGGCTTATTAAAACAAGCCAGGATCAAACTGTGGTGTCAGATCCTTGCTTGTTCTAACCACAGTTCCTCATGTCTGGATGTAAACTATGGATAGTTCAAAACAGGAAGTGTCCACTTTCCTCCTTGCAGCCGTGCAGGAAGTTTAGAGGAGTGGGAAGACTCCAAAACTTGAGCAGGATTTTTCATGCAATGCTACCCTATGATGTGGTGTTACATTCAAACCAGGTCAGCGGCTTACCTAAGGTAATGCAGGCACAGTTCAGGCAAGATTTCAAGCAGGGCCTCACCCTCTTAGCCACTAGGAAACATCTGATCAAGACCGTACAACCACCAGGCCAGGTGCAGATCATCTTAAGCTATATAAACCACCATGCACCATGAACAAAAATCAAATGTGTTAGAGAAATGACATTCCAGAGCAAATATCTCTGGATGGCTTAAGCATGTGAGCCAGTGTGGCAACCAGAGAACGTTCCTGACCTGATAGGAAATTTCCCAGCACCATAATGAGGCGGTCAACTCAGAAACCCATTACCTGAGTGAAATTGTAGTTGCCATTTCTAATAGTCTGGAGATGGGAATGATTCAGTTCAACAAAAATCAGTATGGATTGCTGATTTTTATCATCTTCAGTTAGAGCACAGTATTGAAAAGAAGAATGTTTCAATAACTTTTTTTTTAATAAAAAGGATCAAACCATAATGTTAATCTCTCCCAGCTCTACAATCTGGTCCATCTTTGTTTCTGTAGTGCCCTTCATGTAAACATCCCTGGGTGTTTCACACTCATTAGGAGTTAATTAGCTTGGAGGCACATAGGCCTCCTAGAAGAACTGCTCCTAAAATGTTAAGAGGGAACAAATGAAATTTTTAACATTGGCTTTAGAAATCTCACTAGCCACAGTTTCCTTTGCCTCATTTGGCAGCAAATCCTAAAGCAAGCAAACACAAGAGACCCAAGTCAAGGCAAAACAGCAAATTGGCTGGAGGTAGAGAGAAACAATAAAAGGACTTGGCTTTTGCTGAACTCAAAAGACTGGCCAGGGACTTTGAAGAACACTAAATCCATTACATGAGAAGTTAGCAGAAATAAGTCGAGTGGTTATTAAAGAGAAAGGAAAAACATCATGAAGCAGAAAATGTAGCAGTCTTGTGAGGCTTTGCACAGGCTTCCATTGACCCAGTGCGCCCCCCCCCCCACTGGTTTGGAAAATGGTAGACACACAGCGTTCATCACAATCCGTATCTACTCTGTATCTATCCTGCTGTTTCTTAGGAAATAATTTTGATTCATTTCCCCCCAAACCAGCTTTGACTGAAATTGGGGAAAAGAAGGACCTCGGGCTCATCCTTTTATCTGGTGCCTAGAAAGTACAGGTCCGATAGATTTCCCCTTCGCCCCATTCCTTCCCCTGGAAAAACCCAATATTTAGCTTTAAATCGGAACAAAACAGCAATTTGCTGAAAACCTGGCTTACGTTTGCTCTGATTTAAAACTAAATATCAGTTTTCCCAGAGAGGGGATAATCCCCTTGTTGTGTTTGGAGTTCGAATTGTGAGCCCCAGAGAACTCCAACCGCTATAACAACATAACTTAGGCCACAGAAGGTTGTGTAGTAAGAGAAGTTGTTGCTCAGGTTGTGCATGCTCGTTTCAGAAAGGCTTTGCTGGTGTCTGAAGTGGTACGATGGGTGTGTGGCGTCCTGGGCCTTTGATTCCATTTTTATGGAAGTATGTTAGCTTGTGAAAGAAGGAACATAGAAACATGGAGAAGCACACAGGTGGTTGCAGCTTCATGGATAATGGAACCACTCCTACGTATTCTGAGGTACTTCAGTCCTTCACTAGAACTTCTGTCATGCTTGCTCATAGCTAGCTTATGAGGAAAACCAAGTGATAGAAGAGTTTTCCCACTTCCTAGACCAAGTTGTCTGAGGGTTCCTGACAGCTAGACCTGGGTTGGAGACTTCACAGATCTTTCAAGCTTTGTAGCATCACGATGCTGTGTTTGATCAGGGAATTAATGCGTGGGAAGCAAGACAATTCAGTCAAAAGAACGCCTGAACATCTACTAACAATAAAATGGTGTGTGTGTGTGTAAGGCACCATGTTGGCTTCCCCTGATCTAGTTCACAGTTGTCTTAATAACTCAGTAACTCGACAAAGGTAATTAAAAGCTTTGCCTAGAGATGCCAGAGTTTGAACTCAGAACCTCGGCATGCTGTGCCACGGGGCTTGGCCCCTTTCTTTTGAGTTTGTTGGACCTTCAGTCTGATCCAGTGGGGCTCTTCTGATATTCTTGTCCTTGATGGACATATTAAAAAAAAGGTAAAGGGACCCCTGACCATTAGGTCCAGTCGTGGCCAACTCTGGGGTTGCGGTGCTTATCTTGCTTTATTGGCTGAGGAAGCCGGCGTCCAGCTTCCGGGTCATGTGGCCAGCATGACTTAGCCGTTTCTGGTGAACCAGAGCAGCGCACGGAAACGCCGTTTACCTTCCCGCCGTAGCAGTACCTATTTATCTACTTGCACTTTGACGTGCTTTCGAACTGCTAGGTTGGCAGGAGCAGGGACCGAGCAAAGGGAGCTCACCCTGTCGTGGGGATCCGAACCGCCGACCTTCTGATCAGCAAGTCCTAGGCTCTGTGGTTTAACCCACAGCGCCACCCATATCCCGGACATATTAAAACACCCCCAGTTATTCATGCAGGAAACAAATGATCAAG
The DNA here is from genome assembly GCF_964188305.1 of Podarcis bocagei. Classification (NCBI taxonomy): domain Eukaryota; kingdom Metazoa; phylum Chordata; class Lepidosauria; order Squamata; family Lacertidae; genus Podarcis; species Podarcis bocagei. The sequence continues at coordinate 46,826,449 of NC_138137.1, read as the reverse complement.
TTGCGACTCTCAGTGCTAGGACACCAGCAAGAAAGAACTTTTTATTCATTTCTCAGGACTTTTCCCCTCAAATGGTATAAATAAATGAAATGGATTCAGGCTTGCAATGGCAGTCTGCAGGGGGATATTGACATTCAACAGGAATGGTAAGGATATTAAAATCAATAGATTGTAAAGGAAGAAAGTCTTTAGTAAACATTTTTCTACTGAAACCCCGTCTTTGGGCTTATTGGGCTCAAATATTAGAAAGGTTAGATTTGCATATGGGTGGGATGAAATCTTTCACTAAACAGGCACCATCATGAGCACTGTTGGTTATCGCCACCCCCAGCACTTCATTTTTCAGTAAACTGTTGACATTTGGAGGCAAATGTTGAGCAGAGTAAAATTATATGAATATCTTTCATTGGTAATGAGGGATTTACGCCTACATGCCCAAAATAAAATAAAAGCTTCCCTCTTTGCATGAACCAAGAAAGAGAAATCTGTGGGGTTTTTTTGTTTTTTTTTTAATACTTCAGAAGTTCAATGCAGACCATGAGTTAATCATGCTTCAAGATTTCCTGGATCTCTGGGCCATTAAATATAACTCTCACTGCTTAGTGTGATCCTCATGCAGACTCTTGTCAATGGGAAAACAAGGACCCTGTGCTGAATTATTTCTCTCTCCCTTTTGATGCATAGCCTTCTTCACCCACAGAGTATTCTGGGCCTCCTATTAGGTCCACTGCCACAACTCATCATAGGGCAGGATTGAGGGTGGTCTTTCTCTTCCTTCTCCTTCCTACCAATACAATAACCATACCCTGGAGCTCTCGTTCAGCTTTGCTCTGTCCTCTTCCACCTCTCTTTCTCCGCAGCTTACAAAGCAGAAACTCAGTCTCAGTCAGTTTTATTGCACATAGCCAAAGGCTGCCGCAATGTACACAGAATTATTTGACAATTAAAAGAAAATATACTGAATTGGTAAAAAAAGACTTAAAACATTTATATTATTAAAACATTACATACTCTAAACAAAGCTATAAAAGTACCCCAATGTACAAATAAAAACATTAAACGATAAAATTCATAAGCTAAAATCATCACATGGTCACTAATGTTAAAAACAGTATCAATTAATACAGTGTGCAATTTATACTCAGAGTTTGGTACCTACAAAGCAGAAACAACCCCTTCCTCTGCCTTTGTTCTTCCAACCCCAGTTGCAGACACACCACACATTTTGGTTCTGACCCTGCTCCCCTCTGGCATGCGGCCCCTTCCAGTTTGCCCATGAGGGAATGTAGGCCTCAGGCTAAAATTATTTCCGCACAACTGTGGTAAACAGTCATCTCTATTATTTACTCTCAAAGATTAAAAACCCCCCAAAACCCTCTGTAATGGGAATTGGGGTTGCTCGTGCGTAAAGGATGCTGAAGTTCTAGGCAACGTTGCCTGGCTAAACCTTTCCCTGGCTGGACAGCCCTTTCTCCGTGGCTGTGTTAGTCGCTGGCAGAATCCGTCAGTGGGCGTTTCCTGAATTTCTTCCAACATAAAAATTCCTTGACGCCCAGTCTCCGCCTAGACTCCCTGCGCGGAAGCTTTCTGCGCAGAGTAGGCGTAGCCAACGGAGGTCCTGGACTCTCCCCGCTGGTCTCTGTGGAAGAGTCTTGGAGCCCGCTCTCCGAAGTCCTTCCCTGGTCCCCTTCCTCTCCGGTGCCATGCTGATAACCTTCCCCAAAGGGAGTGTTCTCTCTCCCTCTTCTGGTCCCTTCTCCTGCATGGTCGGGGAGCCTTACCTCCACTCTTGGCTCCGATGGCAGTTCCCTGACACCCTCATATTGTTTACTGGAGAATTAAGCACACAAAAAACATGCAAAACAGGTCAGGCATTTTCCTCCCACTGAAGTAAAGTGGGACATTAAGTCCACCTAATGTTCACCTCAGGAAAAGAATTTTTTTTGGCTGTTCTTGGTTCTCCCAGTGAGCACATAGTTGAGTGTTATGTAAGCCCCAAAACTGGAAGCGCAAGTGAGTCAGACTTCCTCGGTCGACATTTCCATGGTTACCTATAAAGAGGAGAGGGTCATAGACGTCCCTCATGGAGGGACACACAAGTTGGCTGCATATCAGGTGTCAACACATCTTCTTACAGTGGAGACGTATGTCTTCCCTCTTCAGACTTCACCCCAGAAGATGATGCACACAACTCATCCGCTCTTGTTATTTTGATGCTTTTTGTACCCAGGCTGTGAATCCACCCTCAGAGCAGGGGCCATTAAGGTCTCTTTATCTGCCTTCCAAACTGTTGCTATTTTTGCCTCCGAGATCTTTAGAAGGAGGAAAAGCTATTTAAAGCAGTCCGTGCATCATTCAGAACGTGTTCATGTTACTTGAATAGCAATCTGTAGTACCAGCATGCGTTAAAATGCACTGCACTGAATGTTTTTAAGTGCTACCAGGTAATGCTGTTGTTAATTTTGAAAAATCCCAACGAGATCTAAACACAATTGTTCAATGCCTCCCTTTAAACGGAATACACTGGATGTTACTAGTTGCTAAAATCCTCACGAGGATTACAGATGTTGGAGAATTCCAATGAAAACAGAAATTGGAGCTGAAATTGCCAAGGTTCGCCTGTTTGCAGGTGTGCAAACAGAATGGAAATCAGTCCAATAAATACAATTCTCCCCATTTGCATTGTGTCTACTTTGCATTGAAATGAATGCGGGTAGAACACCATAACGACAACGCAAGATACGTAATTTAGCCACAGTGAGCAGTGAGATGAATAACGTAGCTTTGGAGTTCAGAAAAAGAGTTGCTAGAAAGAATTACTGGATGGTAGACATGTGCTGTGCTTAAACCACAGAGCCTAGGACTTTCTGATCAGAAGGTTGGCATTTCGAATCCCCATGATGGGGTGAGCTCCCGTTGTTCAGTCCCTGCTTCTGCCAACCTAGCAGTTCGAAAGCACGTCAAAGTGAAAGTAGATAAATAGGCACCACTCTGGGGGGAAGGTAAACGGTGTTTCTGTGCACTGCTCTGGTTCACCAGAAGTGGCTTAGTCATGCTGGCTTAGTCATGTACGCCAGCTCCTTTGGCCAATAAAGTGAGATGAGCGCTGCAACCCCAGAGTTGGGCCACAACTGGACCTAATGGTCGGGGGTGCCTTTACCTTTATTCTTTAGTAGATTTACAAGAAGAAAAACATGCACCAATAAATACATCTTTGAAAGGGGTGAGATTAGATGTAGATGCGCAAAGTATTTTTTTTCTTAAACCAAGACTCCTCTCCACTTTCCCTTTCAAGGGCAGCTCTGTCTGTCCCTCAGTGGCCACAGTCTCTCTGCCTCTTCACTTGCTCTCCAGCAGCTGCTACGAGGAGCCCAAGAGAGGAGGCCGGCAGTGGCAGCCATGGAGAGGCAAGGGGCAGCCATCTTGCTCCCAAGAGGCTCCCTTGCAGCTACCACTGCCACTTGGGACAAGCGCTTTTAATTGAATAAGAAAGGAAATAAGTCAGCACAAAGGGGATGATGATGAGGAGGAGGAGGAAGAAAACACACCCCAAACGCCCCAGCTTTTCTAAAGACTCGCACTTTGTTTCATTGCCTTTATGTTGTGCCTGGGTTTAATTAGAAACTTTAACTTCACATTAATGTGTTAATGTGAGGATCTTAACAGACGAGCCCTTCAATTTGAGGTTGATTCATTGCTGTTTGTACTGTCTTCTCGCTTTAAAAAAGATGCAAACAAACAAGCCCCATTTCAATGAATCGAGAGCAAACAAGCATTTCGACTGAAATAGCAGTTGTTCCCTCAAGGAATTGTGGATCATGGAGATAGGTTGCTGATTTCTTTTCTCTTTTCTTTTTGCCAATTCTGACTCCAGTTTTGCACGTGGTTGCTTAGGTAATGAAGAATGTAAATGCCCATTTTGCAGAATCACGCCCCGAAGATGATCCTGGACCCGCCAGCGAGTCCCTGCCTCTCCCCTCCTTCATTTTACTGATCCTTAACCCAAAAGCTTGTCCCTACAGGGGGGAAAAAACACAAGGCTGCCTGCGAGTCCTGAATAATTCAAAACAAAACAATGGAGGCTTTTTCTTCTTCAATTTGCGGCGTTACGGCTGCGTTAGGACAGGCCTCAGGTGCCAAGCTGTTGTACTACTACAGAGATTAAATTAGCACGACTGGGTTTTCTTTAACTAGATAAAAGCTCTATAAAGCCACCGGCACCTGGGAATGGCTAACTCTTGGAAAAGCCTTTTATGCGCTATAAAAATATATATAAAATTAGATTTTCAATTCATATTACAAGCCCGATCTCGGTAATAAAAATCAATGCTTCGTCTGGTCTGAGAAACATCTCAGTTTCTTTATTTCTCCATCTCACCACTTGCATCCAAATGAATGGCTTCCTCACAATGAATCAGTACAGTAGTAGCACCTTCCCATCACAATACCAGTGACAGGCCGAGGTCCAAAGTCACTTGAATACCTTTCCTAAGCAAATCTGGACCCAGAATTTTCCCGCAAACACCAGTATGAAGACAAAACACTTGTGGACTTAGGGTTATCACTACTAAGGTGTTTCTGCTATTTCACAACATTTTGTCTTCTGTGTCATGCATTGGGGGGAAGTGCAATGGAAGGTGTTAAAAATACTTCAAAACTATTGTTCCCATTCTACAGGTAGGAGGGTAGAGGCTTCAAGAGTGTGGCTCACCCACAACCAACCAGTTATTCAATAGAGTGGCTGACCAGTGTGTTCTGAACATATGCTTTGCTGACTTTGGCTATAGACATGGTTATAATCTCCCTGCACAATTCTATATGTATGAAAACGTAGCAAATTTATATATATTTACTCAGTGCTTTTATTTTTTAAAGAAAAAAAGCCTCCCTTGTTCTCTTACAATGGCACTCACATGAGAGGTGCCAGAACTGAGTTCTGGCTTTAAAAAAGCCCTGTTTTAGCCTGATTTTAATCATTTATTGTGTTTCCAGAATAAAGGTGTACATGACACTGAAACATGATTCTTTGGTTTCTCAAAATCCTTGTTAGCCCCCACAACTTATTTTATTTCTACCAGGTATTACTAACAAAAATCGAATCTTCTTTCCTCAGCTATAAGGACTATAGAGTTTTCTTTCATAATAATGAAAACCAATATTCTCAAGAAGCTGTAAATTCCTCATTTGGGCAGTATGATTGGGCAGTATTCTGTTTTTCTATGCACGGCCCTTGCTATAATGCTTAGTGAGAATTCAGAATGTTCAAATGTGTCAATAGATGTAGTGTTTTTTATTTTCTATACTGTTTTTCCTTTCCTTTTATTAATAATAATAAAAACCCTCTGTCTCTTCAGATAAAAAGCAAGTAGTGTTTTAACATCTGGCTCTTTTCATATATCACTTGTGTCTTCAAAATGTGTTTTTAAGGCAATTTTGGGATCATAGCTCACTTGCCAATATGAATGTAACCCAAAGGGCACTCAAATGAATTACATCCACTAACTTGCTGTATCCCATTTGGCCAAAAGTGCTCCACGGTGAGGAATTACTTCTGTCACACTGACTTGCTCTTCATTTTCTTCATACTACAAAACCACAACCCCACTCCCACTTTCTTTGTTGCTTAAAAAGCACACATTTGTTTAAGCTCCATAACATTCAGAGGGTCCATCTGCACTAAACACTGAAAGCTGTATTATGCCACTTTACACAGGCCTACCCCAAAGAATTATGGGAAGTGTAGTTTTTGAAGGGAGCAGAATTACAGTTCCCAGAGTTTCCCCTCTCCAATATACCGTATTTTTCGCACCATAGGACGCACCTTTTCCCTCCTAAAAAGCAAGGGAAAATGTGTGCGTGTCCTATGGAACGAATGCAGGGGGGAGGCAGGCGGGAAAAGCCCCCAAGAGCCGCACACAAGCTCCGTGCACTCTTGCGGGCTTTTCCACAGGAGGGAGAAGGGACTGACTGGCGGCATCAGTCCCTTCTCCCACCTCCCAGAAAAGCCAGGAGAAGACGCAATCTCTTTAAAGGGATTGCGCGGCTTCTGCGGCTTTTGCGAGAGGTGAGGGAATCCCCCCACCTCCCAGGAAAGCCAGGAGAAGCCGTGCAGCCCTTTTAAAGTGTGCGCGGCTTCTGCCGGTTTTGCGGGAGGTGGGGGAATCCCCCTGCCTCCCAGGAAAGCCAGGAGAAGCCGTGCAGCCCTTTTAAAGGGCGTGCGGCTTCTGCCGGTTTTGCGGGAGGTGGGGGAATCCCCCCACCTCCCAGGAAAGCCAGGAGAAGCCGTGCAGCCCTTTTAAAGTGCGCGCGGCTTCTGCCGGTTTTGCAGGAGGTGGGGGAATTCCCTCACCTCTCGCAAAAGCCCGCAGAAGCCGCGCAATCCCTTTAAAGAGATCGCGGCTTCTCCTGGCTTTTCTGGGAGGTGGGAGAAGGGACTGAATCCCCCCACCTCCCAGAAAAGCCAGGAGAAGCTGCGATCTCTTTAAAGGGGTTGCACGGCTTCTGCGGGCTTTTGCGAGAGGTGAGGGAATCCCCCCACCTCCCAGTAAAGCCAGGAAAGCCCTGCGCAACCCCTCCGCCAAGGAGAGGCTGCACGGGGCTAAAGGGGAAGCCAAAACAGTGAGTGGGATCCATCCCGCTCGCTGCCTTGGCTTGATCCATAGCTGCACGCAACCCCTCCGGCAAGGAGAGGTTGTGTGCAGCCTGTACACTGCTCTTTGGGGCTGCGGGGGGGGGGGAAGATTTTTTTTCTTGAATTCCCCCCCTAAAAACTGGGTGCACCCTATGGTCCGGTGCGCCCTATGGTGCGAAAAATAAATGGCACTAAATCAGCTCAGCTCCAAATAATCTTCTGTTTATTAGCAGTTTCTGATCATTGATTATCTTTTGCGAAGCAACTTTTTTGCTTTCCAGGTGAGCTTTCTCACCCATGTCCTAAGAGGGTTCTAGGACTGAAGACAAACCCTCAACACAAATCGAAGCCTGGGAAGCTTCTGATAAAAGCCCAGACTTCTTTATTTTTGTTTATACTCCACTACCTTTGACAAACCGTCCTCTGGAGATTTATATCTCCTTTCTTACTGCCTTTCAACTGTTTGTCAATATATTTAGCTTTGCAACTGAACAAAAAAACAAAACAAAACCCACCAACCCCCCCCCCCCCCGACATCAACCTTGGAAGATGTACTGCTTGGAGATTTCTCTCTTCACTTCCCCCTCCCCACCCATCGCTCCCAATGTGATAAAATCTTGCCTAAAACCATGTCCAACCTTTTCGACAGCATAGTCCAGATGGCTTTGCAGCCTGTACAACAGACTTCTACTCGCTGATGCCTCTCTAAAAGTGTCAGCAGGGTGTTGTCTTCCAAGGGCTTGTAAATGCACAACAAGAGGCAGCTGGGGGTGGATGTGGGGGGAGAGAGAGAGAGAGAAAAAAAGGGAAAGGCAAGAGACAGAGCAAGGAAACAAGAACCCAAAGCAAACTTTGTTCTTTGCAGACAGTCAACTGGAGGAACGTACAGGCCACGGATCTGAAGGAGAGTTCAGAGGTGATAATGGGTGACAGCTCAATGCAAGGCAGCCAACAAACATGTCATCTGAACAGGGTTTTTTCCCTAGGGATGGGGGAAAACCATCACTGAAAGATATGGTAGGGATGGGTTACTCCCCTGCTAACTTTTTTACTGATTTCCCCCAGAATAGCCCTTTAAAGGTACTCTTCCCTCTTGGGCTTATGTGTACTCTATGCTGTAAGAAATCATCCACATCCTACACAAAGGTAACCCAATGAGAGATGTTGACCTTTGAAAGCCATTGATGGCCTGGGGACTGTGGGGACCTTGGAGAGGCCTCTCTCTTTATTAGGGTGGCCGGGTGCAAAAGAGGACAGGGATCCAGCATCTTTAAGCATCTTTATGAGTTGCGTAGAAGAGGTAATGTGCTAGGGTGGGGGAGCAATTTGATTGAGTTTGTCTGCAAAGGTGATTTCACCTAATTTGTACTCTCCAGAACAAGACATGCACCAAAACATCCATCCTTCGAAACTTGCACTTCTTTGAATTTTGCAATGTAGTTCTTCGGCCAAGTAATGCGTACAAAGATGTACAAACTGGGGGTAAGGTGTGCATATAGAGAAATATATTGGTGAACATAACTTGCAAAAATGCATTACGGTGCGAGAAATTGCATAGCAAAAATATACATGGGGGGGGGGAATCATACAAAAATGCTGTTCAATTTTCACGAGGACACCATTTCCTATGGGGTAATACAGTCCGTTCGACTTCCAAAATGTTCGCAAACCAAGGCGCGGCTTCTGATTGGCTTATTGGCCTCGGAAACAATGCCAAAAGCTGAAATGGGCGTTCAGCTTCCAAAAAAATGTCTGCAAACCAGAACACTTATTTCCGGGTTTGTGCCGTTTGTGAGTACCAAGGGGTTTGACAACCAAGGTATGACTGTATCAACCAAGTAAAATGTATATAGCAAGCTGCTTTCTCCTCCTTTCTCCTCAAGAATAAATGGCCGTGAAAAATGTGACTCGACAGCCAGAAAAGAGGAGGGATTTGGTATTATGATTTCAGCTGTTCCAGCTGCATTTGATATACCTTTTTGTCCCCACCATATTCCAGGGTGAAAAAGCCATAGTCAGGTGTTGTGAACTTAGACTGGCAGAGAGTTGTGTGTGTGTGTGTGTAGGTGGTGTTTGCCTGTGGGCTTGCCATCTGAGGCCCTTCTCTATGTCCCCCCCTCCCTGAGACGTTCAGAGGGTGACAACATGAGAATTGGTCCTTTTGGTGGTGGCTCCCCATCTGTGGAATGCTCTCCCCAGAGAGGCTTGCCTGGTGCCATCATTACATGTCTTTAGGTGCTGGGCAAAAACACTGATAGAACACACAGCTTGTCCGCAGAAGGTTCAAATCCCCAACATTTCACTTGAAATAACAGGGAGCAGATAATGTTTGCTTGGGACCCTAGAGAGCTGCTGCCAATCAAAGTAGACAATTCTGAGTTACAAATAGTCTGACCCGCTATTGAGGCTTCTTCATATCTTGCTGTATACATGGCTGTTGTGAGATAGATCTGGCAACAACAGCGGCAGCAAAACGCCGCGTGCATTCCATTAGGCGTAATGAAATGTATAAATAAAAACACATATAACAACTATCTAGCACTTTCAGCATAATTAAGTGAATAAATAAAATTCATATTAAGGGCCTGGCGCACTCGATTGCTGTTAGGCTGCAGTGTTGGCAACAAGTCTAGAGAAATTTCCTGTGGAAGTACGGTGGCGGGGGGAGGCCGAGAAGGCTGATGAAGCCCCTGAGAAAAGCCCCCTTTGAACTCTTCATGTCTTGCTGCTATTGACCAGCTCACTACTGTCTGGTAAGATTGTGACAGGCCATGTCTTAGACTCTGTCAGGCAATTAATCAGGCGGCTATGTTCTGCAGGTGAGGCCTGCAGCGCTGGGCTGTTTTGTGTTCCTTTTAAAAGCACCAGGTATGTGTGCCTGTGTGTCAGGGTCCACCATCAAGATTACCTCAGGAAAAAGTGGGGACCATCTTTCTCTCCTCCTTTCCAGGTGGCCACCAGGACACCTTGCCCCACCTTGCCCCAAGGAGAGAAGAGGTCTGACTTTTTAAAATGTCCCTTCTCCCTATGGCTTGTTTTTGCAGTTTCATTTCTATAATTTTCTTATTGTCACCCACCCCCCAAAGTCTCTCCTTTGACTTTTATGGGTTTTTTTGAGTGTGCTGCATTTCATCTCTGCTAATAGTTTAGGTTTCCTAGTTTTCAATCGCGTTTGATGCATTTGCAAGCTGCTTCCCTGTTTTTAGCGGTTTGACATTTTTGTTGTCGCTGTCAGCTGCTCTGAGGGTTGTTTCTGGGAGAAAGGTGGCATATGCATTTAAATGTAAACAAATGTAAACAAACAAACAAAATGTGTTTTTGCCAAATTGTTTGGCCGGTTATCTGAGCAGGGAAAGCTGTTATTGTAGTAGCAAAGCAGATCTAATCTGAATTTTTCTTCTTCTTGGGGGAACTGCTAGTTATCAGAATGCATTTCCCATGTGCTTCTGTGTTGACTAATTACCTTCTAACGGGCTTCTCAATTATCCTCTTAGTGCTTTTCAGTGCTAGTCAACAACTTTAAATTCTCATTGCATTTTTGGAGGTCCACAGTGATTTTAACACAGTTTGGTGTTTTAATAAACTCCACCACACTCCTTTATCTTACTCTTCAATAACGTGCACATTAAGGAAATATCAACATACTTTTTCACCGCATTACCTTTCCTTCCCTCTCCCTCCCTGTGCGTATCATGGAAACTGCATCTCAAAGCAGTGCTTTCCATTCATGTTTCACCTCCTTGTCATGTTCTTTCTCTCCCATGGCAGTCTCTGGATGAGCTTACACTTTGAACAGATGAGGCATTTCCCTCAGCTTCTAGCTCTAGAGAGGATGCTGAGGGAGCAGACACCACTAGTCATGTATTGTGAAGGCTCCCTTATACTGAGTTGAACATCGGTCCATATAGCTCAGTATGGTTTGCACTGACTGGCAGAGACTATCCAGGGTTTCAGACTGGGGACAGTCCAAGCTGCACCTGGAGATTGAACCTGTGACCTTCGTCACACAAAGCAGATGTGCTGCCACTGAGCTATGGCCTGTCCCCCTGAACAAGAGGTTGTCAAGACCTTGGTGGGTTGCCATACATGGCTGATGAGATGTATTTGGCTCGGTGAGCCACAAGTCCTGTAGATCTGACCCACCATATTTTTCGCTCTATAAGACGCACCAGACCACAAGACACACCTAGTTTTTGGAGGAGGAAAAAAAACAAGAAAAAAATTTCTGAATCTCAGAAGCCAGAACAACAAGAGGGATGGCTGCGCAGCGAAAGCAGCAATCCCTCTCGCTGTTCTGGCTTCTGTGATAGCTGCGCAACCTGCATTCGCTCCATAAGACGCACACACATTTCCCCTTACTTTTTAGAAGGGAAAAAGTGAGTCTTATAGAGCAAAAAAAACGGTACATTGCTGCTGCCTCTTTCCCGCATCCCACCAGGGCCAGTTTCAGGTTCGACTACGCCCCACCACATAGCAGGAGCAAACATGGTTCCTGCAGTCCTAAACATGGTTCCTGCAGTCCCTGGACCCGATGAAGTGGGTTTGCACTAGAAGCTGCAAGGGAAAGAAACTGCTACAGTCCCTAGGGCCGAAATACATCCAGGATTTCAAAGGCGGAATTGATACCTGGTGGGAATTTTGAAAGGCATTGCCTTGTCCTGGAGGTTAGGCAAGTCATTAAATGATGTGGGTTTTCCTTAAAAAAAGCTCAACTTTTGGGGTGTCCTGGTTTTTACTTTTTGAAATATGGCAACCCTAACAGTTGCCAGCTAATCTGCTTTGATGATTAATTCCCAAAGCCAAATATAGAGGACTAAATCACACATGCCTTTGCATCACTGAGTTTCATGTCATTTGATGACGTGTGCAGGCAAAGGGTGGATTCTGGAAGCCAGCTGCCTATATGTGGGCATAGGAAGCTGCCTGACACCACTGGTCCATTTAGGTCTCCAGGATTTCACTCATCCCTCCCTGGAGATGCTGGCAATTGAATTGGAGACCTTTTGCATGAAAATCAGGCACTCTGACTGCTGCACTATGACCCTTATGGCTATTGGCAAGCATCCCTCGCTTTATCCCTCACCCACTTTCTCTCAGTTTTAGTGCCTTGCTTCCTAGCAACAATACCAGCTTATGGACCAGTGCCTGCAAGAGCATATCTGGAAGAGGCGGCAAGAAAGATAAGAGGGAATAGATAAGAAGGAAATGAGATGACCCCTAGCTGCAGAGCTCGTGGGAAAAGCCAAGCCCCAGGGTAGTTGTTGTAAGGATTATTAAGGTATCTCAAGGGCTTTGCTTACTGAAAAAAATATATATGCAGAGAGCATATATGAGGTGAGGTCATATGAAAGCGCCATCTGTGGTGTTGGATCTGCAATGGTTGCTCCTGTCTTGTAACTTACCTCTTGACAACTACTGCATTCCCTATGGGAGATATTACTGGAGATATTTCTGCTCCCTTGTGAATTTTGTAATCAGAGGCCTGCATGTTCCACTTCAAATCCTATATGCGGAATGCTGATCATTTCAGGATTTCATTCTCTTACTTGGAACAGATTTTCTGTGGTCTAGAGTGCAGGATTTCTGCATGCTGCCATATGGCTATTAGTATATAGATCTATGTATATTTCTCCTGAATGTAGGGCTCTGTGGTGCACCGTATTTTTCAACTGCATGCAGATCATCTCCAGCCTCGCTTGTCATTGCCACTCAGGATCGGCAGAGAAGGTGTGACTGGGGGGATCAGAAGGAATTAAAATAATTAATTAGTTGTAAGGCTGAGTAAAATGAGTTGCAGTTCCTCAGTTGCTGATCTCAAGAGGCTTCTCAAGAGGCCGTAAGTGAGGCATTTGGAAAAAAGAAAGGGCACTGCAAAAATGGACTTTTATTTATTTTAACAACTGTTCCCTTCTGCTTTGATGGCATCTTCATCATCTATTCATTAAGGTTTATTGCTGCTGCCAATCACCAGAGTATTGCAATGGTTTCTCATAAAATAAATGGATTAAATAGATGCTTTTGGGAGAAAGGCATATAACCTCTTCTGTCATAGACACGGAAAGAAACACACACATTCACACATTCATACATATACAGTGGTACCCCTGGTTGTGAACGGGATCCGTTCTGGAGGCCCGTTCGCAACACGAAAAGCCTGCAACCTGAAGTGCCGTATCTGCGTAGGTGCGTGGTGCAATCTGGCACTTGTGCGCATGCGCAAAGCGCGACTTAGCGCTTCTGGACATGCGCGAGTGGCAAAACCTGGAAGTAACCCTTTCCAGTACTTCTGGGTTGCTGCGGGACGCAACCTGAAAAAACGTATCATGAAGCAAATGTAACATGAGGTAGCTGGTTTTCAGTTTTTTATCTCTTTGTCACTCTCTTAAAAGGCCATGTTTTTGCTATTCATGCATTTCTTCATCAAAGAAGCCAATGGAGCAATATGCAGATTAAGGGGAGGGGGTTTGTGGATAGCTCAGTTCTCAACGACTCCCATTGGATGCCCGTGAGGCAAGTAAGTGCTGCTGCTGCTATCTAGGGCCCAGTTGAGAATGGTGGTGGTGGTGGGGCAGATGGGACTGAAAGCTGGCTGTACATGCAGTTAGACTCCTGTGACTGCAGACTGGGCTGTACCAGTCAAGCAACTAGTGGGAGATGTCATTTATATGGAGGGTCTCCTAGCCAAAAAGGGTCTCTCTGCAAGTAGGAAATAAGTAACACATTAAAAAAATAAAAAATAAACCAGCCCTTCTCCATGCAGTTCTAGGGCAGGTTACAGGAATCTAAAAATGTAGTATTGAAATCAGTTTAAAACAAATTATAGCCAGGACAATAGGGTCGGTCCTATATATATTAGTGGGATGTTTTTAAAAACAAGCAATTCTGCCACCTTCAATCTGAAGTTCAGAATGCTACCACTTCAGAACCTTAAGGCCTCATCCTTCTCATGTCCTAGGGCAGGGGTAAATGACAGGCTTAGCTCCACTCTGGTGAGATCTCTGGGTGTGCCCTTTCAACTTCCTGCCCTATGGGTAAAATGTGTCATTACGGTGGGGACAACACTGCCTGTCAACAGTGGTTGGGTAGGCATTCACACAGGTGACATTCATACCATATATTTAAAGCACTATGATACCACTTTCAGCTCATGGCTTCCCCCCAGAAATTCTAGGAGCTGTTCTTTGTTCAGGGTGCTGAAAGTTGTTTGGAGGTCCCCTGTTCACAGAGATGCAGTTCCCAGCGTTTCCTGTGAAGAGGTACTGACAGCTAAACCACTGTGGAAGTTGTAGCTCTGCAAGGGGAGTAGGGGGTCTCTCAGCACCCCAAACAAACTACACTTCCCAGAATTCTTGGGACTGATTATAGTATGAATACAGTGGAACCTTGGGTTGCAGACGTAATCCGTGACAGAGGCACATCTGCAACCCGCAGTGTTCGTAACCTGCAGTGCTGCGTCTGCGCATGCACATGACGCGATTTAGCGCTTCTGCACATGCGCGAGAGGTGAAACCTGGAAGTAACCCTTTCCGGTACTTCTGGGTTTCCTGCGGTCCGCAACCTGAAAACACGTAACCTGAAGTGTTTGTAACCCGAGGTACCACTGTATGGCCTTAGAGATCTTCTGAAGGGGGGAGGGTGCATCCATTTGCACATAGCCCACCCATTGGTGCACATGGCATGTTCAAGAAGAACATCAAGGTTGCAGCTGAGAAAGTCACCCCACACTCTGAATACCTGCCTCTCTCTTGCTCCTAGCCTTGGAAAACGCAATTCACAACAACAACAACAACAACAACAACAACAACAACAACAACAACAACAACAACTCCTCTCACCTGCCGAGAGTCTGAGGGTCCTGCTCCTGCCTCTCTCCACCAGGCCTAGGGTGGGGCCTGACAAACTACAAAAGGATGCCTGCTGCCCAGCAGATGATGATAATAATAATAATAATAATAATAATAATAATAATAATAATAATAATAATATAATATTAGTTATGCCCCACCCATCTGGCTGGGTTTCCTCAGCTACTCTGGGAGGCTTCCAGCAGAATATTAAAATACAATAGTCTACTAAACATTAAAAGCTTCCCTAAACAGGGCTGCCTTCAGATGTCTGGTAGCTGTTGTTCTCTTTGACATCTGACGGGAGGGCGTTCCACAGGGCGCGCGCCACTACCGAGAAGGCCCTCTGCCTGGTTCCCTGCAACTTGGCTTCTCGCAGCGAGGGAACCGCCAGAAGGCCCTCGGCACTGGACCTCAGTGTCCAGGCAGAACGATGGGGATGGAGACGCTCCTTCAGGTATACTGGACCAAGGCAGAGAGTACTGTTTACATTCTTTTGAATTGTGTTTTTTGATTTTTTTAAATAAAAAACTAAAATGCTTTTTGTGTGTGTTGGGGGTTGTTTGACTGTTTCTGTTTATATTTTGATTATGTCTTTTGTGTTTATGTTGTAATTTTATCTTGTGAACTACCCTGAGACCTGCAGGTATAGGGCAGTATATAGTTTTAATAAATATCCTCCTCCTCCTCCTTATATGTCCCAGTGATTTCAGTGGAGCCTCTTCTTTTCCATGCTGGGCTGCTACGAACACACACACACACACTGCATGCATAATGATGACTCCTGCATTCATTTACTGCAGCTCTGGGCACAGAGCATGGCTGAGTGAGTGCAAAGCATAGCGGGTGTCATTTCTGGCATGGCCAATGTTTCAAAAGCCTCCCAGCAAGCCATATATCATGTTATATTGATATGGTTCCACAAGGCTGCCACATCTGACATTTGATGTATTGCTTTAGGTGCTCCTTGTTATTATTATTTCCCATATATATATATATATATATATATATATATATATATATATATGCAGGTTTTGGTGTCTTCGGGTGTCTTCCCGTGTAAGAGTTGGGGTGTCTAGGCGACGTTTCGACGAGGTCTCACTCGTCATCTTCAGGCTGGTGCTTTCGGCTTCTTGTTACTAGAACAGAGCAGGGTCTCAGTGTTTGAGTTCCTATAAATACTGTTGAGGGGGTGTGGTGTATAGCCTCCAACGTTCTGGGCAGAGAGGAAGTTCCCAGGTTAATGTGCCTTTTCTTCTTTTGTTCATTAATTACTTGAGGGATATCTTGAGTGATTACTTGAGTGATATCCTGAGTACCACTTAGGAGGGTCATTAGGTGTGG
The DNA here is from genome assembly GCF_964188305.1 of Podarcis bocagei. Classification (NCBI taxonomy): domain Eukaryota; kingdom Metazoa; phylum Chordata; class Lepidosauria; order Squamata; family Lacertidae; genus Podarcis; species Podarcis bocagei. Next base: position 46,810,630 of record NC_138137.1, on the reverse strand, counting down.
ATTAGTTGCTAAAGCTTTTGTGTCTTGATCTCCTGAGCTTGAAGAGTTTTTCTGAGAAGATGGCTGTACTGCACTTAGTTGTGCTCTGGCTTGGCTTCGTGTATAGGGGCGAGCTGTGGTTTTGTGCCCTGTGCCAGCCAGATCTGTGTAGGGATTGCAGGGGGGTGCAGCATCCGGAGGTGCCACTATGGTTTGGCTACTGGATGGTGTCTGTAATTTATCTGTGGAGAGGGTCTGGGTTTGGGTCTGGTGTGGTTGATTGGAGATGGCGTTCTGTGTACCTCTAAACAGTCAATGAGGAATCAAAGGAAACATCAGCCTGCAAAGCACAGATCTGACACTTGCCAAGCTAACAAAGGCAGTTCAAGAGCACAACATTGTGCTCCAAGAGATCAGAATGTCAGCCTGTGACAATTTTGACAGTCTTGTTTTTGAAACTTCAAAACTGATGAATGCAGCACCGGGTGGAAGTGGAGATGCTTAACCCTTCTCCCACCTGCCAATTCCACTTTGCAGATCAACTCCCCAGCAGTTTTATACCCCCCACTACCAAATCGCTGAATTCCAGAACTGCAAGTTAGACCCCCCTTTTCCCTATTGGCTGGGCCTTGCCAATTCCTCCAGCCTCCATATTCTCAAAAACTAACTTGTACTTCAACACTGATGACAGGACAGCATTCTTCCCTGGACCAGAGGCAGTAGGCTAGTTTAGGGGGACCAAAAGAAGGCATGACGCATACACTGTGGGGAAGTTGAGCTGAGGAAGATCAACCGCATCTGCCACCTGAGTTTATCCTCACTTTATCAAATGGTAGGGCCTGTCTTTTATATACTGTGGGTGGGGGTAATGATCAGGAGATGCTTGGGCTGCCTAATCTTCCAGTCAGCAACAAATGGAAAGGTACAGGCATGAGCGGGAAGGGGGTAGGGAATGCAGGCACCCCCCCAAACAAGCAGCTTGCCCTCCCACTTGCCCTCTATTGCTGGATTCCTGCCATTAACACAGACTGCTATTTTTCTTTCAGAGTTCTTAATGTGGGACACAGCTTGCTCACTTAGAAATACACTTTGTTCCTTCTGTGTCTGCCCTTGATTTTTTTTTTGGGGGGGTGCCACCACTTGCTACAGGGGAAATTTGTGGATTGCACTCAGGTAACCCTTCTTCACTCCCCTCCCTCTAACATTTTGAGTACAGTGGTACCTCGGGTTAAGTACTTAATTCGTTCCGGAGGTCCGTTCTTAACCTGAAACTGTTCTTAACCTGAAGCACCACTTTAGCTAATGGGGCCTCCCGCTGCCGCTGTGCCGCCAGAGCATGATTTCTGTTCTTATCCTGAAGCAAAGTTCTGAACCTGAAGCACTATTTCTGGGTTAGCGGAGTCTGTAACCTGAAGTGTATGTAACCCGGGGTGCCACTGTATTTATTTCTTGTTCTTATGGAAGCTTACTTAAAGGTAAACCTAGGTCTATTCCTCAAGGCTTAGAAAAGTATGCATCATGCTGTTGTAGATTGCTTCTTATTTTTTTAAAAAAATATATTCTATTTTCATTGCTTTTTTAAAAAAATAGTATTGCTTATTGACTTGAACATTGTTATAATCTATTTTCATAGAAAGGCAGAATAGGAACTGAAAATGCAAAAATTAAAAGTAACACTCAAATCAGCTCAACGTCTTGGTTGCCAACTTTTTTCTGTCCCTGCTCCTATGCCTTTAACAGCAGCTGCACTACCAGAAATTAAGAAGGTGAAATGTTTCTCAATCACTTATCTGTGTGCACTGAAGGACTTCACTTACTGTGTGTCGTTACAGGAGCAGAGCCAGTTAAAGACTCTGTATACACTATGGAAATACTTCATTCTTTGAAGGGTTTTTACATCACAATTACTTTTTATTGTTGCCATTGATAAAAATAAATGGAGGAATAATTTTGGATGACTTACATAAGCATCCAAGGAATCAATAACTGGATCGTAAAAAGATTTAGAATTTCTCAACTATATTCATTTTCAGGCCCCCCCCCTCACATCTTTAAATAGCATCTCCGTAGCATTCGATTCCCCTCCTCCCCCAAAAGTCAAATATGGAGCATTAAGGGTATAATTACCATTTTAATTATAACTCAATCATCCTATCTACTTTGCATAGAAATTAAAACTTTTATGTCAGGATTTCTGAGTACACAGAAATGTTCAGGAGCAATTAATGCCAAGGATTTTACAGTATAAATGAACTTTACTTTAGAGCTTTTAATTTTCAGCTTCAGCCAGGATTCATTAAAAAAAGGAGAAATGATTTGCATCTTACATCTTAAAAGTGAAAATATTTTTACAGCTGGGTGGTGCCGAGCATATCACAGAGCCACATATTCTTTATAGCACACTGCCATTTTTTGTTCCTGTATGAAATGCACTGTAGCAGATACTTAGGATAGATAATAGGGATAATTGATGTAGTGGAGAAAGGTGAAGTTACATCACTCTCTGGAGGGTGCCAGGTCAATGGTGGTGATGGTACCTGGTTGTGTCAGGGTGTTAGATGTGTGAACTGGTCTGGTGCCTTCATATGGCGCATGGCCTGGGGATGAGGGGTGGGTGGGATGGATATGCAAATTAGAAACATCGCTCTCCTCAAAATCCATACTTCTCTGAATTTTGCAGTGCGCTTCTCCGACCAACCAATGTTGACGCAAAACCGCATATAGCAGGGGAAAGTGTGAATAAAAGTGAAGATGTTGGTGAAAGTAACGTGTAAAATGCAGTGTACAGTGGTACCTCGGGTTAAGTACTTAATTCATTCTGGAAGTCCGTACTTAACCTGAAACTGTTCTTAACCTGAAGCACCACTTTAGCTAATGGGGCCTCCTGCTGCCGCCGCGCTGCTGGAGCATGATTTCTGTTCTCATCCTGAAGCAAAGTTCTGAACCTGAAGCAATATTTCTGGGTTAGCGGAGTTTGTAACCTGAAGTGTATGTAACCCGAGGTACCACTGTATTTGGGGAAATTGTTTGCAAAATTGCAAATTGCAAAAATGTGTTCGCTGGAAGAAATTTGCTGGCGATTTTCACGAGGATTTAAAACAAATTTGCAAATGGCCTGCAAAACGTGGTGAAGGGAGTTTAAGGCTGAAAAATAAGAAACGGAGAGAACTGACAGATCCTTCCATCCCTAGCATGGACACACCTCTGCTGTGACGCGTGTGACTGCAGCAGCCTGAGAAAGGGGCAATATGATTGTAGAAACTGCATGAGTCTCCCCTGAACCCATGGCGATGTGGGTATAGGTGACAGTTAATATGCATGGAGTGGTTTCCATTTACAGAATCTGGTCTGTGCGAAACAGTTCCAAGGCGATGCAAATGTGACTTCTGGCAGCATAAATAAATAAATAAATAAATAAATAATCTAAAAGATAGTGAAAAACCTGGTGCAATGTCAGGAAATGGAGCTCAATCCCTACGAAGGATAATAGTACAGACTTACTGTATATGTGCTGCCGAAGCGAGCACAATAGTACAGACTTATTACACAATTGTTGTAAGGATTGCAACTAGATCTTGCGAGTGAAGTGCTTTGAACAAAAACACTCTACAAATGTTAAGCAGTATCATGTGTACTTACAAGGAACTCAGACTTTCCAAGTCTGTGGATCCTTACGTGGCCAAAAAGGGCACTATCCACATGTAAGTGGGAGGTAGCATCAGCTTGAGATGAATGCTAAGGTTTTCAAAAGTACTCCTCAAATCCTAGGGGAGGAAACTGCCAGCAGTAATGACTGAGCATATTCTGTGGACACAATGCAGATGGTCTGTTTTGGGTCTGTTTTTGGCTGGAGGTAGAGAGCTGGAACACCACTAGGGAGTAGGAATGGAATGGAGTATCCAGGAACTCAGGGCTCTCTCTACTCCACATTAGAACATTTTATTGCAGATACCACTTACAGTGGTACCTCGGGTTAAGAACTTAATTCATTCTGGAGGTCTGTTCTTAACCTGAATCTGTTCTTAACCTGAGGTACCACTTTAGCTAATGGGGCCTTCCACCGCCGCCGCACGATTTCTGTTCTCATCCTGAAGCAAAGTAGGTACTATTTCTGGGTTAGTGGAGTCGGTAACCTGAAGCGTCTGTAACCTGAAGCGTCTGTAACCCGAGGTACCACTGTACCACTTATTACTATTACAGGTTTTTTGTTTTTTTAAAAAGGCAGCTTTGGTAAAAACTGAAAACGGACTGCTGAGAACACTGCTAATGGAAGGAAGCATTTTGAACTCTTCCTGCACTCCTGATGTGCAATATATTTTAAACATCTCTCTCTCTTAAGGCTACAGCATAATATTCTGCCTATTTGCACCCTTCCTGGGCAGAAGAGCAGATAAGGAAATATTTTTTCATGAGTATGGCTGCAGGGCAATAAAAGTGTTGTGTCCATCGATAACTGGACAGTGTTTCTTATTTTACTTGCTTGCTGCTTCTTGCAGAGCTTTTATGTTCCTTTCTGCTCCTCTTGCTTGCTGCAGAATGAATTTTGCCAGTGCTGTTCTTTATTTACTGCCTTTAATAGCACAGTGAATCTTTGCAGCCTTATGGACCTAAACTTCTACCTTATGCTTATATCTTGTTATAAAAGACAGTGGCAACTTGATATCTCCTAATGAAAAGAAAACCAAATTGAACGGAAGAATAAACGAGAGCTGGGCACATTCCCCTCACAAAGTCTCCATCCTATTTGTGTTCAGAGAAATTGAGGGGAGCAGTTTGCTGAATTTCTTCAGGGGGAGCAAAAATTCTCCAACAGTTTCTCAGAGGGGAGGCTCACCATTAGCATGGCAGTAACATATCATCTTCATTTTTTCCTGAGGGTTGTTGGGTATTTTTTTTTTTTTTGCTGCCTCTCCTGTGTGGCAGCAAAAGCAATCAGGTCAGCAATGCTACAAGACCTGGTGTTTCTCTTTCTCTTTCTGTATGGGGAAAGTGGGGGGCACTGTGTGAAGTGACATGGTAAAAAATAAAACAAAAAAATAAACATGGTGAAGAACATTTGGTAAAAATTCTGTAAAAGCCCCCTTTTTCTCTGGAGGCTTTTTGGTTCTGAGGGGAAAAATTCCAGGACCCCCCCCCCCGACATCTTCCTAGAAAAATGTCTTCTGGGAAATTTCGGCTCAACTTTAAAATAAGCTAGTTGTCTTCAACTTTTTCAGATCCAGAGCTTCCTGCCACAAGTTAATCTGGTTACCTCAGTTCTTTCTCCTTATATTTATCTTCCTGTTCACTCATCTGTTCTGTTTTTTTAAAAAAACCACCCCTTCCAAATGTGTGGTGGTTCCACTGATGAGTTGCACCATAGATCAGGATTCTATCCGCTGATGACTAATAGGATAAGCAACCATCGCTCTGTCCAGTGGCATTGGGGTAAAATTTGAAGTGTGGGCACTCATTGTGGCAGTCCCTAAAAGCATGCACCGAGTGCTGGATTTATGTATAAGCTATAGCTAAGGGCCCCACTCTCTTGGGGGCCCCAAAAAATTTAAAGGGGAAAAACCTGGATGTACATTTCTAAAATATAAGATAAAAAAACAAATAAAATAAAACCTACATACAGGAACAGTGTTTTGTTTTGTGTTGTGTAGGTTCCTGTGATATAAGTAATGGGCCCCGCCTGCTAGCCTGCTCCCTAAAATATCAATGGTTTGCCCATTTCTATATCAGTTACTTTGATAAAATACATATTTTGTTATCTGCAAATGGCTTTAGATACCTATTGGGTCCACAAATTACCATACAGCATATATTCAAAAACAAAAAAACAGCGACAATTTGTTGTTGACAAAGGACAGCTGGGCATATAAAGGGCCCCATTACCTTCAGTAGCTTAGGGCCTCATCAAACTTAAATCTGGCCCTGAATCCACCCACACTCAGTGTAAACCCATTTAAATTAATGGACAAGTTCCTTAAGTGCACAGAATATTGGAAAAAAATATCTCTAGTAAGCTGAAATGTGAGTTATTGCTTCAGATTCTAAAGGCAAGCAATAGTTAAACTGCTCAAGAAATGGAAAATAAGTACCCAGCTTCTGCTTTATTATTTTCTTAGGTAAATGCATGTCAGACATGCTACTTCCACCGTCCCAAAAATCATTGTTACATAGAGAAAAATATTATTTAACTCCAAGGCTGGGAAACCTGGCCTTGAACTCACATCATCCATGCTAGCTATGTCTTGTTGGGAGCTGGAGTCTAGAAACACCTCAAGGGTTGCAGATTTCAGAGCCCCTATGTAAACCACTGTATACGATAAATTATATTCTCACAGCAAATAATACTAGAGCTTGAAATATAATGGGTGTGCTCTTTGAAGCAGAGCTGGCAACTGGAGCCAGATTAAAGCCCATTTGAACTGGCAAGATGAGTGGAAGTTATCTGGACCTTATGGGGGTGGGTGATGAGGCTGTGGTGATTCATGCAAAGTCTGCTTTGTCATGTTGGCGTTTGACCAAAGAGGGAGGCTGGTAGCTCTGAAGGGCCGCCACCTCTGTTCTTGCTCATTGAGCCAATTTTTCCCCTTTATGCATGTATGACAAATGAGGATGGAGTGGGCCCAGTAGCTCTCACTGTCTTGTCCAGGAAATATCCCCAGTGGATCTTGTCCTCTTGTCAAGGCCTGGCCTTCTTCCCACTCCATAGCTGCTTCTTAGCAGAGGCAGAAGTAAGGCCGATATCCATAGCCAAAGAAAAATGACCGCTGAGGCAAATATGAGCCTTACATTCCCCTTCCCGTAATGCCTCCAATTTAATAACTGTCTGAAGAAAAGAGTGTTTCTCACCATGAGTTATTTAGTCACTATTCCATCTAGGGTATCGCTGACATTCTGAAGGGAGCATCTAAAGGGATGATTTGCTGTCAGTCTCTTGTATGCTTTAAGTCCATTCATTTTCTACCTCTAACAGGGGAAGATAATGCTGTGATACAAAGTAAAAGATAGATGATAAAAACAATTCTTTAAAGGGGGAAAGGAATCAGGCACCAGAGACTTGGCTGGGGGGAAAATATATGACAGAATGCTCCATTCTCCCGCTCAAAGTAGCGCAATAAACTATATTGGAAGCAAAATACAGTTCATAGGAGGAGTATCAGAATATGTATTTCAGCAGTCTCTACATGGTACTGAAACGCTTTGAAAGCCGATGATTTGTGTCACCATGTTCATATTTCCCTGTCAAGAATACAATGCTCCTTGCTGCTATTTCAGAACTAATATGAACATTATTAAAACAGGTGAGAATTACAAGGGATTGCTGGTTAGAAACTTCCAATTTAAATATAGGTAAGCCCAAATTATTATTTTCCCTTCTTTTTTTCCACCTGTGCATGTGAGATCACTTTTTATTACGTTAATACCTGCCCTCCCTCCATGGAGCTCAGAGGGATGTATGTGGGATCATTTCTTCCTTATTTTAGTCATTATTTCCATTTCTCTATCCCACTTCCTCCCTCTACCCTACCACTACATGTCAACGGCGGCTAACAGCAGTGAAAGATAAAATTACAATGTTCCTAGTTCTTTTTGGGGAAGCCATGACTGTTTAAAGGGACATGATAGTGCTTAGAGTGCAGGTATATTGAACGGAAAATCACCAACCAGGAGCAAGAAACTTTAAGCAGCCCAACACACCAAAGGCCTGTCTACACAAGATGAAGCATGTTCTAGAGTCTGGGCAAAGCCTCTCTGAAAGCCCTTATCCCATTTATCCTCACCAGGGGCGTTGCATGAGCTAAATGCGCTTGGGGCAGGCATGCACGAGCGCCGGGAGGGCGAGGTGAGCTGGGGCCCAGTGCGCCAAGGGAGAAATAAGCCCTCTTGGCCATGGCACCTTGTGGGGTCAGGGCCGGTGGAGTCTCAGGAAAGTGAACATTACGAGCCCTACCTAGAGATGCCAGGGATTCAAACCTGGGACCTTCTGCATGCAAAGCAGGTGCTCCACCACTGAGCTATGGCCCTTCCCCTCTCCTCCATCAGTAGGCTCTGGGAGGTTAATGTAGTGGCAGCTGCAGAAGGCAGCAGTAAGGTAAAGGTAAAGGACCCCAGGACGGTTAAGTCCAGTCAAAGGCGACTATGGGGTTGTGGCGCTTATCTCGCTTCAGGCCGAGGGAGCCGGCATATGTCCACAGACAGCTTTCCGGGTTATGTGGCCAGCATGACTAAACCGCTACTGGAACAACGGAACACCGTGACGGAAACCAGAGTGCATGGAAATGCTGTTTACCTTCCCACCGCAGTGGTACCTATTTATCTACTTGCTTTCAAACTGCTAGGTTGGCAGGAGCTGGGACAGAGCAATGGGAGCTCACCCTGTCATGGGGATTCGAACCGCCAACCTTCCAGTCGGCAAGCCCAAGAGGCTCAGTGGTTTAGACCACAGCACCACCCGCAGCAGTAGTAGCACTCTGAGTTGGGTCAAGCCGCATTTTAAATTTCTCTTTTAATGCAGTGCTGCTCCAGGGAAAACGACTCAGCTGCCCATTTGTGCTTGGAGTATTAGGCCAATTTTTGTAAAGAAGTGGGGAGATATGTGGGCATCATCAGCAGGCCCTACCAGCTGACTACGGATACCAGGGGTTGACCAAGGCCCTGCCCTTTATAAAGAGCTCTGCACACACTCTGATGTACACAGAATTGTAGAGTCTGAAGGGACCACAAGGCTCACCTAGCCCAATTCCCTGTGATGCAAGACTCTTTTGCCCTGAGAATAAGAGTCTCATGCTCCACCAGCTGAGCTCTCCATAACTTGAAGTTAAGTGATGAGCACCTTCATGAACAAGGTCTTCCACTCTTCGCTGCAGTCAGGTGGGACCTGCTGAATTTGGGACTTGCACCCAAGCAAGCATGGTTAGGTTCAAACTGTATATATGCAGATGGTGAGCGAGATACCCTGTAGTTATTACTTCCAGTGATGACCTTTGTGACTTCATATAAGTCCTCCCCCACAAATTAATCATGAGCTATTAGGAAGCTATTCCCCTTATCTCACGCCAACTCTCTCTGCAAACCGCAAAACTCTCTTCCAGAGGGGAGAAAAATATACTTCCTTAGTCTATTGAGGATTACCCATGTCAGGGGAAGTTATATGATTGTCTTTAGCGCTGATAGGAATTACTTTCAGGGTGTTCCAGCTCATTACATCCAGCCTTCATCAGCTATTTTCCAAACTGCAGTAACCTTTGCGATACAGGTGCTGTAGATCTCTGTCCTATTGATTCCACTTTTGCAGCTACACGGTGCTCATGTAAACAGAGTGCAAAGCCAGATAGGAAACTGTAAAACAGCAAGCAATTTGGCACCTTGAAGAACACAGATAAAAACTTAAGGTAATCAGCACAAATGTTGTGGAACTCATTTCGATGTATAGTGGGGGCGGTAATCCGCATCTATCTAAGGTAGAAGCTCTGAGATACAGATCCGAGTGATACAAACAGACTGATCTAAGCCTAGTTGGTAGTATTACAGCTGCAGCAGATTTCTGTAATACTACCAACGAGGCTTGTGGGACTCGGGTGGCGCAGTGGGTTAAACCACAGAGCCTAGGACTTGCCGATCAGAAGGTCGGTGGTTCGAATCCCAGCAACGAGGTGAGCTCCCGTTGCTCGGTCCCAGCTCCTGCCAACCTAGCAGTCTGAAAGCACGTCAAAGTGCAAGTAGATAAATAGGTACCACTCCAGCGGGAAGGCAAATGGCGTTTCCGTGCGCTGCTCTGGTTCGCCAGAAGCGGCTTAGTCATGCTGGCCACATGACCCGGAAGCTGTACGCCGGCTCCCTCGGCCAATAAAGAGAGATGAGTGCCGCAACCCCAGAGTCGGTCACGACTGGACCTAATGGTCAGGGGTCCCTTTACCCTTTACCTTTACCTTACCAACAAGGCTTAGAGTTGAGCTAGATGGTAGATCATGTTCCAAAGAAGGTTGGTCCCTCTACAGACAGATGTTTTATTGCAGGCACATTCTGCAACATTCTGCACCCAATAGGAGCGCTTTGGTGGTGGATTTAGAATAACAGAATCATTGAGTTGGAAGGCATCATCTAGTCCAACCCCCTGCTATGCAGGAATATGCAGCTGTCCCAGATGAGGATTGAACCCGCAAGCTTGGCATCATCCGCACCATGCTCTAACCAACTGAGCTATTCTACTTCTGCGATACTTCCCCAATGCAACCACATTATTGCTGCCCAGAGGGGCTATAGCGCAACAGAAGCAGGGCAAAAATAAACCAGAACATATGTGGTATAAAAAGTTACAGGGTTCCAGCAGGAAGTTACAGGATATGCACTGGTTGCAAATGAAGCAGTGTGGCCACCCCAAGTCATTTGCAGGTTCAAACAGTATTGAAATATTGTTCTATGGGTTATAAATGTCTCATTGTTTTGCTAATCAAATACAGTGGTGCCTTGGGTTACATACCTTCAGGCTGCATACACTTCAGATTACAGATTCCGCTAACCCAGAAAGAGTACCTCGGGTTAAGAACTTTGCTTCAGGATGAGAACAGAAATTGTGCTCCGGCCGTGCAGCAGCAGTGGGAGACCCCATTAGCTAAAGTGGTGCTTCAGGTTAAGAACAGTTTCAGGTTAAGAACGGACCTCCGGAACGAATTAAGTTCTTAACCCGAGGTACCACTGTAAAATGACTTATGCTTTAATGGTGATGTTCAGTTTATTTTTTAGTTGCTGGATGGTTTGTTAATTATATCTTACGATACATGCTGTGCTTATGATGGTCCGTTGTGTTACTGTTATCGTTTGTGAGATGCTTTTGGGTTTCATTTAAATGGAAAGTGGCATAGAAATACAAAAAACCAAACCAAACCAAATAAAAAGCCGGATAGTGTGTGACCACTCCAGTAGCATCAAGAGCACAAACCATTATGAATGTGCAATAGAAAAGGATTGGGGTGGTGGTGGTGGTTTAGCTCTGGCTGAATGGCACTGAAATCAGAGGCATCTTAGTTGCAACATTGAGATCGTTGGGGAAAGACTGTAGCTCATAGCATGTGCTCTGCCTGTGGTAGAACGCAGGTTTTGGCCCAGGTTTAATCCCTAGCATCTCCACGCAGGGCTGGGAAAGGCTCCTGCCTGAAATCCTGCCAGCACAGACAATAAATGGCAGCTTCCTATGTTTTAAACTAAAGCTCATTGATTTCTATTGTATCTAAGCAAGACTCTTGAAGCTCCTGGCATTAGTAGCCACCTCAAAGTAGCTCCTTTCAGGCCACAGATCTCTGTATACCTGATGGGCTCCTGGTGGTTTTAGTGGAGAGTGCAGATGATCAGCCTTTAAAGCCAACATCAGCTCCTGAGGGTGGGAGGTACAAGGTACCAGGGAGAGTCAGAGGAGCAGGAATGAAGAAGAAGAAGAAGAAGAAGAAGAAGAAGAAGAAGAAGAAGAAGAAGAAGAAGAAGAAGAAGAGTTTGGATTTGATATCCCGCTTTATCACTACCCGAAGGAGTCTCAAAGCGGCTAACATTCTCCTTTCCCTTCCTCCCCCACAACAAACACTCTGTGAGGTGAGTGGTGCTGAGAGACTTCAAAGAAGTGTGACTGGCCCAAGGTCACCCAGCAGCTGCACGTGGAGGAGCAGAGACGCGAACCCGGTTCACCAGATTACGAGACTACCGCTCTTAACCACTACACCACACTGGCTCTCCAGAGAACACTGGGAGTTACTGTACCATTTTAGGGGAGCCTGGGTAGCACTTGTACTTTGCGCAGAGAACTTCAGACCCCACAGCACGAATCTCCAGCCTTGGAATTACTGAGTTATCCTGAGCTGCTGGTGTCCCCTGCAAGTCTTCTTCACATTATTAGAAGAGGAAACAAAACACCCAGTTTTCACCAAATTGCCCATCCTTCCTGCACTGTTTCTATCCCACCCAGCGGCTAGATCTCAAATCCCTCAGAAAAACTACCAACTTTGCCTTAAGGTCTGCAAGCTTCACTATTGCACGCCTTTCCCGAAACCGATTAAAACTGCAACAGAGGAGCCTAGCTTCTGATATCGGTGACGCCTTATATTCCCACCCCCTCCCCAGTAACTTCAAGCACTGCAGAACAAGTGTTTAATTTACTCGGATCAATTTCTGTCAAAGGCAAAAGGGGAGCCTCTTTTCGGCTTGCCTCTGCGACGTTTCGTCTCTTCCCTGCTGATCAGTCTGGTGCCACTGGTGTTTATCTTGCGAACCGGTCGCTATTGCATGCTTACTTAATTGATCCTTTGTATTCACCCCGGATAGGTGAGCATAGCATCCCGATGTTCATTTTCTGCTCCGTTTTGACTTGATTTCAACAACAATCCTCCCTAAGGTGCTGCTCTGCTCTTTGCAGAACTCAAGGTTTAACTCCTCCCTTGTTTTCTAGCTTTTCTGAAATATGAAAGGGATCGGATGGACTTAATATTTTGCTCTGGCCTGTACATGGACCATCAACCCGCAGCTGCATCAACAAGAACGTTCTTGTGTCTTTTATTCTTTTTTTTAAAAAAAGAGCACAAAAACTTACATCCTTTCCCCTCCTCTTCCATGTCTGCGGAAGAGAATATTTCAGAACAGCAACATCAAAGGCACCTAGTAAATCTGACAGATATTTTACTGAGCTCTCCCACTTTCTTTTTTATGAATGCAAAATTTAAAGAGGTGAATTTATGCACTTGGGTCTGCCAGGCTCCCCCCCCCTTTTCTTTTTGGAAGGGGGCTGGAAGAATGGTACTCATTTATCTCCCATCATTGCTCTACAGTACATGATGACAGCAGTATCTATATCTTTCTGTGTTAATTTCCATCAAAGCACAGCTACATGTAAAGTATGTAGCCGGAGGTTTTACCCTGTAAATACAGGGGGCATCTCCTTCCCACGACTGTTATTATCATTAATGCACACATTCCCAAAATCAGCCCGTCTTCTTTTTTTTCCTGATTGGAGTTTCTATGACAACACAGGAACACTGTGATTTTGATTTATGGAACTTCTGCAAATCTACCATTCTGCTACTTAGGAGGAGAAATGATCTCTACCTAGGACACCAATGCTACAGGAAAAAACCCAACACTGACAGAAAGGAAACTACATGCCCAGAGAAACCACATTTTGCCCCTAGAAGCTAAGCAGGTTTGATCCTCTTCAAGACCTGGGTGCGAGACTGTGTGCGTGTTTGCTGCTCTCTGAGTTCTGTGACATCACAGCAGTTCAACGAATAGGAAAGAGAGGATTGCAGGCAACAGGTAACTTGCAGATAATCCGTGTTTAGCTACGTAATTTCTGCTATTGTGTATTTATTTGTTATGGTTTTGTGCTCTGTCGGAACGGTTAGGGATAAAGTGTGGAATAAATAGCAACAGTGTTTGAGCTATGCCATAAATACTCTGTCAGCTTCCTGCGTCTCAGTAAGTACAACCCACACTTTTTATGTATATAAAAAAACCCTTTCTCTCTTACAGTGAGGGCAGCAGACATCTTTGCATACAGAAAATAGATAATGTTTGAAAAGCCCCAGGCATACTCTCATGATGGCTGATTATGTTGTGTCAGGTGTGTGGCACAAGTGTTGTTTTTTTTACTCCAAGCCTTGCTGCTGTGAAGTTCGAATGATGTTTGTCATTAGCAGCCCCTTGCCTTTCAATGCACATCTGGCCTAATAATGTTTAAAGTCAGGAGATGGGGGTACAAATGAAAGTCACAAAGGAACACAAGGTTGAACCCTCCATCTTGGCAGCCCTGTTCCCCAAGTACTTTATCTCCAGGATCTTGGTCTATAGCCCCTGAAGGATTAAGCCACACATCAGGGTTCCTTGAGAGCCACACGCATAGGAACCAATTCCTAGGGGTCAAGGTCTCTTTGCATAACATGTTTGAGGCTAGTGCCTCAAAACTGGCAACACATGAAACCTGTACTCAGAATAGTTTTGTTGCCATGAGTAGTATACCTTTTGCTTTCTTCATCCTTTCAAACAGCAGTACCGTATTGCTATTTCTTCCTGCACACCCCGCAATATATTTACCAAACTCCAACTTTGTTCCTGATTCAAGATCCTATTTTGCAGAAAATAAACAACTTCAGAACCTGGTATTTCTTACCAAAGCTCCAATTTTGCAGGAAACAAGTGGCTTTTGTGGTTGGGGTTGTTCTTGCGGTGGTTGTGCTAAAGCCTTGTAGACCTGATCTGGATAGAGTGGTTGTCATGCGGATGCTTGTTCAGAAAGAAAAGTTTCTGGGGATTTCAAGCATGGGATTCAAACATACTTTTAAAGCAATAGATAGTTTGATGCTTTCAGTCTCATGCAAACTCAGCCCATCTCATGCATGTGAAACATGAGAAAGTGTTGCAGAATTACTGGATTACTGGAGACACTAGAATATTTCCCTGTCCAGCTGCATGAACACTCTGGAGTGTTCCATTGTTGGGATATTTTTTTTTTTTGTCTTACGCTTTCAGTCTTTCCCAGGGAGGCGAACATGAAAACATCATGTTCATGTTTGTCAGGAACACCACAAGAGGGAGTCAGAACTCAGTGGTAGCTCAGCTCAGCCTGCTGCTCTGCATTCTGGAAATGAAAAGCTGTTAGAATAAATTTGAAGCTTCCTTGATGTGCACTGAATGCCAGCCATAAATAGATAAAGAATGCAATTTTGGAACGGATGCCAGCAGCAGCCCAGCTCCGGCAGAGGAGTTTTGCATGGGACCCAACGAGAGAGAGAGAGAGAGAGAGAGAGAGAGAGAGAGAGAGAGAGAGAGAGAGATGGACGTTCATACAGGCTGCACACTCATATCCTATGGCCCTGCCTGGGGGGACAGGACACACTCTCTTATCTGGTGTAAAATAGATCATAATGAAGCTTTTATAAACAATATGGGGGAGGGGGTGAAAGTCGAAGAGCCGCTTTAATGAGGGCTGGCAGGATTCTGAAGCGCAGCCCCTTCTCACCTTCTCGCAGAGCTGGACAAAAAAGACCCGAGGAGTCTCTGATGGTTGTAAAAGTGGCTGCTTTGAAAGACATCTTTATGAGATGATGACTCTGGACCGAGACTCCAAGCTTTCATCTAATAAATAGCCTTGCTCCTTGGCTCGAGATGTAATAATGTTTCCGAACAAGCCCCTCTCACAATAATGCCTCAGAGCAGTAATAATTCACTACCCAATTGGTGGACAGATCCTTGCCATCAACTCCCTGCAGAGGAGAGGTTGCTCTAAATGAGGAAATAAGTCAAAGTTAGCAGGAGCCATAATGGGCCCCACTATGTTCAAGTGAGGCAGCACTCGCTATCTTCAAGTGAGGCAAGACTTGTTTGAGCTGAGCCGTGCTTTGGAACAATGGATGCAAGCTTTAGAGTCACACAAAACTCTTCTTCGGAGGACGTGGCCCGCCCCAGGCAGGCAAACAAATAAAAAACAAATAAAAACTTTTAAAAAGGGAGGGAATCAATTCTGCTTTTTTTAAAAAAAATGCTGATCTGTCTAGCTATGTTCCCTGCCTTTTCAAAAAAACAGAAGTTGGTGGTGACTTCTATGCATATCATCCAGCCAGGGTAAGAAATGCGTGAGTCCCATTAATTTTCAAAGGGGGATTCTAAACATCTCACATTAAAATAAATGGTGCTTAATTGTGGTTGGATTAAGGACCTAATAATAACTCGGCTGGATCAAACTAAGGCCCATCTATCCAACATCTCAAAGGCCAACCAGATGTCTATGGGGAAACCCACAAGCAGAGCCTGTGGGGAACAGCCCCCTCCTCTCTTTTAACACCCAACAACTGATATTCAGAGGCATAGATGGCCTATGATGTCAGGCCCAGAGGCCCCTGCTGGGACACTAAGTTCCTAGCATTTGCCAAATCATTTCTATTAAGGTAAACTGATGGAAGGTAAGGCTATCAGAGGCTGACTATACCTTTGAATATCAGTGAATCAGTGCTAGATCAAGTGATTTTTAAAGAAGTTCCTGTTGTACACACAGATCAGCTGTCTCTCTTGAAATGAATGGTGCATGTCTTTAGATGAGGAGCTTCACGAATGCATTGGAGCTCTCTTATCCACAAGAAATTGCAGGATGGGTTGTAAAAGTTTGTGCCTTTAAGAAAAATCTGGCTGATTTTACAGTGTCAGCTTTTTAAGCCTTACTCTTAGGAAATGCATAAGGTTTAATTACTGACGACAGAAGCACATTTAGAATGATTCCAATGGTTTTGTTTATAAAGCTCTGGGATTGTTTTACTTAATTTTATACCCTGGGTAATGAAAACTAGCTTGTATATTTCTTTTAATTAAAAATTGCTATACACCAATCTATAACTTAGGGCAATCCTATAGAAGAAATTAAATGAAGAAATCAGTCTCCTTAAGGCTTAAAAGGACTGGGTAACCAGCACTCACTCCAGCACTGATGCATGGGCTTTTAAAGCTGGCGAGATAGCTAAAATGCATGCAAAATTGGGTAAGGCTGTGAGAGAATGAAAGGCTTTAATTAAAACCACTAATTTTTATTGATATTTGTCTCTTTTACCTGAGAGGAGGGAGAGCAATTTTTGACTTTAGAACTTATCAGCGATTGGTTCTGCACGATTTTTGCTGCCAGGATAAAATGAACGGGGATCTGATGAACTGTATTTCATGATATTCACATATTGTGAGTGTGTATGTGTGGCCTCACCCAGAACACATGTAAAGTCTCCTTCCTCTTCCCATCTCCTAAAATATGCAGTGCTACACTCTTCTGTCTCAAGTTGTTTAGTCTCAGGAATATTTACCAGGAATGTGTGAAACCCCCAGAAGGAGTTGCTTTGAATGCTATTTTGCCATTCCTGATGATTACATAGAATCATAGAATCATAGAGTTGGAAGAGACCACAAGGGCCATCGAGTCCAACCCCCTGCCAAGCAGGAAACACCATCAGAGCACTCTTGACATATGGTTGTCAACAGTGGCGTAGCATGGGGGGTGCAGGGGGGGCCAGCCGCACCAGGCGCAACATCGGGGGGGGGGGCGTGCTCACACTCGCAGCTCTCTGCCCCTACCTGGCTCACTCACTCTCTCTCACTGCAGTGCTGGCTGTGCGAATCCGATCCGAGCCGCTGGGTCGCCGCCCACTGTGGAGGGGGTGGGTGCCAGGCATGCGGTGCGGAGAGAGAGCGAGGGACTATCTGGGGGAGAGACAGTGCAGCGGCCGCCCAGCGCAGCGCTGAGCGCGGGAGAGAACCACACCAGACCGGACCAGGCAGCAGCAAGAAGAAGCTGGCAGCAGTGGCAGGTTAGGGGTTAGGGGGCGCAAATTACTTGCCTTGCCCCGGGTTAGGGGGCGCAAATTACTTGCCTTGCCCCGGGTGCTGACAACCCACGCTACGCCGCTGGTTGTCAAGCCTCTGCTTAAACACCTCCAAAGTAGGAGACTCCACCACACTCCTTGGCAGCAAATTCCACTGTCGAACAGCTCTTACTGTCAGGAAGTTCTTCCTAATGTTTAGGTGGAATCTTCTTTCTTGTAGTTTGGATCCATTGCTCCGTGTCCGCTTCTCTGGAGCAGCAGAAAACAACCTTTCTCCCTCCTCTATGTGACATCCTTTTATATATTTGAACATGGCTATCATATCACCCCTTAACCTCCTCTTCTCCAGGCTAAACATGCCCAGCTCCCTTAGCCGTTCCTCATAAAGCATCGTTTCCAGGCCTTTGACCATTTTGGTTGCCCTCCTCTGGACACGTTCCAGTTTGTCAGTGTCCTTCTTGAACTGTGGTGCCCAGAACTGGACACAGTACTCCAGGTGAGGTCTGACCAGAGCAGAATACAGTGGCACTATTACTTCCCTTGATCTAGATGCTATACTCCTATTGATGCAGCCCAGAATTGCACTGGCTTTTACAATTGCAGTAGTGAGCTGAGGTTCCTGGATTAGGCAAATTCATTGAGGAGAAGACCATTGATAGCCACTAGCCATCATGACTATGCTCTGCATGCGCTGTTAGAGACTGTGGCTAGAAACCACTGGAGGGGAGAGGGCCCTTGTGCTCCTACAACCAGCAGCGGAGCAAGCCGATTGGGCACCTACCCTGCGCCCAGGGGTGGGGCCACCCATCCGCAGGGCGGGGCCAGCTGGGGCAGGACGCTCCACAGGGCCTCCAAGGAGTCTGCTTGCTTCCTCCCACTCAGCCGCCCTACAGCTGAGGGGGAGGCGGTGGGCGGACCATTTGGGGCAGCGTGGTGCCTGTGGGCACCCAAGCTACTGCGTCACTCCGAGGAGAGACATGTGGCTCGGGCACGCTGCAGGCCCCGCGGGGAGTGCTGCCCAGCATTTTGCCACCTCCCCTCAGTGGTGACACCCGGGGCGGACCGCCCTCACCGCACCCCACTTCCTCCGCCCCTGCCTACAACCAAGGTAATTCTGAGGAAAGTTGTATGCATGGCACAGAGACATGGGGGTATACCAGTGTATCTACAGTGGTACCCCTGGTTACAGACACTTCAGGTTACAAACGCTTCAGGTTACAGACTCCGCTAACCCAGAAATAGTACCTCGGGTTAAGAACTTTGCTTCAGGATGAGAACAGAAATCGTGTGACGGTGGTACGGCAGCAGCGGGAGGCCCCATTTGCTAAAGTGGAACCTCAGGTTAAGAACAGTTTCAGGTTAAGAACGGACCTCCAGAACGAATTAAGTTCTTAACCCGAGGTACCACTGTATTTTGGAAGTGGTGCAGAATTCCTTTATGAGAATTTCAAAACTTCAAGTGCCCCATTTTTCCAGGAACAGTCCCAGAATTACAAAAACCATCCTGGCTTCTGATTTGATCCTGGAATGTCCCTGTTTCCCCCGTCAGTGCTGCCAGCGCTGAGTTTAGGGAAGATGATGAGCCGGCATTTGTCCCAAGCGGCTCCTTCTACGAGGAAGCATCCCATGGCCTCTCCTCCCTTGGGCAGCTCTTGCTATGCCTCTTTTATGGGTGAAAACTGGACCAATCTCTATGGAAACTTGCACTCATGTTGCACTTGCTTCATATTGTCAGAAGCTTGTTTTCAAGAATGACTCCCGCCTGCCAAAAAAATGCTTTCAGGTACAACTGCAAAGTTTAGCCCAATTGTTTTGAGCAAATATTGTTAGAAGTATCCTACACGTTTATGGGATTAGCACTGGAGCTTTACCTGCTTCTTCTACTAGAGCTAAGCAGATGTTTAGGGAGAGAATTCACCTCCATTCTAAGTGATTTGTATTCAGTTGCACAAATGTCTTATTCTTATCGGTATCCATTATACAGAATGACATTTGGCCTGGAGAATTATTTTATAATCCTTACTGTTGCTTCTTGAAGAAAACCATCTACAGCCTTGCGCCTCCAATATATGCCCTCTGCTTTCTTGGATGGGAAGTTTAATGACATTCCAGCTTGCCAAAGACACTGTTATTTGTGAGTCCGGCGAGATTGAGGATGTCTCCCATTGCCTGTTAAGCTGCCCCTTATATGAGCACCCTAGGCACAATTATCTTACTTGTATCCTCCAGTCTCTGTCAGACAGACCCATCCTAGACCAGATATATGCCGTGCTTGCAGGCAAAGGCATATTCATTACCATCCAAGTAGCAAAATTTGTTCTGGCAGCCAGGAAAACATGACCCAGGTTCCAAAAACCTTAGGTAAGTGGGCGAGATGTGAGTCTGGTTTTTAACCGTAGTGTGTGATTTACATGGGGGGAGGGAGTACCCTTCCCATTTTCTTTTGTATACATATCCATTGGCTGAATATGTCAGAACACCTATTTGCTGTATTTGTATTGTGGTAGCCTATTGCGTGTCTGTTTATTTGTTTGTTATCTAAGACATTTATGTACTGCTTAATCATTAGCATTTTTGAATGCATTGTATATAGGAACACACTACACAGAAAATGAAGCGATAAAACAAGTGCGGCAGCCCCTACACTTTGGAATTCCCTGTCTATTGATATCAAGCAGCTGCTAAAAACTAGCCTATTTAGGGCGTGCTCTGGTCCACGGGGTCACGAAGAGTCGGACACGACTAAACAACTAAACAACAACCCAGATGCTTAGAAAGCTAGGGTAATTTTAATCTGTTTCGGTAATTTAACTTTTGCAAGTTTTTAAGTATGGGCTGTAATTTCCCCCCTAAATTTTATTGTTTACCCTTTTGTAAACCGATTTGATTCTTTACAATCAAGCGGTGTATAAATTTTATGAAATAAATTAATAAATGAAAATGTTACTATTTATACACCGCCCATCTGGCTGGCTTGCCCCAGTCACTCTGGGCGGCTTCCAATACATATAAAAACATAACAAAGCACCAGACATTAAAAACTTCCCTAAGCAGGGCTGCCTTCAGTTGTCTTCTAAAAGTCAGGCAGTTGTTTTATTTCCTTGACACCTGATGGGAGGGTGTTCCACAGAGCGGGTGCCACTACCAAGAAGGCCCTCTGCCTGGTTCCCTGTAACTTCACTTCTCGTAGTGAGGGAACTGCCAGAAGGCCCTCAGAGGTGGACCTCTGCATCTGAGCCATGGGGAAATACTAACAGGGGCTTCCCCCCCCCAAGATCTCAGTGATTGGGCCAGGATATAAGGGGCCAGGTGGTCTTTAGGTTATCCTGGACTCAAGGTCCTATAAGGACCTTGTAAATTAATACCAGAGTCTTGAACATGGCCCAGTGATATATGGGTAGCTGGTGCAAGCTTTTAAGCACCAGGGTTATGTGCTCGTGGTCATCTGCCCCCATCAAAAGTCAAGCATTTTGCACCTGCTGAAGCAAGAGTAGCTCCACAAGAAAGTTTCATTCGTAAACAATATTCCCAGTCTAGGCCTGTGTCCCGATTGTGTGCACTCTAACTTATTTACCTTTACCTTAAGCACTGTAAAAGCCACTGAGTTCTGCCCTTGCTGTATCTCACAATGCTTGCATGTGTCTTAGGTCCGCCGATGGCACTTTGCTCATATTGCCTTAAGCCAAAGCCCTTCATGTGAATGTTTCTGCCTTTGCCCTAGCTGTTGTTCACTCTCCCCCAGCCCCAGTTCAAAAACTGAGGTGTGGGGACTGTTTTATTTGACTGCTCAGCTCCACATGGTTATTTGATGAGCCTTGATCTCTGTGCTGGGAAACAGGACAGAAAATACCCAGGATCCTTGTTCAAAACCAGGCATGCCTACAGCCCACACATGTGTGAGTCCGCAGTTTGTTCAATATATTTAAAAGCAGAACAAATGTACAAAGGGGACTGGACTCTCAAGACAGCCCATTTGCTTTACCATCACGAGAGTGAGGCAAAAAGAAAAGAAAATACACATTAACAGCACACCAGGCAAAGAAGAGTTGACCTGGAGTTAGAGATGTCAGAGAATTCTGCCGCAAACACAAATGGGAACAGAAATTTGCAAGTTCACCTGAGGTCAGGAACAGAAACCACACAAGTGAATATGAGCAGTATTTGCTATTGTTTGGGGTTTTCTAAGTCCACAAATTTTATGTAAAGAATTACATAATTTTGTGCATTGCTTTTGACGTTTCCCTTCCACCAATGATTTCCACCATCATGGGCAGCAAGACAAATAACAAGTTTTAGTGGAAGCTGAATTGTAGCAGAACGAAAACAGTGTTGACTGTGATGAACAGATGAAGGGGTGGAAATTGCTGCCTCTTTACATTCCTATCTGCAAGGCAAAACTGCTCACCACACAACCCCTCTCCACAACACACTGATCTCATCATGCACAGCAGCAAGCGAAACATATGACTGTATAGCTCTCTCTTAAGAAAATGATTTTTTGGGGTTAAGGTATGGATTCCAAACCCCAGTTTTAACTCTTGAAGTGCCAACTTACAATCCTGTTCTGAAAATATGCAAGAACAACCAACAGCAATAAACGAGAAAGACTTCAGAGACAGCCCATACGGAGCTGGTGAAGGAAAACAAAGGAAATCCCAGTTGTATGGAAAGTCTGGCCAAAGTACAATAAGACATGGCAGAAATGAGAGCTTATTCCAGACAAAACTGTGGGTCACATTGAACAGAGAAGGGAGGCGATGACATCCAGGCCTACTAAATCTTTCTACAGCCTTCTAACCAATCAAGACATATATATTTCACATTACTATCTGGAAAACACGAGACTCCTTGAAACTAGCAGCATCTCCCAAATGTGAGAACAGAAGCCTGTTCAGCTTGTTATCTGTGATTCAGCAGTCATAAACGTCTGCTGTATATTTTTGCTTTTTTTATATGTGTCGGTCCACATAAAACATATAATCAGCAAGACACTGTAGAGATATTTTCCTTTCTCTCAGTCAGACATTTGACAACCACACACAAAGATCTTTAAGCTTTGCCAGAAGCAGAATTGTCTGGGGATGAGATCGTGGCAGGGAGAGGCATGTTGTGCACCACGGGTTATTTTTAAGAATGATGTCCCCTTTATCTCTAAACACAACTTGATAGAATAAGAAACAAGGGCGCCATATCATAATGCTACTTTTGGTTATTCCCTTAAGAAACACTACACCCTGACAACAACGAAAAAAGAAGAAGAAAAGGAAGCAGATCTCTTCCTTCATTACATGCAATTGTGTTACAATCTGTGCTGGAAATATTGACGGTCCTTCAAATTTCTGTACTCTCTGCTACCTCTTTAGAAAATAAGCCATATTATGGCTCTTAATGATGTAATAAATGGAAGCATATGCAAAGGTCTTTGTGTGCGGCTTCTGCGAGAAGATGGGTTTTACTTACTTCACGGTGAGGAGAGCATTCTGATAAAGTCACCATATAGGGCTAGAACAACAAATCACATTAATCTCAAAGAACTCCTTCAGCTGGGCTGTGGCTACCTGAGAGTTCTCACCTGTGGCAAATGATTACATTTACTCCTGCCGGGAATGTGACTGGGCAGCCGAATGTTAAAGAGGGCCTGTAGCGCAGCCTGTGCTGCTTGACCTTTAGCCAGCTTCTTGCTACGTCCCGAGCCTTCAAATGTTCTCCCATCCACTCTTACAGCCATCACAAAACTCTTGATGTGCTGCTTCTCCACAGTCTCCGAAAGGCAGACGTACCTCAGTCCTGACCGCAACTCATTGAGCAACACCACTGGGTTCTTTTCGCTCTCAGCGGCGGACGCCATCTTGCGCTTGTTTTGTTTGGTGTGGCCCATTAAGTCCAAGGTGTGGTATAGCAACCTCCCGTGCCGATAGGCTGTAGAAAGCAGTTCGTTATTAACTGGGTTGTAGACCGAGAAGTCCTTACTGTGCGTCGATGGTTCAAACTCCTTGAACAGAGTGTCCGGAAAGTCCGCCTGGTCTGACGTAAAGTCTGTGGAAGGGTTGAAACAATTCCCCATGGCAAAGTGAGCTTGACATGCGTTGGGGAACTGAACAAAAGACTTGAGGGCAAGTTCTGCAGCCCTCATTTTGGCCTTCTTTTTCGTTGGTCCGGTGCCTTCAAATGTCAGCCCATTTACTTCCACGGCAACTGCAAATACCGGTGCGTGGACAGGGCCTGTCTGGGAGACCATTTTATACTGTAAACCTGGCTTAAGTTCATGTAGTTGAACCAGGGCGTTCTTTGGCGTTACTGACCATGAGACTTTCTTCCAGATGAGCTGGAGTTTGCAGAAATGTCCATTGTTGCCCTCTTCTAGAGGCCTTTTCCTTTTGATACTGGAAGCGCCCACCCTTGACCTTTCGTTAGAGGTGATTGGATGATCTTCTAGGTTGCCAATGTTACGATTCTCCTTTACTTCTGCACTGCTCGTACCTGTTTGAAAAAGGAAAGAGAAAGTCCGCCAACATTATTGGTGTCTTTGTGAAATTAAAGAATAAGAGTGTGAAAAAGAGATTTCACCAATATATTTATGAATCGATATAGGAAGACCTCATTTGGGGAGTTGGTGAGGATTTCCATCTTTATTATAGCTACTTGATTACGACTCCTCTTCCCCATTTTTTAAAAAAATGATCAACATGACAAAACCCCAGTTGAATAGCTTATGATCTGTCTATGTGGAGTGGAGAAAAGTGACGAGAGATATTTTCCCTCCCTCTCTTGGGAGGGAAATCTTGGAGCCATCTAGTGCTAAATCTTGGAGCCATCTAGAGAAGCTGGTGGGATATTCAGGTCAGACAAAAGGAAGGACTCCTTCACATAGCACATAGTTGTCATAGAACAGGCATCCCCAAATTTGGCCCTCCAGATGTTTTGGGACTACAATTCCCATCATCCTTGACCACTAGTCCTGTTAGTTAGGGATAATGGGAGTTGTAGTCCCAAAACATCTGAAGGGCCAAGTTTGGGAATGCCTGTCATAGAATCATATAGAGTTGGAAGGGACCCTGAAAATCATTTAGTACAGCCCACTGCAATGCAATAATCTTTTGCCCAACATGGGGCTTGAACCCATGACCCTGAGATTAAGAGTCTCATGCTCTACCAACTGAACTATGCTCCCATAGTTAAGCTATGGAAGTCACTACCACATGATACCACATGGTAAGATAAGACTATTAAGTGGCTATGAAAATAAGGCTGTTAGACTCCTCTGAGTACCAGTTGCTTGGAAACAACAGTGGGTGAGGGCTGATGCTTTCACACCTTGCTTGTGGGCTTCCTATAGGAATCTGATAGACTACTGCAGGAAGGAGGATTCTGGACTGGGCAGGCCTTTGCTTTGATCCATCAGGCTCTTGTGTTCTTACAGACTTCACACTGCAGCCTTTTAAATCACTCCACATGGTCACCTAATGACCTCCATGCTTCAGTGCAGTTGTCTCCAATGTGGCGTCGTCTAGATGTTTAGGTCTGGGATGACCACGATTGATGGTAGATGGAGTCCAAAACATCTGGAGGGCATCAGGTTAGCGAAGGCTGCTTTAGTGTGATTTGAACCTGGATTTTCCTAGTTCTTCCTACTATACCGCGCTAACTCTGAATTTATTAACTTTGAATCTCCTGGCCTTTGGGGCTGATTTGGAAAATGCACTGCTTAAAAAACGAAGAACAACCAACCCAATATACCTTCACAGGGATGATGTATTTCTTTCTACACTAACTTTAAACACACAGTCCTCCACCAACCACACACACACACACATGGATGCAACCTATTTTGTTCCCAGACATATTTGTCTACAGGAAAGCAGGGCAGGTCCTGAAATTCATACCTCTCCCCTTCTCTTCATCTAATAGGTTTTTACAGACTCAATTATCGTACATAATGATATTGAAGCTGGAAAGCATGGAGAGAAAGATAGCTCTTGTTTCACACTCTGTTCAGGTTTGAAAATAATTTGTATTGATTCTGCACCACTGAATAAGAAAACACAGGGGGTTATTTGTATTTATAATTCATATTGCCTTTTCCAGACTCTGTTCCCCCCAACTTACTTTCATGACGCTGGTTGCATGGCTTTGTGAACATAAAAAAGTATTCTTAGGCCTCCACATGCATTCATGAACACACAGAGTAACCAGTTCTGATAATGTAAAGTAAATAATTCCCTTTGAGATTGGAAAGTTTTCTCACTGCTCTTGATTCAAATCTCTGCAGAGTAATATCCCCTTGTGATTGTAGAAAGATCTGCCCAAACTTGCTGTTTACTATTTATAAGGCATTTTGTAGGGTTTAAATCAGCCCACAGAATCAGGCCTTGCAAAATGACTTGTGAATAGTGCAATGACGTGTAGCCATGTGCTGTTTACTATCATGTGTAAACAAAAGCCATGGGTTGCAGGCAGCAAACACATCACAATTCCTCCTGCAATAACTGCACGCAGTCCCAATGTGCAAACACCTCTTACATCCCCTCCAACATGTTGAAGTGAAAAACTGGGACACGAGTCTTCCAGGACCATGCCCCCCTGCAAGTCATGTGACCTGTGTGACATTGCAGCCCCAAAGAAAGCTCATTTTCCTGGGCGAGATTGCATGATCTCATTTGAAAAAATGGGGTATGCTCTTATAAGAACATGAAAAGGACCTGTTGGACGAGGCCAATGGTCCATCTTGTCCAGCAGTGGCCAACCAGGTGACCATGCATGAGGCTAACCCACTTTTATCCCCAGGGAGCAGACCTGAATAAAGTACTCATGGGGACCCAGGCAGATTCACCTCAACCCCCTAGGCCTGCCTGCCATTGGTCAATCTGGCAGACGGGCTTGATTCAAACTTTTTCCAGCAGAGGGAGAGGGCTGTTACGTCTCCCTCCAGCTGGAAGACCAAATGTTGAGGCTTCCATGGCGGCAGGCTGGCCCCGTTCTGCAACCTCATGTTACAGGAAGGTAAGCGGTATTCCCAGCAACTGGGCTTCAGAGGCGAACTGCCTCTGCCAGTGGATGTAGAAAATAGCCATCACGAGATGCTTGCGTCTCCCTCATTACTGACTTTCAGGAGGTATTTGTTTTAATTTGTTATCGACTTCCGAAAACAAAATGTTGCTATTGACGGCTAAAATGGTTTTATTGCCTTTTCAAAACTATTATTGTGGTTGTTAGCTGCCTTGGGTAGTCTCTTTAGAAAGGAGGAATATACATGGGGTTGATCAATTTGATTGATCTGCGCCTGAGATTGGACTGTGCTGCTGCTATCTGGAGACTGAGCAGGAGAATGTGACTATAAGCCTCCACAACAAGGAACTGGATGCCTAAATCTCAACATCAGAAGAAAACTAAGGCTGAATCCATGCATTCAGCAAGATGAGGTAGTAGAACGAACTATACCATTTCAGGTAATGGTTAGGGAGCATCGTTTTCTGACTTGCTCCACATTGTAACAAGACAAAGCAAATTCCTCTGTGTAAACAGAAAAAAAGCCCAGTTGAGGCAATAGTCTCTTTATCCCTATTTTACCAGTTTCTTCTGGCAGGGAACATTTTAATGTGGGAGAGCATTTTTTTTAAAGGACCCCTCCCCTCTGAAGTGGTACAGTTTGTTTTACCACTCAGGACTTGATCTCATTTTACCAGATATATAGACCAGGTCTATCATTTCGTGTTCGACTGCAGAAGTGTTTTGTCCCTTCATCTTGGTTTTATTTCATTTAGCAGCAGGAGACTGAGCCAACAGTGAAATGTATTTAGCTGTGCATTTGTGAAATTTCATCTTAGGTGCCTCTGTTATTGCTCTCTCGTATTATTCTTCTGTCACTGAGGAAGATTCCTCCTAGGTGTCTCTATTCTTTTTCTATTATTTTCTCTCTCCCCCCCTCTCTCACTCACGCACCTCCCCATTCAATTCCCGTTTTTGGTCATTATGCATGGTGGTGTTAACCCATGGATCATGAAGTGCTATTGAGGACTATTTATAATGTGCCACTAACAATGACGTTGCCTTTGTCTCTGGGTCACAAGGGTTCAGAAGAACCAGCCATCCGACACTCCATGCTACATCTGAAGCGATATTATTGTGCCTCTCAAAGGTTATTCTGCTGCCAGGCAGCGTGAACTTTGGGTGAGGAAAAGAAAACAAAGGAGTGGCGATCTCTTCGTTATAAATATCTGCAAGCAACACATTCCAGGTAGCCTCCCTTGCAAAGGATAAGGAGTCCTTCAGAAACATGCACCCATTTTACAAAACAACAACAGAGGAAGGTAGGGGTGTGTGTGTGTGTGTGTTGCTACAAAATATTCTCCATTTTGCAAATGTGCATCACAAACTCACCCACCCACCGCACCTAGTCTAATGGTTATAATAGAATGCTTCTCTCAAGCCCGTTTCTGGTGGGGGGAATTTCTGGAGGAGGGGATTTTCTTGGCAGCAGAGAAGGCATGTGTGGGCAGAAGTGCACCCACATGGGCACCATATTGGTGGCCCCCGCAACAGAGCTTTGTGATGCCTTAAGTAAAGGTAAAGGGACCGCTGACCATGAGGTCCAGTCATGGCCGACTCTGGAGTTGCGGCGCTCATCTCGCTTTATTGGCTGAGGGAGCCGGCGTACAGCTTCCAGGTCATGTGGCCAGCATGACTAAGCCGCTTCTGGCGAACCAGAGCAGTGCACGGAAACGCCGTTTACCTTCCCGCCAGAGCAGTACCTATTTATCTACTTGCACTACTTGCTTTCGAACTGCTAGGTTGGCAGGAGCAGGGACTGAGCAACGGGAGCCCACCCCATCGCGGGGATTCGAACCGCTGACCTTCTGATCGGCAAGTCCTAAAGATGAACAAATATATGGTAGCACAAGCTTCTATGCGCAGGGCACTTCACCAGATGCATAAAATGCTATCCCCAGTTGGCAGGCATTATAGAAATGGAGCTGTTTCCAGTCTGAGCAGGGCCCCAGCCATAGGAGCATTCCCATTCAAATGGTGTGTGCGCACTGCGTCATGTGAACAATTATGTGGGCCAGGGCTTACCTGGGACCCCACAATATTTTATTCAAGTTGGCACCCCTGGCCCTAAGCAAGTGCCCTCTGGTGGCTGCCTCTTATGTAATGGCCTACCCTCAGACTTTCCTAACAATGGCAGCTTCCCTCCAAGCTATTTCCCACAGTGCTCAGAGAACCTGATGCAGTATCACTCCAGGGCCCTGGGAAAATTGAAGTGCAAACTTGCAGACCTAGCTGCTTGATGTGAAGGTCCCAGGGTTGGTGCCAGCATTCGTATGCCCTGCTAGGACTCTGAGGCTCCAGCAGCTGCCCTAGTGTGTCAGGTGTTGATACCAGAAATGGTAGAGGGGGGGGAAATGGTACTCATTCAGGTCAGAGGGAAATGAAATACAACAGGATGTGACAATTTATGGAAGCTTAAATGTACGGAATCACTGTGGGGCAGGCAATAAAACAAACATCTTGGCATTTGTCAACTAATCCATACCTGTACAATGGTACCTCGGGTTACAGATGCTTCAGGTTACAGATGCCTCAGGTTACAGACTCTGCTAACCCAGAAATAGTACCTCGGTTTAAGAACTTTGCTTCAGGATGAGAACAGAAATCGCGCAGCAGCGGCGCGGCGGCAGCAGCGGGAGGCCCCATTAGCTAAAGTGGTGCTTCAGGTTAAGAACGGACCTCCAGAATAAATTAAATTCTTAACCTGAGGTACCACTGTACTGGGATTAAAAACCCGTTCTGTGGACTCAGGCTACAGGTGACAGAACTGAATGTCCTGAGGAAAAAATGCAATTTAGCCATCTCATGCCGGTGTCTCCTTCTGAAATTTCTTTGTTCAAAAATGACCGCTTTAAGTTCAGTAACAGAACACCCTGGGAGATTGGTTCTTCCCTGCCCCCTACTCACTTCTGAATATTGCCCCTTTCTGATGTCATTGTGCATCGTCACATGACAGGCTGCACCAAAGGCTCAGCACATGGGGGCGTACACAAGTGGGGCAGCTTAAACATGCTGCACCAGCCCCCAGGCACAGCTTGCCCCCCGAATGTCCTGTGATTTACAAGCCTGCCTAGGTTTAGATTTAACATCAGGAAAAGCTTCCTAACTATAAGAGGAATTAAGCAATGAAATAAGCGGCTTAGAATCAGAGAGTCGAGAAGGATGAGAATGCTATTTAGTCCAATCCCCTCCTGCAAAGGAGAACCATTCTTATGCTAGCAGACCAAACTGTGCCCAGTCTCATCTGAGATGAGGTGCACTGCTCCACATATCTCAAGCAAGTGTGGACAAAGCTTGGAATTGTTATACAGGAGAGTCTCATTGGACTGAAAATTGGTGAGGAAACTGGATGCCTGAGTAGATATCTGCTCTGTGACCTCCCTTCCCACGGGAAGCTCATTCATTAAGGCTCCACCAGCCTACATTGGCCATCTAGTACCCTGACTGGTCAACCTTCTCCAGGGGGTTGCACTGTCTGTCAACTTCCTCCTCCTTAGCCTCATTGTTGCCCTTCTAGAACTCAGCAGAGAGGATGATGGAGACAAAATGGGTCTTAGTTGGCTGTGCCTGCCATTGGTCCTGGCTCCATATTTCATGGGCTCTGGCTCTATCTTCCGTTGGTCTTTCTGCCTTTTGCCCTACCAGTTCCAACGCTCACCAGCCACCACTGACTCTTCCTTGCCACACAGCTACTTCTCCCACACAAGCATTTGGAAAATGGAGAGCTGTACCTGAATGTTCTTGCTAAACATAGGTTACTCTGCATAAAAAGGTAAAGGGACCCCTGACCATTAGGTCCAGTCGTAGCCGACTCTGAGGTTGCAGCGCTCATCTTGCTTTATTGGCCAAGGGAGCCAGTGTACAGCTTCCGGGTCATGTGGCCAGCATGACTAAGCCACTTCTGGCGAACCAGAGCAGTGCATGGAAACGCCGTTTACCTTCCCGCCGGAGCGGTACCTATTTATCTACTTGCACTTTGACGTGCTTTCGAACTGCTAGGTTGGCAGGAGCAGGGACCGAGCAACGGGAGCTCACCCCGTTGCGGGGATTCGAACCGCCAACCTTCTGATCGGCAAGTCCTAGGCTCTGTGGTTTAACCCACAGCACCACCCGCATCCCTGTTACTCTGCATTCTAGCAGTCTAATCAGAAATTGGTACCCTTTGCTCACTTGCTTTTTTTTTTAACAGAGAAACAAAACAGATGCAAAACCAAAGAGTCATTAGCAAACAACTTTGGGCGTGCATTCCTTCCCAAGTCCAAGGATGGCACCGGGATATCTCCCCTTGTACCCTTACAAGGAAAAGTCTCAGAAGCAAGTGCAAAGATTCTTTAGCTTTACAATGCAGTTTCTTAGAGGCTCCATAAAGTCACCTCCACCTCCAGGAGCTGCTTTCAGATGTCAGGAAGCTGAAATGGAGTCGGTAGGTGGACAGGAAGCACAAGTGCCTTCCACTTCCTGTTTACATTCCAGGAAGTAAAAAATGCATGACATGAAGATGTGAAAATTGAATTCTGTTTTTCTGCCTCTCCATAGCTTTTGCAAAACCATTCCTGCTGGAAAAGCAAATATTAATCTTGAAGAAACTGCACAATAGGTAAAGGTAAAGGGACCCCTGACCATTAGGTCCAGTTGTGACCGACTCTGGGGTTGCGCGCTCATCTCGCTTTATTGGCCGAGGGAGCCGGCGTTTGTCCGCAGTCAGCTTCCAGGTCATCTGGCTAGCATGACTAAGCTGCTTCTGGCGAACCAGAGCAGTGCACGGAAACGCCGTTTACCTTCCCGCCAGAGCTGTACCTATTTATCTACTTGCACTTTGTGCTTTCGAACTGCTAGGTTGGCAGGAGTGCACAATAGGTGGGTCTAGTCAATTAGGGGAATGGGGTACTGCCCCACCAACTTCCTTTTGCTCTCAGCCAACCCCAACCTGCCTGCCAACTTACTTAGAACCAGTCCAGAGGGTGACACTGCCTGTCAGACCCCTTCTCCTTAGTCTCAGTATTGCCACCAGAGTTGCTTCTACTGGTTGTTGGCTCTTACTCCACCTACTTTCTGACCACCAGTCAGCACTGGCACAATAACTGTATGCGTGTCTTAGTTGATGAAAGGAGACAAAACCCCAGCATCATGCTAGATGCTCTGAAAAGGACATTTTCACGTTAAAGGGTGGCATGTGAATTTCCTGCATTTGGAAATCTAGTGGAAGGAGCTGCATGGATCGGAAGGAAGATCTCAAAGGTATATCTGCAAGTTGCATGAATCGAAATGACACCCTGAAGGACTGGCATAAAAAGAGAGACATCCTTAGTATTTCCCTTGTGAAAATGTCATTGCAAAATTTCCCTGTGTCGCAAAGAAGTCCATTGGGGGAGCTGGGGGGCGGGGTTTTTTTTGCCAGTACCTTGCCCTACAGCTTTTGTTCTCAGAAGTATTATAGTGAAGCACTGAGCTGCGGTGGCTGTTCGGCTTAAACAGCTGCTATTCACGCATCATTATCAGGCTGAAACCTGGGCCACAGACACTTCTTTTAGGGCACCCATGAAAGTATCTGTAATCATTTAGGTTCACTGCACTCATAATGCAGACTGGCTTTGTCAGATTGCTGCCTGTGGATTCAAAAAGGCGAATATAGAGACCCTTCATTTCGTGCTGCCAGCTTGCCAATAGCTCTCTCTTTCTCTTTGCCCTTCTCGCACAGAGCAGGCTATTTGCTGCCCATCTGCATCACGTTGAGGACAGAGGGGAAAAGGTTTCACCTCCATCACTTTTTGACATACTGTTGGAAAGAACGAATTTCACTGGAAAGGCAATCTTTGGAAGCTCATGATCACGACAGGACTGGGCTGCTACCCAGCAGCTATATCATATTACCAGAGATGCGGCTGGGTCTGATGAGACTTCTTTATTATTATTATTTTTAAAAAAGCTTTTGCTGGGGATCAGTTGAATAAATGCAGATCTCGGGTCCTGCTTCCAGGACGCTAAATATGTACTCATACACTGAAGATGAATAATGTGCAGTTGTGAACACAGATGCCCACATGCAAGCATCTTCCAAGGCAAGATGCAACCTATATATCTGTCCACCTGGCAGGCCTACATGAGTTTGTGATAACAAAGATGAACATATTTATGGCAATGGGAATATCCACCTGTCATTGTTCCTCCTGCCCACCATTGCCCAGTCAAGACAACGGTATCAAGTTTAACAAGCCCCTGGCAAACCACCATCTATGACAAGTGGCAAAGACATGTTCTCAGATTCAGTTCCAGCTGTTCATCAGCAATTGATAAATAGGGCTGCAAACATGGGTTGGGAACTCTTTGGAGAAAAGCTGTTGGGTGTCAGGATGCTTTTGTTGGGCACTTTGTTCCCAACTTTGATCAGAGGGTGAAAGTACCTGAGACCCCACCACCACTAGCATCACCACCAACCCTGAGAAATTTACTGGTCCTGAAGATCCTTCAGCTTGCCAACTGCAGCACCAGAATCCTGCAGGCCAGTTGCCTGGGCTCTTGACTGGATCCCAAAACCTGTTCATCACCCCCACAAAAGCAGAAGTGGGAAGGAGCTAGAAACTGCAGAGCTGCTCATGAAATGATGAGCTAGCCTCATGAGGCTACCTGTCCAGGAGGAAGCAGAGGAAGCCTGCTTGAGAACCAGGAAAGACCGGAGCCTCCAGCTCCCCTGGACACTGGGGCAAACTCCAGCATCCCAGCTCCCAGCTTCTGTTTGTGATAAGCCAGCTGACAGGTTCTTTCATACCTGCCACTTTTTCAGATCCAGGAGACTGGATAGCAGAGCAGGTGAGCTTCCGAGGGAAACGAGAGGGGCAAATAAGAAAGTCACAAAGCTCTCTCCTGCACACATCAGAGCACCCTGTTGCTGCTCTGCATAATGAAGGAAGTGTTGGCCAGGAAAGGTGTAGTTAGTTGCAGCCTTAGGCATACAGAGTCTTGGATTTGTATGTGAGGCTTCAGAATAGAAAAAGGGATTACTAACATCACAGGGACAAATTTATTCACCCATAATTTCTAAGGGGACAGCCCTTCATAGTTTCCAGCTGGTAAAAAGAGCCATCTGGCAGCTGATGCTGAAATAAACAGAAGTGCATCGTTTGATCGGAGCACGTCCTCCCTCTTCCCCCAAATCCGCCAACATGTTACAACAAAAAGGTAAAATGACACTTACAAATTAATGTCTGGGCTGGTGAATATGATAATATGCCACACACTCCCCACCTGGTTCCACTTTCTCTTCATTATTCAATTTTTCTTTCTATCTAATGTGACTTATCTTAGCCTCATATTCCAGCAATCACTGGCAGAGTGCACAACAATGTTCTGGATGCATTAAAACAGGTGTCGGAGAACAGGCAGGGAATTGTTTTGTGCATCCTCTTCTCCACTGGGGGCATCATTAGTGGGGCTCAGGGGGTCCTGGTTCTTTTGCATTGGGTCTTGGATTTCCTGCCTCTCACCCTCTTAAAAAAAAGAAAGAAACTTAATAGGAGGAATTCACTACAGCGCTAAGTTAGCCCCTTAGCAGTGCACTTGTTTTGCTAATGGAACAGCTTGAGCAAGAGAATGTGCACAGACTTCCAAACAGAATGGGCTTGTGTGTCAATACCGCTGCTGCCAGTGAATGTGGCAGGACAAGTACAGTGTATAAATCAATTGCCAATTCTCTTTTCTTTCTCTGTTGGTTGTCTCTCTTGTTACAGAGGCCCAACTGGCCTCCACTAGGAGTTGGGTATTTGGTGTCATCTCTTGGAGACTTTTCTTTTATGCCAACAGGCCTGTGCAGTTGCCCAAAATATCATTTGAATAACTGGAGGTATCCTATCTTCTCTCTCTCTCTCTCTCTCTCTCTCTCTCTCTCCATACACCCCCCCCATGTGTTCCATTAGACCGCATTAGTGGGAGATACGAAACAGGGCTCATTCAATCAGCTTTCCTGGAAGACCAGCTCCATCAGGGACCTCCTACCTCTGAACTCTGCCGGCTGGCATTATAAGAACAACTCTTTAAGAATGGGTGCCTGACTTGGATTTCTTCCTCTTCCCTCCCTTTCCCTTGTGTGCCATGTTTTCTTAGATAGTAAGCCTTCGGGCTGGGACTGTAATTGACTACATGTAAGCCACTCCAGGAGTCTTTATGGCAGGGGGAAAAAACCATGGGTACAAATGCTCTAAATAATAATCATTACACACAGAGAGAGATAAGCACACACAAAATATAATATAAATATAATACAATTTATAAAACAAACATAATACTGTATATAATATATACACTTCCCATGAGTATAAATTTATGCATACCCATCATCCTCAATAATTTCTAACTTTATCATGAATAGCCTCTTATCATAAAATGTTTCATTATAACCATAAGAAGAATCTTTTAGGTTTTATCTATTGCCAGATATAGAGCTATCAATTCTTATTCATCTGTTTACTGAAAGGTGTCAGATTCCCAGTTGCAAAGCTTTCTGTAAACAAGCACTATGTGATGACTCCAAAAGACAACATGCCAGGATGCCATAGGTCAGAACCCAATAGGGAAAGAGGATGAAGAACCACAATCCCTTGTTATTGGGTGCCCCATGCAACCAGGGATACATGAGGACCACACAATACCAGGACAATGCCACTTTGATATTCTCTGTCCTGATTTTCTCCTTGGCTGAAATGGTAGTTTGGATGGGCTCTTAGATGACACGCATTACCCAAAATGCGTTTTGTTTTTTTAAAAATCTGTACTCAGCCACATACACATATGATACAGAACTTCCTATTGGCTCTACTATTCACCTCAATATGAAGAAGAGAAACTGCTTACTTAAATTGTCTTCGTCTTCCATATTTGCTGCACCAGGACTTAAATACTTGAAGGGTGCGATGAAAGTTGACAAAATGCTCACTTTTTCTGTAACGAGAGGGGGGGGAGAGTACATACGTATGAAATGTGTGTCAACCTAGTTCCAACATGCTGTGCTCTGATCCCTTGCTGCTCTTGTCCACCCCCCTTTTCCCTTTCTACCTTGACCTCCCAAACCATAGGTCACTTGCACTGTTGTCTTCACCAAGTGCTACGTTTGGATGGTAAGCTCTTAAGAGGCCAGGAACCCTTCATTTTCTGCTTAAGCATAACTGGGGGCTGGGTTCCCGCTAACATTGCTTGCCACTCTCCACTGCCATAGAACTTTCTAACCTCCCCAGCTTAGACCTTCCCTTTCGCTACCTCATGCTGTCATTGCAGCCAAATAGGAAGAAGAATCTGCCCAGCAGAAGGAGCAATGTGAGAAGGGGGCCAAAAGCAGTGGCTGGCTTGGGGATCTTCTGCCACCTTACTCAGGTTGACTTTTCATCTTAATTGGTTGCAGCAGCAGCAGCAGCAGCAGCAGCAGCAGCAGCAGCAGCAGCAGCGGATTATCAGGCTAGCTAGCTGCTGCTTTTGACTGTCTTCCTTCTCCCCATGCTCCTCCTCCTCCTTCTGGGCCAACTTATCATTCTAATCAATGGTGGTGGCAGAAGATCTTCAAGCTGGCCAGGGAGGAGGAAGGTGAATGGTAATGTTGCTGACCGGCCTGAGGATCTGGATTCCAGGGTCAAAGGCTCAGGGGCTGGCAGGGAGGGGAACCAGTAGAACAGGTGGTCTGCTGCAGCCTGTTCTAGCTATTCCTCTGCAAGCAACAGACCCACCCACCACACTGTAGTTCACAGTGCCAACTGTGAACAAGCAAACTGCGGCATGACGACAATCTTACATTTTTATTCTATGTATAATTTGAAGTGCCATTGGTACTGTAAAGAATAACTGCCCGTGGCCAGACACTGTGGGACTTCTGCATTTCTCCAAGTGTAAACTTCTCTTTTGATTTTTCTCTGTTTTAGACAGGACCTTTATATACACAGAGCTCCCCAGATGAAACCTGTTAGGATTTGCTGTTGGATCAATCAGCTCACCTCTGTGTCCCTTTATAGATTGCTTCCACCACCTTATGCCCCAATTCCTTCCTTCCACTGGGTGGATGCTAATAATCCCATTAACACAAGACCCTAGTGCAGCATACTCTGCATGTTAAGAATTACCCATATTTGTACTTCAATAGAAAGTGCTTGCTTGAGACTGTAGGAGTCTTCATTCATATATTAGTTTAAGCAATGCAGTAATCCTTTTCCATGGAGAGAACAAAGCTCAAGGAAAGTGTCCCTAGCATGCAGCAAGGCGTTATGCCCATGCACCTTACAAAGTCAGCAGCTCAGTTCTGTCGTAATGCCAAGCCATGCTTGGCACTAAGAGAACAAGCCTGGAAAGAGCCTCAGGCTTTTGTCTGACTCCCTTCTTCCCCCATGTGACCAAAATCCCTTCCTTTCTTAGCTCTGTTGAAAAAGCCATGCAATGTGGAGAGAGCGTGGCTGGGATCATGGAGTCCTGATCCCCCTGTTGCATTGCCATTGGAGGTTGAAAGTCTGCAACAGGCTCCCTTTATGGTTTTAAACCATGGTTATCCAGGGTTCCAAGTTGCATGGGGTTGAGCTAGTATTTCCCTGCTCTCCCCACATGCAGTTATCACCATGTGACGGCTGTAACACTTGAATAGAGCCCATGTTTGCAGCCAAGTATCATTTGTAAAGAAATAAAAACTTCCTCTGTGTCTCTGTTTAGATGTAATGGTAGGCCATGGTTTGGTGCTATACAGCTTGGAAGGAGCCTAAAGCTCACACATTATTCTGTCTTCTGCTCATGCTCTACAACATGCTTCCTCAACTTTGGCCCTCCAGATGTTTTGAGACTACAGTTCCCATCATCCCTGACCACTGGTCCTGCTAGCTAGGGATCATGGGAGTTGTAGGCCAAAAACATAGAGAGCCAAGGTTGAGGAAGCCTGTTCTACAATTACTTTCCCTGCCCTGACACTT
The DNA here is from genome assembly GCF_964188305.1 of Podarcis bocagei. Lineage (NCBI taxonomy): Eukaryota > Metazoa > Chordata > Lepidosauria > Squamata > Lacertidae > Podarcis > Podarcis bocagei. The sequence continues at coordinate 46,773,354 of NC_138137.1, read as the reverse complement.
GCTGGAGGAAAACCATAGTTTTGTCATCACACTGAAGTGGTAAAACCATGTTTGTGCTTTCCATGAAAACCAGAACTGTGAATCAGGGTAGTTCAAGAAACAAAATAAGTGGGGACACTCTATAGCCTTACGGCACCCCCACCCCCTGACCACATTCACTGAAGTGGGAGCTAGACCATGTCTGCTAGCCCAGCTCTCACCTTTGCATGTGCAACAGACCCCCTATGTGATTGGGGTTCCTGGCCTTATGTATGTATAGAAGTCCCTTTCAGAACTTCCACTGAACTGGCAGAGGTTGGGGTCCCACTCCTAATGCCTGGGCAAGGAAATATCTGCCTAGGCCTGCTTTTTGTGGGTCATTCTCTGCCCCACATTGCCCTCGACTAGGGATGGGGAAAAAATTCAACTCAGTTCACATTCATAGGCAAACCTATTCACTTCACACTTTCCCAAAACCATATATGAAGTGACGCATAGTGAAAACACAGTAAAACATCGAAATTTGCACGGCTCTAAATTTCACTGTGTAGTTCTCCAGCCAAGAAATGCACTTCCAGTGGTAAATTGTGCACAGAGATGCATATATTAGCAAAAACTTGCACATAATATGTATATTAGGAGGAAATTTGCACTAAATCCTGCTGAATTTTCACGAGGAACTTTTTTTTTAAAATCCACAAATTGATGTGGATATGTGGAAAACTGAACTTAAAAGTGAAACAAGAACCAGAGAGAACGTGAGAGAATCACTTATCCCTAACCTTCTCCACCCCCCCCTTGTGATCTTGCTCCACTTGGGTTTACACCTTGTTCCTTTGACTGTCCTCTAAATTGACTGATTGGGAAGGTCAGGCCTAACAGCCAAGCAGCTAACCCCGTGCCCAGTGCCCAGTCTTTAAAAATGGAGAACGCAGTCAGAATGCTAACTGTGATGGAATCAGACATTCAGTGAAACTGAACAATGTTGAAGAACTTTGCACCTGTGCAACCCTCCCCCTCCCCCTTGCCCCCACCAGATTACGTCCTGAGGCATCACAACCTCTCTTAAATCCTCGCAGCCTGCTGCTTGCAACGCCTCCATCGCTACTTTTGAAACAGCCGTGAGATTGAAACCAGAAGATTAATTTTTGTCTCATGTAAAAAATGTACTCCCAGTTTAGGCAAGGCTGCGGCTAGGTCAATAAAAGACGACAAAAGTGATTGTTTAGTATTTGATCCCAACGGTTTACAAATGGAAGATTCACTGCATCTGGGAGAAGTGGGCGAATGAAAATATTTGCGGAAGATTTGTGGGGGGAGGGTTCCTTTGAGCGAGGGATCTGAGGGAAGAAAAATTGCCCTGTGGACTCAGTGCAGACAAATTATGGGCTCTGTGGAGAACAACGAGAGAGAGGGGGAAAGATCAAGGCTGGAAAAATATGAGAAATGGAGAGAGCCAAAATGGGCAGATCTGTCAATTCCTCATAAGGACCAGAATAAAAATATATCTTGGTTCAGTGAGTGTATATATTTGCTGTGTCTGTGTTCATCAAAAGTCAGGCCCCTTAATCCATTTCATACAGTAACATGTTCATGAGCCACAAAGGAGAAGCACCCATTTCCATTCACACACCACGCAGTTTAACCTGACGATGGCCGTTTCCAGGCATTCTTGCTTGCAATAAAATCCAGTCTCTTAAGCACATCGCAACGAAGCTTAAACAGCCCTTTCTGCAATATTTATGCTCTTTTTTGTGCTTCATTACTGTCGCAAACAGCTTCCCATGCTCAGAAACAGCAGAAGAGCCAAGCTCTTGACCTTTCTGTTCCTGACAGTGACGTTTATCTTGCTTGCTGGATAATTTCCTTCGTTTATCCCCTATTTCCTCTATTCTGCCCAAGCTCCTCCTTCCATCTACTCCTCCAGCTATGTTTGGTATTTCCTGTAATTCTGCCCCCCTAGACTTCTTCCTCTGTGGCTCATGTGCTCATGTAACTAATTTAATTTTCCCATGTGGCGGAGAGGGAGTACAGATGATGTCTCCACGTGTTGGAAATAACAGAGATTTTGATGGGACTTCAAGGGCCATGTAGTCCAACCGGCTGCAATGCAGGAATCATAGCTAAAACACATGTGGTTGGTTGTTAGGCCTCACAGGCTAGCTTTGCCCCTGCTGCTGGTAGATCTTGACAGCCTCCAAGGCTCACATATTAGGGCTGCCTGGACATAGCAGTGCTCATGCACAGAGCTCCTGCATTTGAGAGGAGGATCGTAGGGATGATGGGAGTTGTAGTCCAAAACATCTGGAAGGCAGCAGCTTAGCAATATTGTTAATTGACCCCTGATTCGAGGAAATCAATGGAAATTTCATCATTTTCTTGCCCAAATCCTCATAAATCCTCATGTGGCATGCTCTTTGTTGCATGGACGTTAATGAGGACTATTAATAATTGTGTTTTAAAACGTTTTCTGACTATGTAGCAAGGATTAGACAGATGGTCACTGGTCGCTTGCCACATCAGCATTAATGATGTTTTACTGAATTGCTTCCATTATCATTCTATTCTAATTGATTCCTCTAAGCTACTTTGCACATTGGTGATTTTTTTTTTTAAGTGGGATTGTTTTATACAAGGGTATCAGCGGGGGGAGGGGAGACATCCTACCATTTTGCAAATCTTGCAGGATTCCAGGTTACTGAATGAGGAGCCTTATCTCTCAGCCATCCTGCTTTTCTACATATCCAAAGTGGCTAACAACCTGCTTTAAAAACCTGTCGTTCTATACACAATAGACTTACAGAATAGCAAACTCACCAATGGCAGCAGTGGAACCATTAAAAGATTGACAAGAACAGTCACATGCTGCTGCAACAGATGGGTGATGAGCACTCATCTGTAGGCAAGAATAGGAGGATCCTACCAGAATCTCCCCAGGAAGGATATTGCAGTTTTGGTAGCACAACAGAAAAGGCTTTGCCAGAAACAGCTGGTGGGGGGGGGGAGGCTGTGGTCTCAACCTCCCAATTGTAGCATCACTCCTGTTTACTTGGGGTTATGCAGGGCAGCAGCGAGGTCCAGGGATGATGATAACAACAACAACAGCAACAACAACAACACAGTGGATGCTCGGGTTGAGAATGTGATCCGTGCGGGAAGCACATGCACAACCCACAGAGTTCACAACCCACAGTGCCGCATCTGTGCACGGGCGGGTTGTGATTCAGCAATTCTGCACATGCGCAAAGCACGATTTAGTGCTTCTGTACATGCGCCGAAACCCGGAAGTAACCCATTCCGGTACTTCCAAGTTTGGCATGGTGCGCAACCCGAAATCGTGCAACCCGAAGCATCTGTAAACCGAGGTATGACTGTAATAATAATAATAATAATAATAATAATAATAATAATAATAATAATTTATTTATACCCCACCCATCTGGCTGGGTTTCCCCAGCCACTCTGGGCGGCTTCCAACTAAGTATTCAAATACAGTGGTCTGTTAAACATTAAGCGCTTCCCTAAACAGGAACCAGCAAAACGTATTCAGCATTCTTGCCAGCACATTCACACAACCCAGTTCCACCTTTATCTCTTTGGCCGCCCCTGGCTTTGTCTCTTATTCCCACTTGCAAGGCCTCTTTCAGCAGTCGGACGTAGTACAGGGGACCCAAAGCCAATCTTAAGGACCTATTCTTAAAGAAGCCGACAATCATTAATTAAAAAGGCTGGCTGATGGTGGGACCTCCGCCCTCTCCCCTTTTAACATTTCTATTGCATAAATTCCTGCACCGATTAAGTCTATAAGCCATGGCTCATCCCCCATAGTATATTTTTTGAAAGTGCCAAAGTAAAAGGAGGATCCGTGCGTTAAAACACTTAGGAGAAAAAAGGTTATTTGTTGACTGCCAATACAGCCCAAGCCAAACCACATCATATGGCGTAATCCTCACTCTCAGAGATGGAGGTGCCCATAAAGTGATAATAACTCAAGGTATTTTATCTCTTCGTGTCCTCCGGCTCAGCGGCAGAAGGGAGGAAAACACTCTTGAAACCAAATTAAATAGTTTTAGATCCAATTTTAGTTGCCCAAACCAGATTTCAGATTGATTTCTGTGGAATCTAATGGAGAGCAACACACACATACTGCCTCACTTACTGAAAATCCATCTCACATGCTTGGGTTTTAGATATATAATACACATACCCCTTATTTTGCTATTTACTGGAAGTAATAAAAACTGAATATTTCACAATGAAACATTCCTCATTTTGTAAATGGTTGTATGTCTTTAAGATGGTTTAGAGTGGATTGTTATGATATGCTGAAGGACTGCTAGCAAGAGATGTCTACTCAAACACCCATTTGCATTCATTTGTGGAAACTGCTGCTAAAACAGATTTTATGTATAAATTCAGCGGGCCACTGAGAGCTCAGCATTGCACATGATATAAAGCAGTATCGTATTTTCAAATCGGGGTAGGGAACTTATAGTCCTCCAGGGGTGGTTGAACTCTGGCTCAGAGGGCCTTTATAATAACTTGAACCTTACCAGAGAAGCCTACTTGTGTTCTAATGAATAGAATCTGTATTATATTGGCTTTGTCCTGAAAGCAGCATACACGGCTAGCTAAACACCAGATTAACAATGTAATATTGATCTTTTTGTTTTGTTTTGTTCGTGCACTGAAAAGCTGACTTCCATCACAGTTTAAACAGCAGTGCAAGTAAAATATGTCACACACCTTAATGACCTTAAACACAAACTTTTCAAAATACCGAAAGTTTGGCTTGACTGTTTTTTTTGCTGGGGTTGGCACTAAGGGAGTAAAAGGCAGAGCCTTTTGAGGAAACAGGAGACCTTCAAATGGCTGAGAGTAAGAAGCAGGAGGTGTGAAGGTCATGGGTGGGGATGTCTTGGGACAGAAGACTGGAAAGAAAACAGGGGAGGAGGGCTCTGAAGGTCAGAGGAAGCAGGAACTTGTGTTGAATCCAGAAGCAGACAGAAGGGTGGATGTTATGGCTGGGCTGTAAACTATCCATACAGATGCTGATGCCATGGCAAACATCAAGTGAAATCTGAGCCTAAGATAGGGTGCAGAACCTGTGGCCCTCCAGATGTTGGACTCCCAGGTCCCATCAGGTACAGCCAACATGGCCAATAGTTGGGGTTCCCTAGAACTGGCTGCCCAAAACCAAGATGAGTCTCAAGTGAATAGCTTGAGACATCCAGCCCATTGGTCTAGGCAACAGATGGCCTACAGGCCATTGAGTTAGTCACTCCTTGCTTATGGGCAATCAAATCCTCTGTGATATACAGTGGTACCTCGCAAGACGAATGCCTCGCAAGACGAAAGAGTTTTTCGTTTTTTGAGTTGCTTCGCAAGACGAATTCCCCTATGGGCTTGCTTCGCAAGACGAAAACGTCTTGCAAGTTTGTTTCCTTTTTCTTAAAACTGTTAATACCCAGGGTGCATTGCTTGAAGAGGTGCAGTTGCGACTTGACTTCGAGGAGCAACTCATAGCATGCGGTGTGGTAGCCTTTTTTGAGGTTTTTGAAGACTTTGGTGATTTTTGAAGCTTTTCCAAAACTTCTTTTGCAGCCATTTGGTAAGTTAAACTTTTAAAACTTTTTGGGGGTTTTTTGGATTTTGGGTTGGGGTGTTTGGAATTCAAGGACTTGGTGTTGGGGAGGGGTTTGCAAGAATCTGGAAGCTTGTGTGTTTTTTTCTGCATTTTTATGATTTTTTGTGACCATTCGGGCACTCTGTTGTTGTTAAAAAAAAGATTTCTGGGTTGGGATTTCTGTGTGGTGGGTGGCTTGAGGGGTCAGGGAATTGTTGAGAAGGGGTTTGCAAGAATCTGGAAGCTTGTGTGTTTTCTGGGAGGTTTGGTGCTTTTGAATTTTTTGGATGTGAAGCATTGATTTTTATTATTATTTTTTTGGCGAAGGTAGGAGCTGTGCTGCAATGGGGCCCAAGAAGACTGCTGCTGCAGAGGCCGGCGAGAGGAAGAAGGAGAAGGTTACGCTGGAAATGAAGAAGGAGATCATCCGGAAGCACGACGGTGGAATGCGTGTGACAGACCTCGCCAGGGAGTACGGGAGGAATCCATTGACCATCGGGACCATCCTGAAGATGAGGGAGAAGATCCTTGCGACTGATGTAGCCAAGGGAGTCACCAGGATTGTGAAGAACCACCCAGCTGTTCTGGAGGAGGTGGAGAAGTTGCTGCTCATCTGGTTAGAAGAGAAGCAGCGTGCAGGGGACACAGTGACTGAGGCCGTCATTTGTGAGAAGGCCAAGGCCTTGCACGCAGACCTCGTCCGGCAACAGCCAGGAACCTCAGGCGAGCCAGAAGTCGTCAGCGAGCTGGTGGAGGAGCACAACCACGAGCTGACCACCCAGGAGCTGGTCGAACTGCAGGCAGAGGCTGCGCAGGAGGAAGCAACTGAGGAACGGCTGTCCTCCAAAGAACTGAGGGACATTTGCCAGAAGTGGAAAGATGTGCAGGCTTTTGCACAGCAGCACCATCCTGACAAGGACCTGACACGTGACCTTGCGAACACTTTTGATACGAGGGTCATGTCGTCTTTCAGGGAGGTGCTGAAAAGGCGGATGAAGCAGCAGACCATGGACAGGTTCTTCAGCAAGAAGCAAAGAGTGGAAGAGGAACCTTCTTCGAGTTGTCCCCCAGAGTCTTAGAAAATGTATGTACAGTACACTTTGGTGATTTTTAAATGCTTTTCTGTCATGTTTAGAAACTTAAAAATATTGTTCCTTCAGTTTTTGAAATGCTCTTTACAGTATGTGTGACTTTAAAGAGCACTTAATAAACTCTTTTTGTACCAAATTTGGCTTTGTTTGGACTTTTTTTGACCATAGGAACGCATTAATTGATTTTCAATGCATTCCTATGGGAAACCGTGCTTCGCAAGACGAAAAATTCGCAAGATGAAAAAACTCGCAGAACGAATTAATTTCGTCTTGCGAGGCATCACTGTACAGCAGAGTTCTTATTGTATGCACGAGGCAGGGACTGTGGTTGTATTGTATGCATGTATTGCATGCATGAGGCAGGGACTGCGGTTGTTGCCACAACATTTTGGACCTTCTCACAATCTCCTCACCTGCCTCTGCCCCAGAAATCAAGGGGCTTTGATGGTCTTGGCTAGTCAAAAGTGATATCCTAAGCTCCATCTCTTTGGCGGCTGTTGTTGAGCTTCCCACTGATTTGTAGGCTGTGCAGCAAGAGCTGACTCATTGCTGTTTGTCTTTTATGTACTGCCTCTGAAAGGTACAGTAAGTGATTAGTGATTAAAGGCTCTCTGTTTAATCCTGTATCTACTACAGACTGGGGGAGGTATGACCTTCTTCTCTTGTACTTTTGCAATAATGCATATTTAACCCTAATCCTCTCCTGGCCTCTGCTTTATGCCATGAGTTGATCTTTTGCTGCTCATTCTACTTCTGGATTCTCTTAAAAGGGCAAAATGTTAAATGGCTTTGCTGGTGCATTCTTAAAAGGAGGTGATTGCGGTGGCATGCTAATCTATTTAAGAGGGGCGAGGGCAGGCCAACAATGGCTTGACTTTAGCTGTTAATACTAGAAATGGGCATGTGGGGAAACTGTCCCTTGAGGAGCAGGAGTGATATGGAACGGGGGGCCCTTGTACTGAATTCAATCTTGCTTCTGTACGGATAGCCAGTTCACAGGACTGAGTCTCCCCGCCCCCCATGGGATCGGAGGGGTGCCAGGTGGGGATTTAGCTCATGTCAAACTACATAAGAACTGGCTATGTCAATCAAGCACATCTCCTTGCACTGATAAGCCAGAGCAGGTCAGGTGATATTCCTTGACATCCACAAAAAGTTTTGCTTGCTGATCTCAGTGCAGGGTTACCTGGAGCGAACCTCTGAGCAGCATATCAGGAGAGGTGGCAGATCACAGTCACCTGCTGCTTGCCACCTACAAGCCCACTGCCCTATCAACCAGGGCTGGCCCAAGACATTTTGGCCTCTGAGGTGAACCACAAAATGGCTCCTCATCCTGGCCAGGGAAGAAGGGGTGAGTGAAGACCTACATCAGGAATAAGAGGGGAAATAAAGCTCTAAACTGAGAAGGAGGGGGAGTGCAGTGTCAGCAACAGATCTGCTGCCCCTGTGAATCCTGCCACCTGAGGCGCTTGCCTCACCTTGCCTCATGGGTGGGCCATACTTGCCCATTGTTTAAGCCAGGCATAGGCAAACTCCGGCCCTCCAGATGTTTGGGACTACAATTCACATCTTCCCTGACCACTGGTCCTGTTAGCTAGGGATGATGGGAGTTGTAGTCCCAAACATCTGGAGGGCCAGAGTTTGCCTATGCCTGGTTTAAGCCACCCCATCCTACTTATGCAAAAGGGTGTGCCTGGTAGCTGAGGCTGTGGAGCAGCAAAGAGAGTGAGAAAAGTTCAGTTTACCGCAGCAAAGCACCCTTGGCACTCCATCACCTGAGGTTCTGCAAGTCCATCTGTGCCCCCAGCACCTCACTCTGAGGAAGGATCGACTGTCATGATGTAGGATCCCTCCTCCGTGTGAGGCACCATGCAGAGAGACAACCCTGGAGAGTGCCTCTGTTGACACTGCTTTGACAGCCTTCTTTAGGAAGGCTGCAGGGACGCGGACCTATAAAAAATATTGGGGGGGCCCGGGAAAGCTCATGAATAATAAATAAGCTCATGAATATGCAAATAAAGTGGCTCCGGCCCTAAATAGGGCAAGCCACGCCCCCCAGCCAGCCGATTGGCTGGCTGGGAGGTGTGGCCAGTCGGGATTCCCCTGTTCTCGCGGGATTTCCGGCAGTGCCTTGGCAGTGGCGGTGGTGCTGCGAAGCAGCGAGGCAGGAGCCCCCGCCCCCGGGGATTCCCTAATCTTGCGGGGGACGGCCGGGGCTCTCCGATTAGGGCGCGCGGCTGGCTGGCTGGCTGGCGAAGGAGCAGGTGGGGAGGAGGCGGGGGACGGCGGCGGCGCTCTGCTGGAAGGGCGCCCGAGATTATTGGGGGGATTGAGCCCCCCCAAAATTTTTTTTGAGGGGGCTTGAGCCCCCTCAGGCCCCATGGAGTCGGCGCCTATGGAAGGCTGAGATGGTTGCACTGCTGGGGCTTCTGGGGAAAGGGGAGGAACAGACAGTGGCCGTCACCATGGCTGGGGGCTGTTAGAAGCGAGAGGTGGCTGTGGAGGGAGCCAGGCATCTCTCAGCTGCATGGAAGCCAAAGGTGAACATTTCCCCATGGCCCACAACTGCATAGAAAGACTTCTGTATGAGCTAGTTACTTGCACTGGGACCACTGTTTAGACTTCTCTTTTTTCTTTATAGGATCAGGGACCCAACACCCTGCTTAGAGTGCTGTAGTAACCCCATCTGGCCATCCACCTTGGTGGCGCTGCAGCAAGCCATCCTCCTTCACCAAGCCATCAAAGTGGCAGGGCAGACCTTTAAGGGACCTGGGTCCAGCTGCTACAGTCCATGGCTCAAGACTGCTATGCCCAACCAAAGGTTAGTTAGGGTGGCAGTGAAGACAGCGACGGGGGGAGGAGCGGCATGCCCTCAACTTCTGAACCTATGCCGAGGAAGCCCTAGCCTTAGTCCTCTGTTGCAGGTATTTTCTTTCTCTTGTTTGTTCAGATGGCTGAAGATTTGTGGCACTCGGCACACCCTGGGAAGAAGGCTGGCACTGAGGGGGAGGAACAACACATGGCATGCGACTCCCATCAGTGATAATAATGGGGGTTGTGCATTTCCATTACGCTGTCAACACCCCCCTTGAATGTTAACACAGTCCAATCACTTTCTGGAGATGAGTTTTAGCTTATTTTCTGAGCTGCTGGCACTTACGCTGCTTTCTAAACTTTTTTTTTTTTTAACAGCTCTTCTCTGAAACACTGTCTGTCAGAGTTAGCCATTGCAAGGCTGGCAACGCTTTGCGGGTGATTTGGGATGGGTGTAAATAAGCGACGAGAACCGGATGGCTTGCTTGTGGGCAGTTTTATAAAGAAACCTCACACCATGCAGTAAAACATAATAATAAAAAAGCAACGCTTTTGAAAGATGGGGAAATCAGGCTAATCTGATGCTGCTAGCATCCTCTGGTGATAGATTGAAGTAGACTTATTGCAACCAGAGAGAGCTTGGGATTCCTTTTTTAATTCCCCCCATCTTTCCATTGGAAAGGACAAACACACACACACACACACACACACACACACACACACACACACACACGGAGGATGCAAAAGTTAGGCACGCAAAAGGAGAAATGATGTTGCTACGTAAAGGAGCTATCCTGTTGCTGAAACTCAAGTTCTGCAGGAATCTCTGTGGTCCAAAGATCATAGAGATGATCTGCATGAGAAGGACAAGTCAGCTTTGCTGTGCTTCCTGCTGTCCATGGATAAGGACCAGAGAAGAGCCCTGCTGGATCAAAACAAAGCTCCATCCCATCCTCTTCCCCTCATTGGCCAACCAAGTGTCCATCAGACTTTAAGGCAATAATAGCCCTCTCCTGCTGCGGCTCCAGGAAGCTAGTACTCAAAAGCATAGAGCTGGATTGCAGAGTAGACTCACTGACATTAATGGACATAACTAAAAGTGCATCAAGACATGGGGAATACTGTGTGTTAGTTTTCCTGGTTAAAATGTTAGCGCTTTTGTCCTTTTTCTAATGTCCCGTTCTCACTGCAGTACCTGTTGGCCTTGGAACTAAGGCTTTTGGACCGATATGCCAGCATGTCACACAAAATTTTGTTAACACCAGTGGGCATGGTGTGACACAACAATGAACATCATTGAACAACGCCGCTAGTCCCTCACCCTTTCCACACACGCCTGTTTATGTTCCCCCATGATTTCTCCACAGAAACAGTGGGAAAGCTACCTCGAATTTTGCCACTTTGCTCCCATGATTTTCCCTGTTAAGAAGGTTGCAAATTGATTTTTTCCTCGAATCAAATAACATGGAAATGAGTGCTAAACACACACTTAATTCTGTTAACTTTATGGAAGTGGCTTTTTACTGCATGTGAAAGTCCGATTATAATGCGGAAATTAGGGAGACATCAGGGAAACTGAATAAATTGCTGTGTGACTGCGACCTAACTTGATCTACTCTGGGTAGAATTGAGCTGGAAGCAAGCAGGACTCTCTCTGAGTGGTCATGCCTAGAAAACCTTGACTTCTTTTCTATCAGTTGGTGGTGCTTCCAGACAAGGGTTTATTCTGGCACCGTTGGCCTTAAACTGCCAGCCCAAATCCCCACACCCTCAATTTAATCTGGATTTTTGCTTCCCACAGAAAACCAGGCGAGGGTTTGTTTGTTTTCAAAGCTGTTGACAATGTTTATGATATCTGAAGGGCCCATTTGTAATATTAAGCCCCCATCTGGAAAGAGACTAATCCTCCTTAAAGCAGTCAGCGGCCACCCCCACATTTTGGGTGTGAATTCCATATATTAATTACATGAAGAAATGCTCCTTTTTTCTTTTCTTTTTGGTCTGTTTGGAATCTCCTGCCAATCAGCATCACTGTATGACCCTGACTTCTATTATTATTTAAATTTCTATTCCACCCCCCTCCTTCTCCTAAAGGAGCCAAGGATGGCAAACACACAAGAGATAAAAACAATTACAACATCTAAAACCAATTCCGATATAAGGGGAGGGAGCTCTGACCCCATTGAACTGCTCAGATCCTAGCAGGTGCATGCTGGGCAGACAGGCCAAGGGAAAGGGGAAATGGAAGAAACAGCATCTAGTTCTGCGTACACACCAACTATTTAAAGCACATTTAAAACACATGGCTCCCCCCATAAAGAATCCCAGGAGCTGCAGTTTGTTAAGGGTTCTGGGAACTGCAGTTTGGTGAGGGGGGTACACTACAGCCCCCAAAACCATAGCTGCCAACGTTTCCCTTTTTTAAAGGGAAATTCCCTTATTCCGAATAGGATTCCTCACAAGAAAAGGGAAAAGTTGACAGCTATGCCCAAAACTCTTGCAAGGTGCATTCAAAATGTAAAAGGTAAAGGACCCCATGATGGTTAAGTCCAGTCAAAGGCGACTATGGGCTTGCAGCGCTCATCTTGCTTTCAGGCTGAGGGAGTCGGCGTTTGTCCACAGACAGCTTTCCGGGTCATGGGGCCAGCATGACTAAACCGCTTCTGGTGCAATGGAACACTGTGATGGAAGCCAGAGCGCACGGAAACGCCTTCCTATTTATCTACTTGCACTGGTGTGCTTTCGAACTGCTAGGTTGGCAGGAGCTGGGACAGAGCAATGGGAGCTCACCCCATTGCGCGGATTCAAACCGCCAACCTTCTGATTGGCAAGCCTAAGAGGCTCAGTGGTTTAGACCACAGCGCCGCCTGTGCTTTAAGTGTATGGTGTGAACGCATCCAAGGAGAACAGGAGACTGCAAAGGTCATGTGGGGGTTGTGGGGCTTAAGAAATGAAGGTTGTGACCTGAGAGGTTGAGAGGAAAGAGGTAAAGTGGAGCAGACCAGATGGAGTCGTCTGAGAGGAGAAGGAAATGTGGGGAATTGGACAGGCAGGGAGAAGAATGGCATGCTAGGGGCAGTTAGCTCAGTGGTGGAGCATCTGCCTTGCACAAAGAAGGTCTCTGGGTCAATCCCAGGGATCCCCTGCCTGAAACCCTGGAGATCCTTTGCCCATCATGTGGACAGTGGTGAGCTAAATGGACCACCAAGACAGCTTCCTATGTTCCTATGAAGCCACAGGCTGCAGAGGGGAGGAACTTCCCCTCCCCAAAGCCTCCATCACAGAAGGAAAAGCCGCCAAAAATTGTGCTTGTAAGTTACAGACAAATGCCTGAAAAGGACGATCTGCAATCCAGGAAGGATTAAACAGTTGTTGGAGGGGAGGGAGGAGGCAACTTGCTCTTGGCTTCCCTGATGAAATGCCCATAAAGGCCAATTAGCTTTATAACTTTGCATTAAATTAAATATGTTATTTTACACATGCACTTACAAAAGAGTCCTAAGTATCCAATAACAGTTTCCTTTATTCCCTTGTTAGCAGCTGACACTTTGGCGGTGCTCAGGCGCGCACCAAGTTGATTTAGGGCATTGATTTTCAGCTGGCAGACATCCCTTCATCCTCAGACAGAACTGATTAGCTTAGCAGGAAAACAGCACTTACTTTGTATTGTCTTTTGGATTTTGCTCGTCTCCCTTTGGAGGGTGCCTGCAACGGCAGCTGGCGAGAAGAGACCTCCTGATTAAGCGGCCTATTTTCTTTCTAACAGGGGGTGCATACAACCAGAAACCAGCCCTCAGTGAATGGAGAATCAATCAAACACAGTCTCTTCAAGTGCTTCATCTCACAGTGTATCCAAGGACCTCATTGTTGTAATTGCAAGCTCCAGTGCTCCAGGCACCACCCTTGAGTGGTCAGGTTCCAGCCTAAAGATGGTTCTTGTACCCTTTTCATTATTTTGGGAGGTGGACATACCCACCCTGGATCCACCCTCTTTAGCAAAGTCCCATCCAGGGTCTTGCTATCATTCCCAGTGTGGTGTAGTGGTTAAGAGCAGTGGACTTGTAATCTGGTGAACCAGGTTCGCTTCCCCGCTCCTCCACATGCAGCTGCTGGGTGACCTTGGGCCAGTCACACTTCTCTGAAGTCTCTCAGCCCCACTCACCTCACAGAGTGTTTGTTGTGGGGGAGGAAGGGAAAGGAGATTGTTAGCCGCTTTGAGACTCCTTTGGGTAGTGATAAAGCGGGATATGAAATCCAAACTCTTCTTCTTCTTCTATAGCCTTTCCTCTCTGCTGATGGCCCCTATGCTTGGTGAACTGGGCTTGACTTCCTAGGCCTCTGCCAGACTACCCATATTTGCTCAGTTCTCAGATATTCACTACTACAGCCAATCAGCATTTACAGGAAACCCACTGGGATTGGCTACTCTACAGAGTTCCCTACTTCCTTACAGGAAGCCCATTGGGATATTCACTTGCAGCAAAGTGGGGCTACCCATAAGCACCAAATGAATTGATGCTGGTGGTGCAAAGGACTTTCCTCTGCAGGTGTGGCTCAAGCTGTGCCCCATCCATATGACCTGCAGGGGATGAGGTAGCTGAGCATCAAGTATGCTGGCCAGATTCGGTTCACCACCCCTGATGTAACGGCAGATATGCAGTGCGGGAGCGCATCATGGAGAGTCAAAAAATGCAGGCAGTTGTGTTGCTTTATAAATACATACCCCCTGCTAAAGCAGCAGTGTACAGCATAATGCCCGGTTCATTGGGATCAAAGCAAGAGCAGCTGGCAGTCATAGAATAGACTTTTATACTGTAGAATAAAATCAACTTGCAAAGCACACTGAGCTTTCACAAGAGATCTTAGTCAACTGAAATGCAAACTCTAACTCCCATTAATTTAGGAATGTTAATTTAGCAATTTGTGAATTATTGTCCAAGTGTATACAAAGGACATTAACCGTATTTTTCCCCATTCTGTTATACAGTGGTACCTCGGGTTAAGAACTTAATTCGTTCTGGAGGTCTGTTCTTAACCTGAAACTGTTCTTAACATGAGGTACCACTTTAGCTAATGGAACCTCCCACTGCCGCTGCGTCATCACCACGCAATTTCTGTTCTCATCCTGAAGCAAAGTTCTTAACCCGAGGTACTATTTCTGGGTTAGTGGAGTCTGTAACCTGAAGCGTCTGTAACCTGAGGTACCACTGTATCTTATTTCAGTGATTAAATAGAAATATTTCATCAAAAGAATAAAGGAAGAAAAGCAAACCTGGTAAAGAAGTCTTACCATGTAACGTGCTAGCATGATGTAGTAACCTCATCAAAGAAAAGGGGGGAAAGTATGCAGTCTATGCTTGATTATTAGCTGTATTCTCTGACTTTCCTTGGGCTCATCTCAAACTATTGGAAAACACAACAGTCTCCTTTCCACCTCTGTCACTTGCCCAAGTGCAAGGAGGGTCTGTCAAATACCTTAGCAATAAAGCAGACGATGTCATACCTGCTGCTTAAAAAACAGCAACCACCACCTGGAGCAATATTCCCCTATATTCCCTTTCTTGCTATACCATAGCTGCTGCTACCTGCAAGTCAGGGTCAGGACAAAGGAATGTATTTAGAAACGTCAGATTTTGGTTCAGTCCATCTCTCGGTGCCATATTTACTTTGCATCATACATAAACATTCATGATTATAGTCCACAAAATACTTAATGGATAATTCCGGGCATATAAATGATGAGAGCTTCTGCTCAACGCCGTAGCTGTAACCGTGTTAATTAATGATACCAACAACATTGCAATGCGTTCCTTATCCACGAGCTTCTGGGAATGCAAAAGAAGCAATAAACCTATTGTGTCGTCCATTTAACCTACTTCTTTTTCTTTATGGGTTGCTTCCCCACCTCTTTGCCAAGGGGCAACAGGCAAAAAGATACCTCTGGCACAATCAACGCCCCAACTGCTTCCAAATGATGTTTTCAGTCTTCCATGCTGCTACCAATAACAGACTGGTGCTAATCCACTTAAGTACTGATCATTATTGTAATTATACAGTTAGTGATCCTATTCACTAAGGCATGGCTAAGCTTCCAAGTACATTGATTAAAATATGTGAGATTCTTATACATGGCAAAAGCTAGAGGCTGCATTAATGCCAAGAAGCTTGTCTTCTGCCAGAATGAAAGAAAACAGGTACTCTAGCCAAAACCAGGAAAACTACCTGCATTCTCTCTCACAGACACTCACACACAGTGTAAGCAATGCACTGGATTATTTTGCATTCATTTAAAATAGTTGCATGTCACCTTTCTATTACAAGGATATCCAAAGTGATATTGGGAGGGGGCAGGTAAAGGCACCCACAAAGCCTTATGCAAACGCAAAATGTGTGTGTGGGTAGATAACTTTACAAGCACTAATAACTACCTGATCATTGAAGTTTGCAGCCTCTGCCTGCACAGTTTGATGTCCGCATGGGCAGGAGGCAATGATTGCCACCAACTCAGTGTTAGAAACTCAGATATATAATCTGATCACCAAATGGCACTTTAAACCTGGGTTACAGTTGCCACAATGAAATGTCTAGGTGCTTCCCCAGTGGAACTTATTATTATCATCATTTCTATACCAGTTTATATTTTAAAGAACAAATCTCAAAGACGTTTATAACCCACTGAAACATCAAAGTAAACAATCCAGAATAAAACAAATTCAGGCACCAAGGAATATATTTCAGATCCTTCTCTAAGTGACATTTGGCTTTCCCTAGTCACCAGACTGGCATCCAGTCGCAAGGCATGCCTGGCTAATTTCTAATGCTGCACTAGCTTTAAAAGAGGATTAGACAAATGCAGAAAAGACAAGGCTATCAATGGCCACTAGCCACGATGGCAAAGTCTGAGGTGTTATGTCTCTGAATACCGGCTGCTGAGCATTGCCAGTGGGCAGAGTGATGTGTTGCACTCATATCCAGCTTGCAGGCTTCCCACTGGCACCTGGTTGGCCTCTTTGAGAACAGGATACTGGACAAGACACTGGCCTGATCCTGCAGGCTCCTCTTATGTACTTATGTTCTTGATATGCTAGTTCACGGCATGCAGGAAACTCTTAGGGAGCATTTAATAAGCCACTCGAAAACCAGCGTTCTGAAGGCGTGCCGTCCAAAATCCAGTCCCTTCATTCTATGCAATGTGTGGAACTGCTCTTATGACTTTTAAAAACTGTCCCCCATTCATTTCAGCGGGGCTTGTACAGTGAGTTGTGCCCCACGCTCCTGTCCAAAAAGCTAATTCAAATAAGGTGCTCAGTTAATTGCACCAAACAGGGTGGATTGATTATAATGCAAAGGATAAATTCGAGCACTTTTTTTTGAGAGTGAAGGAAGGTCATTTCACAACTCCCCTTTAAGGGACTTTGTTGACGGAAGCTTTCCTCCAATAGTTTAATCTGAATGATACAATCTATAACCCTTTGTGTAGATTTGTCCTTCCAACGCATGCCATTGTCGGCCGTGAGATCTGGCAGGCTGGCTCTGCTGATAAAAGGGCGACACAAGGGATGGCTGCTAAGAGATTGCTTTGGTTAGAAAGCACCCAATACAGATCAGGGTTACCAAAAGTCTGGGTTGCAGCTCAGTCCTGCAGAAGTAGGTCCTCTGAGTCTGCTTGCACTTCTGTTATGAATGCTGCAAGGCAAAAGTGGATGCAGTGTTGACAATACAAAGGAAACAGGCTGTTGTACAAAGCTTCAGGTCTACCCCTGTCAGAGGTCGCCTATCCTTTCAAGTTTCTCCACTCCTAGTGAGACCTAGCAGGAATACATACATAGCTCAGTTGAGCAGGTTGGATCTGGAACTGGATCTGTCCAAGGTGCTGCAACTCTGGGCTGATCACTTGCTCTGCTGACTATATTGTCCTTATATATCTATAAGGGACACGGGTGGCACTGTGGTCTAAACCACTAAGCCTCTGGCTTGCCAGTCGGAAGGTTGGCAGTTCGAATCCCCGCGACTGGGTGAGCTCCCGTTGCTCTGTCCAAGCTTCTGCCAACCTAGCAGTCTGAAAGCATGCCAGTGCAAGTAGATAAATAGGTACTGCTGCAGTGGGAAGGTACACGGGTGTGTTCTGGCACTCGCCACAGTGTCCTGTTGTGCCAGAAGCGGTTTGGTCACGCTAGCCACATGACCTGGAAAGCTGTCTGTAGACAAACGCTGGTTCCCTCGTCCTGAAGCGAGATGAGCTCTGCACCCCATAGTTGCCTTTGACCAGACTTAACCATCCAGGGATCCTTTACCTTTTACCTTTACCTTTATATATTTATTTATAGAAAATACTTGCATGCCGGAGTATCATTCAAAAAATCAAAATGGCTTACAATCTATCTATCTATCTATCTATCTATCTATCTATCTATCTATCATCTATCTATCTATCTATCTATCATCTATCTATCTATCTATCTATCATCTATCTATCTATATTCACACACACACACACACACACACACACACACACTAAAAACTACTAAAAAATTAACTATCATCTAACTATTGCAGATATTTTCTTAACTGCCTGCATAAACCTGGGGGCAGGGGAAAGTTTTCAGCAGATGTCTGAAGGTTAAAATAGAACATGCCTTCTGAAATCTCTATTGGAAGAACATTCCACAGGACTAAAGGCTTGGTTTGTGGCAAATGAGTCTCATCAGTTCAGGGGGTGACCAACAATGCTCTTACAGTCAGATGGTTTGGGCAGCCCTTAAGTTACCTTGGACCTGTTCAGGGCTTGACAAAGGCCTAGAAGATGGGCAGCCATTGCCCTGCAGGCTTCTGCTCATGGTCAGGGTTGGAAATTCACAGGGTGTTACCTGCTTTTATTATTTTAAATCATTCATGTGACCAATCCAAAGAGCTCACTTTAAATAAACTTTGTTTGCCTGAAGTGGCATAAGGACAAATCTGATTGGGTATATCGTGTTGTGTCAGCATTGTGATTGGCTCTGTGGGGGATGGAAAGTCCTAACCAAGGGCGGGAAATGAGTCGGACGAACACTCTCCATTATTAAGAATGGAGGTGCTAGAAAATGTTTTGTTCCCCACATTTTTGGCACAGAAATAAAAATAGATGAATATTTGACGCAGCCATTTTATTTAGGCTGAGCCCTGGATGTATGCAGCACTTAAGAGAGTAACGTAAGCAACAAAGGCTGGTCCCTCCACTGTGGTGCTTGTGGTGTGGTCCACCGACACATGAGTAGCCTGTATATAAGGTGTGAAATGACTGGATGACAACCTGAGAGACACATGGCCTCTCCTTCTGAATAATGGCTGGTGTGGTTCGTGTGTAGCCAGAAGTGGGAGCTCAACAGCTCAGCTGAGCTCTGCAGGGATCTCCTGACATTCACACTACTGCCTGCATGGAAGAAGACGAATCACACCAAAAATTATTAGAATCATAGAATCATAGAATCATAGAGTTGGAAGAGACCACAAGGGCCATCGAGTCCAACCCCCTGCCAAGCAGGAAACACCATCAGAGCACTCCTGACATATGCTTGTCAAGCCTCTGCTTAAAGACCTCCAAAGAAGGAGACTCCACCACACTCCTTGGCAGCAAATTCCACTGTCGAACAGCTCTTACTGTCAGGAAGTTCTTCCTAATGTTTAGGTGGAATCTTCTTTCTTGTAGTTTGGATCCATTGCTCCGTGTCCGCTTCTCTGGAGCAGCAGAAAACAACCTTTCTCCCTCCTCTATGTGACATCCTTTTATATATTTGAACATGGCTATCATATCACCCCTTAACCTCCTCTTCTCCAGGCTAAACATGCCCAGCTCCCTTAGCCGTTCCTCATAAGGCATCGTTTCCAGGCCTTTGACCATTTTGGTTGCCCTCCTCTGGACACGTTCCAGTTTGTCAGTGTCCTTCTTGAATTGCGGTGCCCAGAACTGGACACAGTACTCCAGGTGAGGTCTGACCAGAGCAGAATACAGTGGCACTCTTACTTCCTTTGATCTAGATGCTATACTCCTATTGATGCAGCCCAGAATTGCATTGGCTTTTTTAGCTGCCGCGTCACACTGTTGGCTCATGTCAAGTTTGTGGTCAACCAAGACTCCTAGATCCTTTTCACATGTACTGCTCTCAAGCCAGGTGTCACCCATCTTGTATTTGTGCCTCTCATTTTTTTTGCCCAAGTGCAATACTTTACATTTCTCCCTGTTAAAATTCATCTTGTTTGTTTTGGCCCAGTTCTCTAATCTGTCAAGGTCGTTTTGAAGTGTGATCCTGTCCTCTGGGGTGTTAGCCACCCCTCCCAGTTTGGTGTCATCTGCAAATTTGATCAGGATGCCCTTGAGTCCATCATCCAAGTCGTTGATAAAGATGTTGAATAAGACCGGGCCCAAGACAGAACCCTGTGGCACCCCACTAGTCACTCTTCTCCAGGATGAAGAGGAACCATTATTTTTCTGCCTCTGATCATGTATTACTTTTCGCTAACTGATTTTATTAACAGCAACAATAATTTACTACTTGTTACATTCTGTTGATGGATCTCACTTCCCACTGAATTGGGATGAAGATGGGATAACTAACAGTGGATTGGGCAGAATGAAATGCAGGCAAATGTGTTTGAGCAATAGAATCACATGCCAGCAGAATCCTTTGCATCGCCATTCAGGAGTAAGCCTGATTGAGTTCAATGACTTTTGGACTATGGGGGTCCCACAAGGGAGCTGTCCAAGGTTCTGAAACTCTGTCTCCTATGCTATTTAACATCTATATGAAACTGTTTGGAGCTGTCATGACTATTTTACTTTCTTAGAGCATAAGCAAATGCAAAGTGTATATATTTCAGATAGTTACTCCATGATAATAATGCTTAGGAACCTAGAGAAATATGAAATATTTCATAGGAATCTGGATTTCCCCCTCTTCCCCCTCTGCCCATATTTTCATGCAGACAGATTTTCACGCATGAATTTCCAGCATGCTTCCGATAAATGGTGTTTACTGACTAGACCTGTGAAGTTTCATTTTCGCAAGTGTGGCAGACGTTTACGGTCATTTTCCCACCGTGCAAACAATTATTTAATCTGCAATTATTAATTTTGGGTCTCACCAGTTAACAGCTCTCCATTCGGAACACTGCGAACGAGGCTTAATGAATGCAAGTTAAGGACCCTCTCAATACTTTCCAAAATAAAAGACCTATTTAGTGGTACTGCATTCACACACATTCACCGAAGGGCAGTATAATGCACCAAGACTGATATATATGTTTGTATGATCTATTTGTTTGAAATATTCTAAGGAAGGGGAACCTGTGACCCTTCAGACATTGAATGAATGTTGAAAGAAGGAAACCCAGGCTATAGTCCACACTCTTGTCACCTCCTGACACAATCCATCACTCAGCCTAAGGGAACTCTCTTATTCTACATTTTGGACATCTTGTTTGTTTTAGTATTTTAAAACCAAAGAACACCTTGTCAGGTGTCGTTGTCAAGTGTTCTTTCAGGTATCAGAGTCCTAAGCTCTTTAGGTCTTTAAAGGTAAGCACCAGCACTTTGGATTGTGCTTTGAAATGGAATAGAAGCTAGTGAAATCCCATCAATACTTGAGAGATATATTCTCACAATTTGTCCTAGTCAGCAGCCTTGTCAGTGTATTTTGAACCAACTGAAGCTTCTAACACAGTCTTCAAAGGCAACCCCATGGGCAATGCATGGCAGCAGTCAATCTTGGATATTACCAGATGATGGACACTGAAGATAGTGTGGCCACAAAATTTCTGTTTATTTAACTGTGTGTCCTTTTAAAATACTTTTTTGTGCTTCTAGGGGATTTTAATTAAAAGTTTGAGTCCATATTCAAGATGCACGGGGACCTATTAATTTGGGTGTTTCATATTGGTTTGTAGGCACAGTAACCTTTATTAGCTCTAATTATGTTCCAAAATAGATCTTGTTATCTGACAGAATGAATTATTTTGTTCAACGTTACTGCTTGGGTAACCTATTGAAATCCATATTGTTCCCCCTTTTTCATCACACGCTTATAAATGTTAAACACTAACAAGCAGTTAGTTAAGCATTACACTGGAGACTGTCATTATGTCTTACGACTCTGAACACATGCACATTAAAATAAATAAATCTTAGATTAAAGATGAATCAAAGCATTTCATCTCCAACTTCAAGACTGGAGGTGCTTCTCCCCACAGACGGAGAGAAACTGCCTGTGTAAAAACCCAACACAAATGGCTTTTTAAAAAATTAATAATTCACCCAATCTATGAGTTCAGCACAGCCTGGCTGGAGCAGATAAGTAAAATAAATACAGTAAAGTCAATTTTTAATAATCTCCGGCATGAAATTTAAGCACAAGAGAAAACATTTAACAATCAAGTTGGAGGCTTTTTTGTAAACGATCAAATGAGAATTTAAAAGCCCCTTACCTACCAGTGGAAAAGGCTCCCATTTATCCTTTAGCACACATTGCATCTTTTCCCTGTGTTTTCTCTGCCAAAGTGGTTTTCAAAACTCCTAATATGCAGCCGCCCCCAACAGCAGCTCTTCCCATCTATTCGCTGAGGCCAAACGGTGTCAGAACAGCAAAGACATTCGGGAAAGGGGCTTTTTTGCAACCCTCCCTGCAGCAGCTAATTAGTTCCTAGGTTATTTGGGTAGCAAGTGCTCTGGTGTATTTATCTAATTATTATTTACAACAGAGGGTATTTCGACATAAGAGGTTTATAAAACTCTGGTTAGGCAGATCTTTTCTTGCAGACAGCCATGCAGAAACTGGCCTGCAAGCTACAGCTTTACAGACTGAAGAATAAAACCCAGAATGATTTGTGACAAGTCGCTGTGCAACCCCCGCCCTTAAAACAAAAATCAACATGAAAAGAAGGAAAAATTAAAATGGCACAGGGACCCCTCCTTCCCGACTTTACCTATTTAATGCACCAGAATTGCAAAACTGTACAGCCTGGTTGCACTGGCATTATCTGTACGATGTAAACAAAAGGAGCTTGTGGGCTATGTCTTTTTCTTCTATTATGTGCCAATATACTTTGGGTTTACAATACCTTCACACAAATAACAAGGGATGCTTTTGTCCATTACGGTTTCCCCACAGGTGCCAGCATTGCTGGAGCCAAAGCACTGGGCTTGATGGTGCTTTGATCTGCTCCAGGCTTCCAACAATGTGTTTTTTAGGTCTTTACTTCCATAAATGAGAGATGGATTAATAGTTCACAATTTTTCTACAGAAGGGCAGGGCAGAAGGTAGATCAGGATGGATGGATGGATCTGCCTCTCTCACTCTAAGTTGTGGAATTCCCTCCCCACAGAGATGTGTTTGGTATCTTCACTATACACCTTTTGGAGAATGCTAAAGACGTACCTCTTTACACCTCTGACACCTGAGTTGTGTGTATTTAGGACCCACCCTATTCCTGTGACCATGCTTTGCTCTAACTCAGGGGTCGGCAACCTAAGGCCCATGGGCTACAAGCGGCCCATGGGGGTCATTTAACCAGCCCATGAGCTGCCCCGAACCGAGCTGCCCGCTTGTCAAGGCCCAGCACGCTGCGCTAAACTGGTGCAAAGCGGACGGGGAACCACTTCCATGGTGCCGGAAACCACGTCTGCACAGACACTGACACCAGAAATTGTGGCCACGCGCAATCCAGGCCACAGAGGGATCTCCTCTGGAGTGAACTGGCCCAGGTGAGGTAAACCTTGCTGACCCCTGCTCTAACTGTTCATAATTCTGAATTTCAAATTGTTTCATGCTGGGACCTGCATGAAACATTTATATTTCATGTTTATATTTGCAGTGTGATCAGAAGAGCTCATATGGTAGAAAGATAATTTAAATGTTAAAAGAAATGCATAATATTTTATTATAATGCCCTAAGCTCCTATACAGGGATGCAGGTGGCACTGTGGGTTAAACAACAGAGCCTAGGACTTGCCATTCAGAAGGTCAGCGGTTTGAATCGCTGCGACGGGGTGAGCTCCCATTGCTCGCTCCCTGCTCCTGCCCACCTAGCAGTTCAAAAGCACGTCAAAGTGTAAGTAGATAAATAGGTACCGCTCCGGCAGGAAGGTAAACAGTGTTTCCGTGCAATGCTCTCGTTCTCCAGAAGAGCGGCTTAGTCATGCTGGCCATATGACCCGGAAGCTGTACGCCGGCTCCCTCGGCCAATAAAGTGAGATGAGCGCCACAACCCCAGAGTCGGCAACGAGTGGACCTAACGGTCAAGGGTCTCTTCACCTTTAAGCTCCTCTACAGCTGTCTGTCTGTTCATCGGACCACTTTCTGTTCCTGTTTGTCATGTGGGGACAGCACTGCTGTGTTTAAGGAACAAATCACCAACATCGTCTCAAACCCATTTCCATGCCTAGCAACCAACACACTTTGCATTAAGGAAATAAGAAGCAAACACTCAGGTCCCGTCAAGGGGCAGAACAGCACTGAACGCAGTCCTGATCTCTACAGCCCTTCCCTGAAAACCCAGAGCATTTAAAACTTGTTGCAACTTTCAGATAATTCTTTAATTTGGCACTAGATTTTCCAGACACACACTCTCTCTCTCATTAAAATGAATTTTAAGTAGGAAAAGCTTTCAGTGCATGATAAGGCCAAGACCCAAGACTGTTTAAAAACACAGACCAAATGTTTACAGTGCTTCCTATTCCATAAACCGTGGCTGCTTGAAAAGCACAGATGGGGCACAGACAGCTTTTCAGCGCTTGCTCCATATGATAGAACCCAGCACATCTGGTACGCTCTGCAAAGCATCTTGCCACTAATTTGTTTGTCAGTATCCATCGGGAGGGCTATCTGTCATCCTGTCGCATTTTGGTTGCCCCGAGATGTTTGAAGACGAGGCTAGTCACAAATTGAGGCTGCCGGCCACTGGGGAGTTAACCGGTGGAAATCACCAGCTGTTCCAAATGCCATCAAATGGGGAAGGTGGTGGGGCAGGCATATGCATGCAAGTGTACAAGGCAGGCATCTCAGAGAGGCCAACCACATTTGCTAGCAGGAAGCAAAACCATTTGAATAAGAGACAGACTCTGTTTATCCTCTTTCTCCCTGCTCCTGCTCCCCACCTGTGTGTGTGTGCGTGTGTGTGCCCAGCTGTCACTGCATTCAGGTGCTCGCTCTCTGAAATGATAGAGTGTAGATTTAGAAATCAAAGGACAAGGGAAAACATGTGTGTATGTGTGCATGTTTACCCGAAGCATTTGTGTGTGTTTGATCACATTTGACGCAAACAGTAATATATCAAGAAGAGCTTGTTAGATGGAAGTAATTGTGGGGATGTTTAGGGAGGCAGGAGAGGGTATATTATTTTATGATATCCTTTCCTAGCCAGCGTGGTGTAGTGGTTAAGAGCAGTGGACTCGTAATTTGGTGAACCGGGTTCGATTCCCTGCTCCTCCATATGCAGCTGCTGGGTGACCTTGGGCTAGTCACACTTCTTTGAAGTCTCTCAGCCCCACTCACCTCACAGAGCGTTTGTTGTGGGGGAGGAAGGGAAAGGAGATTGTTAGCCGCTTTGAGACTCCTTAGGGTAGTGATAAAGCGGGATATCAAATCCAAACTCTTCTTCTTCTAACTTGCACCAGCAAGTTCTATGACTTAGCAGAGTCGCTAAACAACCCCCCTTTTAAATTACACAGCGGTTAGCTAGTTGCAGACTCGTCTGAGCCTCACTATTTTGGATTCCTGGTAAGATCCCTTTTTATATCCCACCTAAAAGAATAGACACGGCCATCTGATTAAAGTTAACATAAAACTAGTTTGTTTACAATCATCCAGTTCACAATAAGATCCCTGAAGGCAGACTTAATTTACAGAACAACATACACTCATACCTCAGGTTAAATGTGCTTCAGGCTTAGTGTTTTCAAGTTATGCTCCGCGGCGACCCAGAAGTAATGGAGTGCGTTACTTCAGGGTTTCCCTGCTCGTGCACGTGCAGACGCACAAAATGACGTCACGCGCATGTGTGGAAGCAGCAAAATGCAACCTGCGCATGTGCAGACGCACAGTCGCGTCTTACGTTCTACTCAGGATGCGAATGGGGCTCCGGAACGGATCCCATTCGCATCCAGAGGTACCACTGTATAACTATGTGAACTATCCCATAAGGCAAATAGTCTCAAGTGACTGCGACTCAGCAGTCACTTCGCCTAACTCTTAGGAACACAAAAATGGAGAACAAAAAGAAGAGCAGGACATGGAAGCCGTGCGCTCCTCTGTCCAAGAATAGGCCACACCCACATTAAGTCACATGCAAAGGAAGTCTGTCCCAGCTCTGGAGGAACTAGCAAGTTTTCTCCTGAGTGAGACAAAGCATTCCCCAGCATGTGCATTGTAGGAATGTTGTATCTGACTGCAATACGTTTTTACATCCCACAGTAATGAGCCCAAAGGAAACAAAATCTTTAAGAATACAAGATCAATGCATTTTGAAAATAAAATAATAATAATAATCCCAGTCTGGTGAACGTGGTTTCCTCTCTTTCTTTTAACTTGCGTAAGCTTTCTGTTCAAAAGAGAGGACTGAAACTTCAACTGTGATTACACCCTCCTGCCTCCTTTAGCGAAGTATGTGTCTGTGTAATAGGTTCAAAGAGATCTAACAGCCAGCCTTGGCAACTGTAATGTTTTGGAGGTTCTCTCTCTCTCTCTCTCTCTCTCTCTCTCTCTCTCTCTCTCTCTCTCTCTCTGTGTGTGTGTGTGTGTGACAATATTGGCTGCAGGTTTTGGAGAGCATCTGGGCAGGACTCTCCCTTCCATGGGCTCCCCACTCTCAGGGAGTCTGTTCATCCAGGGGGCTCTTGTCAGTGGGTCCCAATGCGGGGTGCCAGCCCTTGACAGATGCCCCAATCTTGATCCCAGCCCTCGTTAAGAATCTCTAATGCCAGAGTTTCAGTGTGGTGCATCTGAAGGGGCCTTTCCTGGTGTCCACACAATACTCTCTCTCCCACCGAAAACAGGCATGGAAGATTCATTCTGTAACAGGCAAAATAATCTTCAACATTCATTCACCAAATGTTGTATGGTGAATCTCTGTAGGGAGGAGATTCCACAACTTAGGGGCTGCCACAGAGAAGGCCCTCTCCTGCCATCCCCTTAATTTCTAAGGGAGGTGGCCCCGCCTCTGCTGATCTTAACACCCAAGAGGGTCTGTAGGGAAGGACGTCTGCTTTCATATATTTTTACAGTACAGAAAAGAATAGCTCTGCTACTATGCACAGTTAGGCACCCTTAAATCTGTGCTATCTAATTACACAGGAAAAGAGGCAAACCTGTTATTTATTTATTTAAACATTACACAACATATGCATATTTCCACCCTCTTCTGTTAAGACAGCTAAATAAAACCTTATTCGGAAAACGCTTGTCCACTGTGTTTTCGCTCAGTGCAAACCGGATGTGACAGGTTTTTGCAAGTCTGTTCTACCTTAAGGGTCTTATATCTGGTGGGACTCAACGTGTTATATATATATATAACTCTGCCTGGAACCAAAAATAGGACAATGTACTCTCTATGGAAAC
This sequence comes from Podarcis bocagei, assembly GCF_964188305.1. Lineage (NCBI taxonomy): Eukaryota > Metazoa > Chordata > Lepidosauria > Squamata > Lacertidae > Podarcis > Podarcis bocagei. Next base: position 46,746,259 of record NC_138137.1, on the reverse strand, counting down.
AAGCATTGAGTTTGCTTCTGCCATTGCTTCTACATTCCCCTTAAAAACATGCTGAGAAATGAAGGCTGAACTGGAAGATGGGGTGGGGGTGGGGGAAACTAACACCTGAAGTTTTCCAGACTTCCCGGCTTTTCTGCCACCTTAATTCATCACAACCTGGCAAAGATGAGAGGGATAAATGGAAGGTAAACAATGAGCTTGAATCGATTGCAGACTTGCAGTCTGACCTATGGGAGGATTAAGCCCAGAATGTCATTCTTGAGCAAAGGCTGAAGCGGCGAAAAAGGGGGAGGAAATGTTCAAAGGCACAAAAGAGGATGCAAGAGTCATACTGTTGCTGATAGAATAAGCAACTTTTAGACGGGATGCAGAAAGGCTCTGAAGGAAGCCAGGAAGCATACAGAGCAGGCTATCCCTAGGTATCTCTCTCTCTTCCCCACCATAGCAGAAGAAGACCGTTGCAAGACAAGAGGACTCTGCAGCCCAGCAAAATGTCTGCTCCACCCCTCTTCAGTTTTTAAGTGGTGGGAGCAAGATGGGAGCAAGATGAGAACATCCATGCCCTGCAGGAGCTTCTCTGCAGTTGACTGCAGCTAGCTGTCAGAACTGCTAGTTCTGGGGTCCTCAGTGTGCCACCTGTGGGCCCATTGGAGTTTTGAAGACACCTGTCTTGGCACCCAACCAATGTTTACAATTTATTTATTTTTGCTTTTTTGCTTGTTCGTTGAGGACAATTGCCCTGTTTTGGGGTTTTGTTGCCTGTTTTTCGGTCTGCCTTTTATTTGTTGGGTTGTGGTTTTTACCTGGTTTTGTGTGGTGGTGGTAAAGTTCTGTGCATTACACGGTTTCTTGCCCTACGGAACGGGTATTTTGCAGTGCCTCCAAAAGTTTCTTAGAATTCCAGATGTGGCTCTTGGACCATAAGGGCTGGGAACCCTGTACTAGCTGCTGCAGTCACCATGGGGCTTCCTTCCATAGACTCCTGTGGGAATTTGTCTATTGGAAGGACGGAATTTCAGGTGCTTTCCTCCTGCTTTTACGTAGCACGATAATGCTGTGTGATTCCCCACATTTCCCCTAACTCCCTTCTTCCTCCTGGCTGCTCAGAATCCAAGAGAAAACCAAGCCCATTGAAGGGAAGGTGGCAGCAGGAAAGGTGGGTGGCAGTTGTGCTGTTGTGCTGAACATGAGATGAAAGGTGGTTCTCAGCAGGTGGGAGTAGCAACTGTCATAACTACTAGCTGCCGCTGTCACCTGGAAGCTTTTCACAACAGGCTTCTCTGGGAATTGTCCCAATCTGTCTAGGTCTATGGAGGAGATCCTCAGGCAAAAATGTTACACACAAACAAGAAACGGTTTGCCTGTCATTCTCTATTTTTATTGCTTGGTTTACCATTTTGGTTTGGGTTCTGAAGATAGCTTATGAACCAAACAAATGAGGATGGAGGGGATTGGAATGATTTATTCAGTAGAAGGAAGGCAGGATGGCCATTTTAGATGTAACCTCCCCACTATAATGGCAATAAATCTTTTACAGCTATCCAAATTTATTTATGGCCAGGTTGAACGTCTCTATTGAAATCTGATCAGCTTCTCAGAAGCTACTTTCATTCATGAATTGCTTGTTAATTGACTGACTGCTTGCAACAACAGGGAAGAATGCCAAACAGAGGTTGCACGACTGTTCTTGTTGCAGCTATCTAGGGATGTTGGGTGCTGATTCTGCTCCTGAGGAGCAGAGGGAACTAGTGGGTGATGCCTCCACATGAGGATCCCTTCAAAGGATCCCTGCTTCAGGAATCACAATATCTTGGACTGAGATTTGGAAAGGTTTCGCTGACTCTTCTCAGCTCTTTCCTTATCATGACACATCTCTGGGCCCTCACATCTGCAAAGAGATTAATACTGATATATTGGAAAAGCAAAAACCGGCTACCTTTGACCAATGGACAGACCACATGACAGCTCTCGCAGCCTATGAGTGGATCACTTTCAGACAAAGATTCTCTATGGACAAATTTACTGATATTTGGAAAGTATTTATCAAAACCATAATGACTCACAAAGGATACATGAAGAATACAACAGGACTTTCTATGTATGTATACATTATATATTTCTGTAATTCTGATTACATTTTAATGATATTTCATTGTTGTTGTTATACTATGTATTCTCTTGTTTTTCTTCTTTCTTCCCTCTCCTTTCTCCTTTATCATTTATTCTAATCTACTGTAATTCTCTCTCTCTCTCTCTCTCTCTCTCTCTCTCTCTCTCTCTCACACACACACACACACACACACTATGCTCACACACTAGAGACAAACTGATATTGCATGAAGTTTGAGCCCAAATTTAATTAAATAACCAAATCCACCCGATTTGATAGAACAAGTAATGAAATAACAGCAGCTTGCATATGTTAGCAATGAATCAAGAGATGGGTGGGGAAACTGTGGCCCTCGAGATGTTGCTAGACTACAACTCCCATCATCACTCCTACTGGCCGTGATGACTGAGGCTGCTGGGACTTGGAGTCCAATAGCACCCGGCAGCCAGGGAAGCTCAGGCTCCCCACCTCTGAATTAGCAGAATTTGGCTCTTCTTGCTGAATATTGTGTTCTGACCAGGAACATACCAGCAGGATCCCTGTATAATGTAAGTAACTGAGCGTAATGCTTAATTCCAGCCTTCAAAGAACCCTTAAATTGAACAGCTTTAAGTCGGGGGGAAAAGCTCAGTATTAAAACTGATAATGTACCTCGGTACATCTAAATTTCCCCTGAGGATAGCATGCCTTAACTGTCATTTAAGGTTTTACATTCTGCCTTTAAATCAGCGATTCCATTTAAATAAAAAGCTCTGATTTCCCCCGGATGAAAATGCAGCTGCTTCTTGTATCCCTCCAGCATTTTGATTTATTATTGACTACGTTCTCCGTCAAGGAGAAGATTCTCTTAGAAGACGTTCCTTGTTGAGTTCTGTAATTCTGTGACACTTTGTATTAATCTCAACCTATCCGCATAGATGCAATTTGGGTGGAAGAAAAATAGGAAAATGTGGTGATTATGGGTTTTTTTTGGGGGGGGGGAGGGATGCACATTTTCAAGACTGAATGCTTCCTGAATAAGCAACGCTATTGTGTGCTATTAGGGATGTTAAGGGAAATGTTATCTTGATCTCCTAGTAAATTGAAAATAGCAAGGATTTTTAAATGTCTCCTGTGCCTTGCCTAAGCTGTTGGAACAACTTGACCCTCCTTTGTTTTTGACTATCCTAGCTATACTTGAGAGTTGTATATATGGCTTACTTTCGTTAATACACTGGGTGGGGGGGGGGAGAACAAAAATGCAGCACTGGTTGCCAAATTCAGCTTCCTTTCTTAAAAAAATTAAAAATAAAACAAAAGCATGTTCCTAGTCTTATTTATTTTATTTTATTTATTTATCAAATTTGCATACCACCGTTCATCTGAAGATTCCATTGTATTTCTGCTTAAAATGTGCATAAACACACACTAAAGGTAAAGGGACCCCTGACCATTAGGTCCAGTCGTGACCGACTCTGGGGTTGCGGCGCTCATCTCGCTTTATTGGCCGAGGGAGCCGGCGTACAGCTTCCGGGTCATGTGGCCAGCATGACTAAGCCGCTTCTGGCGAACCAGAGCAGCGCACGGAAATGCTGTTTACCTTCCCGCCGGAGTGGTACCTATTTATCTACTTGCACTTTGATGTGCTTTCGAACTGCTAGGTTGGCATCCCAGTAGTGATGTATGGAAGAGAGCTGGACCATAAAGAAGGCTGATCGCCGAAGAATTGATGCTTTTGAATTATGGTGCTGGAGGAGACTCTTGAGAGTCCCATGGACTGCAAGAAGATCAAACCTCTCCATCAGCCCTGAGTGCTCACTGGAAGGACAGATCATGAAGCTGAGGCTCCAATACTTTGGCCACCTCATGAGAAGAGAAGACTCCCTGGAAAAGACCCTGATGTTGGGAACGATTGAGGGCACAAGGAGAAGGGGGCGACAGAGGACGAGATGGTCGGACAGTGTTCTCAAAGCTATTAAGGTGAGTTTGACCAAACTGCGGGAGGCAGTGGAAGACAGGAGTGCCTGGCGTGCTCTGGTCCATGGGGTCACGAAGAGTCGGCATGACTAAATGACTAAACAACAACAACAAGGTTGGCAGGAGCAGGGACCGAGCAACGGGAGCTCACCCCGTCGCGAGGATTCAAACCACCGACCTTCCGATTGGCAAGTCCTAGGCTCTGTGGTTTAACCCACAGCGCCACCCGCGTCCCATATATATACATTAGCTGATGCAAATTTTATGCATTCCTGTCTCTTCTCTTTTTTGGGGACGCTTTCCCTCTTTTTTGGAGATTGGGTGGGCAATGTGCAAGTGGCCACTCTAATAGGGAGAATGAGAGAATCTGTGTGCCTAAATCTTTTATTTTATTTTATTTTATGCAGGTTGCCTTGCTAACCAATCAGCAAAGAGTTACTGGACACACTCCCAAACCTTCGCAATCGTTAACTTGTTTTAGGTTTGGCTCCTCTCACCCAGGGATCTTTTCATCTCCAGTTGAAGCTGGAAGAAAGAAAGATGCAACTCTTTCCACATGTTTTGCCTCTTTCCTCGCCTGCTATTGAGGAAGGTGGAGGCAGAACATGAAGGCCACAGAGGTAAGGGGTTAGACAAGAACGGGGAATCTGAGGCCCTCCAGAACTTGCTGGAGTAGTTCCCATCATCCCCTGACCATTGCTGGTGCTGGCTGGGCCTGATGGGAGTTTGAGTCCAAGAACATCGGGCAGTGGGGATGAAGGACAGGCTGTTTAAATTTGGATACTGAAAGTGCTATTGTCTTAGTGTCTGGCCTAAAAGATACACAGACTAGGTCATCATCTGAATGCCATCTACTAATCCCTCGCCTCCACTTACCTGAGTCAATCAAGAGAGAAGGGAATCCCAGCATTTGTCAAAACCAACAAGCATGCTGCTTATGTTATCTCCTTTGCAAACAATTCTTTTGTGGCTTTCAGGCTGCAATGATTTACATGCATTCCTCTCCCCCCTCACCCTTTCCTCTTACTGCTTGAAGAAAGGATCCCCTGCAAACTAAGTGAGAGCTTTTTGTGCAAATACGATGTAGTAATTTTAGAGGGAGAGGCTGTTGCCTGTAATTCATTATTATTATACAAATTACTATTTCAAGAAAAAGTGCTGGAGATAATAAATCCTCATGTAAATTAATGCACCGAACGTCTCTGGATTTCAAGAAGCCTCTTCATCTCGGCTGCAGTTAAACTAATGTCTGCTCAAGTCCTCAAGGCCTGGTGTCTCCAAATCCTTTGGCGGGAGAGAAGAGGTTTACAGTGCAACCCTAGGCAAAGAAGACCCATGCTGGATCAGACCCAAAGGCCCAGCTAGTAGCAGCATCCTGCTTCCCACCGAGATGCTTTGAGGTAAGTCCAGCTACATCTGGAGGACATAAAGTTGCTTACCCTGCCTTGTGGAAGTCAAATCTCCCTTTAGAACCCACTTAAGCTAGTGGCAATCACCACATCTTATGGAAGATTGAGGTTGAATCCTGACAAGACAGAAGTACTGTTTTTGGGGGACAGGGGGTGGGCGGGTGTGGGGGATTCCCTGGTCCTGAATGGGGTAACTGTGCCCCTAAAGGACCAGGAGCGCAGCCTGGGGGTCATTTTGGACTCATAGCTGTCCATGAAGGTGCAGGTCAATTCTGTGTCCAGGGCAGCTGTCTACCAGCTCCATCTGGTACGCAGGCTAAGACCCTACCTGCCCACGGACTGTCTTGCCAGAGTGGTGCATGCTCTAGTCATCTCCCGCTTGGACTACTGCAACACGCTCTATGTGGGGCTACCTTTGAAGGTGACCCAGAAACTGCAATTAATCCAGAATGTGGCAGCTAGACTGGTGACTGGGAGTGGCCGCCGGGACCACATAACACCGGTTCTGAGAGATCTGCATTGGCTCCCAGTACGTTTCCGAGCACAGTTCAAAGTGTTGGTGCTGACCTTTAAAGCCCTAAATGGCCTCGGTCCTGTATACCTGAAGGAGCATCTCCACCCCCATCGTTCAGCCCGGACGCTGAGATCCAGCACCGAGGGCCTTCTGGCGGTTCCCTCATTGCGAGAAGTAAGGTTACAGGGAACCAGGCAGAGGGCCTTCTCGGTAGTGGCGCCTGCCCTGTGGAACGCCCTCCCACTAGATGTCAAAGCAATAAATAACTATTTTACTTTTAAAAGACAACTGAAGGCAGCCCTCTTTAGGGAAGCTTTTAATGTCTAATGCTGTACTGTTTTTAATATTCAGTTGGAAGCTGCCCAGAGTGGCTGGGGAAACCCACCCAGATGGGCGGGGTATAAATAATATCTTATTCTTATTATTTTTTTTTTTATAAAAATTTTTATTGCGTTTCTTTCCATAGGTTAACAGATTTGTATACATAGCAACATGCAAGAAACATTTTTTATATATGAAGAAAAGTAAAGAAAAAGAAGAAAAAGTTAAGAAACTTTCATAGCGTCCTTCAACAGTTCACTTTTGGACCTCCTCGCATCCTCCCGGCATTGCATTCATTATTCTAGCCAGTTCAGCAATTTGTTATCTTGTTTCCCATCCTATTATACCTTTAAATTTATTATGTTACCAATTTCAAAAATTTGTAATTTAGTTTTAACACTCTTAATAAACATAATATTTTATTTCTAATTTGTCTCGTTTTTTTCCATCAATACTTACTTTATCATTTACTTAAATAAATTGCAGAAGCATAACGTTTCTTAATCGTGCGCAATCTTAACATTCAAACAACTTATAATATTTTTGCAAATAGTCCTTAAATTTTTTCCAGTCCTCCTCCATTGTTTCTTCGCTCAGATCTCGAATTCTGCCAGTCATTTCTGCCAACTCCATGTAGTCCATCAGCTGCGTCTGCCAGTCCTCCAGTGTGGGTAAATCTGGTGTCTTCCAGAACTTTGCGATAAGAATCCTAGCTGCTGTGGTTGCATACATAAACAAGGTTCTGTCCTTCTTTGGCACCTTCCGGTCCACCATGCCCAGAAGAAAGGCCTCTGGTTTCTTAGAAAAGGTATATCTGAATACCTTTTTCAGCTCATTATGTATCATTTCCCAAAAGGCCTTTACTTTCGGGCAGGTCCACCAGAGGTGAAAGAATGTCCCTTCTGCCTCCTTGCATTTCCAACACTTATTATCAGAAAGATGATATATTTTAGCCAACTTGACTGGGGTCATGTACCACCGGTATACCATTTTCATAATGTTCTCTTTCAGGGCACTACATGCCGTGAATTTCATACCGGTGTTCCATAACCTTTCCCAGTCCTCAGGCATAATGTTGTGTCCTACATCCTGTGCCCATTTTATCATAGCAGATTTAACTGTCTCATCCTGTGTGTTCCATTTAAGCAGCAAGTCATACATCCTCGAAAGTACCTTAGTCTTTGGTTCTAGTAACTCCATCTCCAGTTTCGATTTCTCCAGCTGGAAACCCACTTTTTTATCCATTTTAAATACCTCTTGAATTTGAGCATAATGTAACCAATCTCGCACCTTATTTTTCAATTTGTCCTGGCTTTGGAGCTTCCAAATATCTCCAACTCTTTCAATCAATTCCCAATATTTTGGCCAGTAGGCCTCCATATTGGGCCTTTTTTTAGAAATCTTGGCTTCCACTGGTGATAACCACCTCGGGGTCTTGCTTTCTAATAAGTCCTTATACTTCATCCAGACGGCAAAAATTGATTTTCTGACAATATGGTTTTTAAACAGTTTATGAACCTTCGCCTTGTCATACCACAAGTATGCATGCCAACCATAAACATTGTCAAACCCTTCCAGATCTAGGACATCGGTGTTTTCCAACAGAAACCAATCCTTCAGCCAGCAGAAGGCTGCAGCCTCATAGTACAACCTTAAATCCGGCAGGGCAAACCCCCCTCTTTCTTTTGAGTCAGTTAATATTTTGAATTTAATTCGGGGCTTTTTGCCCTGCCAGACAAACTTAGAGATATCCTTCTGCCATTTTCCAAAGCATTCCATTCTGTCCACGACCTGGAGGGTTTGAAATAAAAATAACATTTTTGGCAAAACACACATCTTTATAGCTGCGATTCGGCCTGACAAGGTAAGTTTCAATCTTGACCAAATATCCAAGTCTTTTTTAATTTCCGACCAACATTTTTCATAATTATCTTTGAATAGATTTAAGTTTTTGGTGGACAAAGATACCCCCAGGTATTTCACTTTTTTAACCACACTTAGCTCTGTCTCTTTCTGGTACCCCTCTATCTCTGTAGGCGTCAAATTTTTGGCCAAAACCTTAGTTTTTTTGTTTGTTTAGCTTGAATCCCGCCACCCGACCAAACTCCAAAATAAGTTCAAGAACTCTTTTTGTGCTAGATTCTGGCTCCTGTACTGTAATGACTAGGTCATCTGCAAAAGCTTTCAGTTTGTATTGTTTCGCTCCGACCACTATACCCTGCACCAACTGGTCCTCCCTGATCATATTCAGCAATACCTCCAGTACAGAAATAAATAACAGAGGGGATAAAGGGCACCCCTGTCGTGTCCCTTTTTCAATTTGGAGTTCCTCCGATACCACATTGTTCACTATCAGTTTAGCTTTTTGTTCTGAGTAGATTGCTTCTAGTCCATTTTCAAACCCCCGTCCCACTCCCATCCCTTTCAAGTTTTTCTTCATAAACATCCAAGAAATGTTGTCAAATGCTTTCTCCGCATCAATAAAGATTAAAGCAGCCCTTGTGTTTCTAATTCGCAACAACTCCAATATATCAATAATGTTCCTGGTGTTGTCAGACATATGTCTACCAGGGAGAAAGCCTGCTTGGTCCTTGTGAATTACTTCATTTAGTACATTTTTAAGTCTATTTGCTAAAATGTCTGCAAATATTTTGTAATCCACATTCAGGAGTGAGATGGGACGGTAGTTCTTAAGCTGAGTCTTTTCCCTTTCTGACTTGGGAATCAATGTGATGAATGCTTCTTTCCACGTTTCCGGTGCCTTTCTCCCCTCCATGATCTGGTTACAAACCTCCAACAATGGTTGTATCAAGAAGTCCTTCAAAGTCTTATAATATTTGGAGGTAAGTCCATCCGGGCCCGGAGATTTGCCCAGCTGCATGTTCTGGATGGCACCTTCAATTTCTTGTTGAGTTATCTTGCTGTTAAGAATTGATCTTTTATCTTGGCTTATTTTAGGTAGTCCATTTATCCTCAAAAATTGATCTATTTCCGGTTCTTTCTGAGGCCCCTGTGCGTAAAGCTCTTTGAAGTATCTGTGGAAGCACTTTCTTATTTCTTGTGGTTTCTGAACTATTTTTCCTTGAATCTCCAAGTTTGTAACCGTATTTAACTTTTGTCTTTTTTTCAACTGCCAAGCTAACAACTTTCCACATTTATTTGCTGATTCAAACGATCTCTGCTTCATTTGTTTAATTTTCCACTCAATCTCTTGATTGATCAGTTTCGAATATTGTGCTTGATGGAATTTGATCTCTCTTAGCACCTCTTTTGACTTCGGTTTGGTTCTCAACTTTTTCTCTCCTTCACTTATTTTCTCTAAAATTTTTTCTTTTTTTCCATTCCAAAATTTTCTCTTTATTGTATTCTGTTGTATCAGAAACCCTCTCATTACAGCTTTACTTGCATCCCAGATTATTCTTTTCTCCACCGTAGTATTCAAATTTATTTCAAAGTAGTCCTTTAGCGTTTTTTGGGCCTTCTTAACAATCTCTTGATCTCTTAGCAAGGTGTCATTCATTCTCCATCTGAAGGATCCAGTTGGGAAAAGTCTCAATTCCATTTTTAAGGCATTATGGTCGGAGCAGGTTTTTGGGCAGATTTCCACTTTTCTTGTTTTCGGGGCCAGCCCTCTAGATATCCAAATTTGGTCAATTCGTGTCCATGACAAGTGGGCCTCAGAGAAGAAGGTTCCTTCTTTACCCAAGGGGTTCCTTGTCCTCCAAATGTCAATCAAGTCCATATTGTCTGTCATTTCAAAAAAGGTTTTAGGGAGTCTGCCGTCTGTTGTTAAGTTTTGATTTTGGGATTTGTCCATATTTGTAGACACCACCCCATTCATATCTCCCATCACAATAATGTTAGGATAGTCCAGATAGTCCATCATTGTCTCATGCAGCTTCTTATAGAATTCTGATTTTCCATCATTTGGCGCATAAACTCCTAATATCAAAATCTTTTCCCCTTGTGTTTGGATTTCAATTGCGAGAATTCTTCCGTGATCATCTTTGAATAGAAATTTTGGTGACAGGTTCTCCTTTGCATAAATTACAACGCCTCTTTTTTTAACTTTGTCTGATGAGATAAATTCTTGGCCAAGTCTTTTATTGATTAATACTTTCCTATGGAGCCTAGTCACATGTGTTTCTTGAAGGCATATTACATCCAATTGTTCTTTTTTTAGGATATGAAATATCCTCCTTCTTTTTTCCGGAGAATTCCCGCCATTTATGTTCCAACTAAGTAGCTGCAGAGACATCCTGTTCTGATTAAGATATTCTTAGGATGAGGTGTCTTCCTTTTGCTCAGGTCCCGAGGGTGCAGGCGTTGGCCCGCTTCCAGGCAGTATTGGTGCTGGTAAGACTGGAAGCCAATCCACTCCTTTTTGGAGATCTTCTCCGTGGTCGTGAAGGAACTTTTGGTTATCTTCAGGTGTTCTAATTTTAACCTTCCTTTCTTTGTAGGTGAAGGATAATCCTTGTGGGAACTCCCACCTATAGGGAATTGCGTTGTGTCTCAACAGTTTTGCTAGTTCTGTATAGGTGGCTCTGAGGTCCAGCAACTGTCTCGGAATATCTCTATAAATTTCCACCCTTTTGTCTTGTATTTCAATTGCTTTTTTGAAGTGGAGGCCTAGGATCTTGTCTCTCTCTTCCTTTGATCTTAAAATTATCAAACAGTCTCTGGATCTGTCTTTCCTTACCAATCTTCCCAGTCTATATGCCGAGACAATCCTGAAGTCTGTATCTTCCTTTAAACCCCAGAACTTCGAGAATTCCTGTGTCAAGTATCCAATCAAGTCTCCTTGTTCAAGTTCCGGGATGCCTCTCAATTTGATGTTATTCTCGCGATTTTTCAGTTCCACCATTGACAGATAAACTTGTTGTTCAAATTATTCTTATTATTAAATCCCATAAATTAATGGTTCCAGTCTGCTTAGAAGTCCCACTGAGTTAAATAGGACTTATTGTCAAGTAAGCATGCAGAGGATCGCAGCCATATATTCTTCCCATTGCTAACATACTAAAAACAGCAACACCAGGGATTGGAAGGGCTGGTACCATTGAAGTCTATATTAATTAAACTTCTGCAAGTCAAAATACACTTTGTGAAAAATTTAAAAATTGGAGGCATGCTTACAAGTGATAAGGCTTTGACTATGCAGCGTGTAAAAGCAACCCTCTGCTTCCGCAGGAGTCATTGTTCTGGTTAATAATGAATTCAGTTCTCTGTAAGGAGGAGGAGACCCCAAACCCAGTGGTGTTGCAACCTTTGCTGGTGCCCGAGGTGCTTGCACATGTGTATGTACCTGCAGCAGCTGGGACCAGAGGCTGGGCGCAAGGGTAAACAAAACCTAGCATGCCAACCCAACCTCTGTTAGAATTCCTGCTCCATGATTGCAGTCATAGGATTGTTGTCTTTCACATGGCGGTATATGTTTTGACTCTACAGAGTGGGAAGTGACGAAGACAGGATGTTTGTGTTACTGTGTTCCGTGAAGTGGGACTATTGTTCTTTTTCTCTTTGCTGTCTGATGCTAGAGAGAGAGGGAGCCATGTTGCAGTGCTCCGTGTGTGTTTATGTGTAAATAAAGTAGATTAGCCAAAATGCTGAGTTGCTGAGGTCTGTCATGCAAGGTGCGCAAGCTCTGCAGATCCCTAAGTGTGCCGGTGTCTGTTGGCATCGGTCGCTGTGATGTTCGAGCAGGAGAAAGCTTTTGAAGCTCCCGAACGAAAGAACAGGAGAGGGAGAACATGCCAGTCAGGCATGTGTCTCTACCAGGGTCCTACTCGAGTGTAGGCTGAACTCCTGACATCCTTGCTGCCGCCGCCGCCGCCACCACAATCAGGCAAGTGCAGGGCACAGAGGTTTCATGCAGCTGTGTTGCACTGTGGCTCCTGCTTGCCTGCCCGCACAGGGGGGAGCCCAGCTGACCGACACAGCCCTTGGCGGGCGCATTCTCCTGACACTAGCCATTCAGCGAAGAGTCCAGGGGCACAGTGGCAAGCTTAGACCAGGCTCTGGGGCCCAGAGACTCCCAGTGGCAGGCAGGGTGCCCGAGGCTATGGCCCCCTGGGCCCTCCCCACGCTACGCCCCTGCCAAAACTTATCCAACGAGAACTGAACATGCTATGTAGATACAGAATGCTGATGTGTGTATATGTGTGGCAGAAAACTAGGAGCAGGGGGAATGGGATGGATAATCTGGTAAGGGGTTATGGCTAACTGGTTGGAATCCTGAACAGGAGCACTCCACATGGCAACAGCTACCTTTTAATTGAAAAGGGGCATTGGTAAATCATTTCCTGAAAAAAGGGTAATCCTGCTACTTCCCCAAATGGACTCCTTCAGTTATGGCCTGTCCTGTATACCTGAAGGAGCGTCTCCACCCCCATCGTTCTGCCCAGACGCTGAGGTCCAGTGCCGAGGGCCTTCTGGCAGTTCCCTCACTGCGAGAAGCCAAATTACAGGGAACCAGGTAGAGGGCCTTCTCGGTAGTGGCGCCCGCCCTGTGGAACGCCCTCCCACCAGATGTCAAAGAGAACAACAACTACCAGACTTTTAGAAGACCTTTGAAGCAACCCTGTTTAGGGAAGCTTTTAATGCTTGATGCATTACTGTATTTTAATATTTTGTTGAAAGCTGCCCAGAGTGGCTGGGGAAGCCCAGCCAGATGGGTGGGGTATAAATATATATATATATATATATGTAGGTTTTGGTGTCTTCGGGTGTCTTCCCGTGTAAGAGTTGGGGTGTCTAGGCGACGTTTCGACGAGGTCTCACTCGTCATCTTCAGGCTGGTGCTTTCGGCTTCTTGTTACTGGAACAGAGCAGGGTCTCAGTGTTTGAGTTCCTATAAATACTGTTGAGGGGGTGTGGTGCAGAGAGGAAGTTCCCAGGTTATTGTGCCTTTTCTTCTTTTGTTCCTTAATTACTTGGGGGATATCTTGAGTGATATCTTGAGTGATATTCTGAGTACCACTTAGGTGGGTCATTAAGTGTGGATTAGTTGCTATAGCTTTCGTGTCTTGACCTTTTGAGCTTGTGAAGAGATTTTTCTGAGAAGATGGCTGTACAGCACTTAGTTGTGCTCTGGCTTGGCTTCGTGTATAGGGGCGAGCTGTGGTTTTGTGCCCTGTGCCAGCCAGATCTGTGTAGGGATTGCAGGGGGGTGCAGCATCCGGAGGTGCCACTATGGTTTGGTTACCGGATGGAGTTTGTAATTTATCTGTGGAGAGGGTCTGGGTTTGGGTCTGGTGCGGTTGATAGGTGATGGCGTTCTGTGTGCCTCTGGTTCTGGTGTCGGTTTTTGTGGGGAGGGCTAATTTCCAGATGTCTGGCAGGCGGGACGTGTCGTCACGCTTGTTCATGTTGTGAGGGTGTTTCTCTATCTCGATGGCTTCCATGATTATTCTCTTGTGGTGATGTTCCATCGCTTCACACGTTACTAACTCCTTCCAGTTCATAGAAACAATAAAGAAGCAAAACCTACATCCCGATGACCTACTTGTGAGCTTCGATGTTGTATCTCTCTTCACTCAAGTGCCCATTAATGAAGCCTTGACAGCCATTCAAAACAAATACAATCCCCCCAAATACATCCTGGACCTGACCAACCACTGCCTAACCAACACGTACTTCATCCACAATGGACAAAGATACAAACAGATAGAAGGAGCGCCTATGGGATCACCCCTCTCACCGGTCATCGCAAATCTGTACATGGAACACTTTGAAACCAATGCTTTAGACAAGTCAGAACACAAACCCAAACTTTGGCTCAGATATGTTGACGACACCTTTGTAATTTGGCCACACGGGAAAGAAAAACTAGACAGCTTCCTCACACATCTCAACAGCCTACACCCCAAAATACAATTTACTATGGAAATAGAAGCCAACAACCAACTTCCCTTCCTTGACGTCCTAATCTACAAAAAACCTGATGGCTCCCTAGGACACACTATCTACCGGAAAAAAACACACACCAACCGCTACTTACATGCACAATCACACCACCACCCTGCACAAATAAACTCCGTAGCCAAGACTCTCATCTCCAGAACCAAACGCCTGGCTGACAAAGACCACTTGACAACTGAGTTACAGAATCTCTCAAATGTGTTAATCGCCAATGGATACCAGCAAAACAGGGTTACGAAGCTAATCCAAAAAGAAACACCCCCCAAAAACCAAGACACAGAAGAAAACAATGGCATGGCCCTCCTTCCTTATATCAAGGGCACTACAGACAAAATCAGCAAAATCCTCCATAAACACAATATCAAAACAGCCTTTTGCACCAACCAAAAAATAGCCAATATCCTCAGAAACCCCAAAGATAAAATCCAGTTGGAAAACCAAGGGGTCTATGAAATACCCTGCAAAGTCTGCCCAGCCACGTACATTGGACAAACAAACAGACGAATAAATGCACGTATCGCAGAACACAAGAATGCCGTCAAAAAAGAAGAAAAAACCTCCTCTCTTTTCCAACACATGAAAGAAACAGGACACGAAATTAATTTTGCAGATTCCAAATTGCTCTTTAACATGGAACATCACCACAAGAGAATAATCATGGAAGCCATCGAGATAGAGAAACACCCTCACAACATGAACAAGCGTGACGACACGTCCCGCCTGCCAGACATCTGGAAATTAGCCCTCCCCACAAAAACCGACACCAGAACCAGAGGCACACAGAACGCCATCACCTATCAACCGCACCAGACCCAAACCCAGACCCTCTCCACAGATAAATTACAAACTCCATCCGGTAACCAAACCATAGTGGCACCTCCGGATGCTGCACCCCCCTGCAATCCCTACACAGATCTGGCTGGCACAGGGCACAAAACCACAGCTCGCCCCTATACACGAAGCCAAGCCAGAGCACAACTAAGTGCTGTACAGCCATCTTCTCAGAAAAATCTCTTCACAAGCTCAAAAGGTCAAGACACGAAAGCTATAGCAACTAATCCACACTTAATGACCCACCTAAGTGGTACTCAGAATATCACTCAAGATATCACTCAAGATATCCCCCAAGTAATTAAGGAACAAAAGAAGAAAAGGCACAATAACCTGGGAACTTCCTCTCTGCACCACACCCCCTCAACAGTATTTATAGGAACTCAAACACTGAGACCCTGCTCTGTTCCAGTAACAAGAAGCCGAAAGCACCAGCCTGAAGATGACGAGTGAGACCTCGTCGAAACGTCGCCTAGACACCCCAACTCTTACACGGGAAGACACCCGAAGACACCAAAACCTACATTCCTGTACCCGTGAAAATCTACGAAAGCATATATATATATATATATATATATATATATATATATATATATATATATATATATAATTATTATTATTATTATTATTATTATTATTATTATTATTATTATTATTATTATTATTATGCCCCATGTAGACACAGAGCCAAATTCCTCAGCTCCAGGAGATGGGTGGAAGAAAGGGAAGCATGGCATGGAGAGATACAGCAAGCAGACTCCACTGTGGTTGGATTTTTGGGTCTTCCAGAAACCTGCTAAGTATTGAAAGCATTTCTCTCTCTCTCTTGTAACTCAGCAGCAATCCTTTTGAGGCACACCGCTTAGGAATTGCTGTGTTAAGCCAATGTTCAGGGCCAATTTTCACAATTGCTTTGCCAGCAGGGGAAAGAGAAGAGCATAGTTTCCCCCCCTTAGCACAAATTGCATGTTCGGGAAGTGGGGAGGACGCAAGATCATGCTTGAACGCACCGTTCTTGTTTGACTTCTGCAGCAGTGTAAAAACATCAAGAGTTGCGTTGGTTGCAGTCCAGCACGATGCCTATGGCAGCAACCAGTCTGAATCCTCCAGAAAAGGAAGAATGACAAGATGACACCCATTTGCCAATTATTCCTCACCATCTGGCAGAGATATACTGCTTCCAAACGTGGAGATGGAATTATTATTAAATAATAATAATAATAATAATAATAATAATAATAATGCCAAGTTCAATAGCAAATGCCATGCCTGCGCCCCATGACGGTGCATGATTCATTTTAAAACCATCTCAACTAGTGGGCATCAATACATATTTTCCTGGCAAAAGAAATTAAAAGTATGCAGTCCATCATTCACCATAAAATATTTCTTGAATGTTTCACATACCTATTGTGTGCTGACTGTTGTATAAATACAGTCGTATCTCGGAAGTCAAGCAGTATCAGTTCCAGAAGTCCGTTCGACTTCCGAAACATTCAATTTCCAAAGCTCGGCTTCTGATTGGCTGCAGGAGCTCCTGCACCCAATCGGAAGCCACGGAAGCCCTGTCAGACTTTCAGATTCCAAAAGAACGTTCGAAAACCAGAACACTCACTTCCAGTTTTCGATCGTTCGGGAGCCGAAATGTTCAACTCCCAAGGTGTTCGGGAGCCAAGGTACGATGGTATTGTATTTTCATTAGTGACTATGTTTTAAGGAAAGAAGGAAAGCTAGATGCCAACATTCTGCTACGTTCAAGACTAATGGGAAAACACAACAACTATGAAGACAACAAGACAAGACTATGAAGATAAAGAGGTGGAGCTATGTAGAGGCAGGAGCTGGCTTGATACCTAATAACTTGAAGAAGCAGAAGAGGAGTTTGGATTTGATATCCTGCTTTATCACTACCTGAAGGCGTCTCAAAGCAGCTAACATTCTCCTTTCCCTTCCTCCCCCACAACAAACGCTATGTGAGGTGAGTGAGGCTGAGAGACTTCAGAGAAGTGTGACTAGCCCAAGGTCACCCAGCAGCTGCATGTGGAGGAGCAGGGAAGCGAACCCAGTTCACCAGATTACGAGTCCACCGCTCTTTACCACTACACCACTGCTTGTGGCAGTGGGTGGGTGGGGGGAGAGGTGGGTCACCAGGGATAGCAAGCAAGCCATGACCCCAGTCAGATCCTACAGACTGCCCCTTCAATTTCTCCCAAGTCCAAGGTTGCCATTTGTGTCGTGAAATGGAAAGTGTTGGAGTGAGAATACCGGGGGTTCTTCCTGTGCCTTCTCCGCAAGAGGTCCAGAAGTTGGCAGCATGAGAATGGGCCTTTTCTGCAGCGGAATGCTCTCCCATTTGTGGAATGCTCTCCCCAAGGAGATTCAGCTGGCGCTTTCATTATACACCTTTTGGCGCCAAGCAAAAATGTTCCTCTTTAACCAGGCCTTTTTTGTGGCTGATTGACATCCTTTTTAAATGTGTTGTGAAAAGGGGGAGAATTATTGGTTTGTTTTTTATTATTACTATGTATTTTGGGGTTTTTTACATTGTAATTTAATGTTGTGAACCCGTCCTGAGATTTACAAGTACAGTGGTACCTCGGGTTACAGACGCTTCAGGTTACAGACTCCACTAACTCATAAATAGTACCTCAGGTTAAGAACTTTGCTTCAGGATGAGAACAGAAATCGTGTGGGGGCAGCGGGAGGCCCCATTAGCTAAAGTGGTACCTCAGGTTAAGAACAGTTTTAGGTTAAGAACGGACCTCCAGAACGAATTAAGTTCTTAACCAGAGGTACCACTGCATAGGGCAGTATACAAATTTAATAAATAATAATAATTAACTGGTAATGATCCTGCAGGGGTGTGAATGTGAAATACGTGTGTGCAGATCAACCCCCGCTGTCAACTCTCACCCCACCCCTACTCCCTTCCCCTATGCAAGTACAGACATTTTCTGGTTAATAAAAGACATAACTACACTTTACAAGGTAAAAACAGGGTGGCCAGCTCATCCCCTGCTCCAGTAAGGCAAAGGAAAGACTGGGAGCAGCAGCGTTAGGGTGCTTAACCCTTTCCTGCCTGCCAATTATCCCCTGCATTTGTGCCTCCTTATTCCACCTGTTTTTAACCCCCCCTACCTTTGGTGCCTTGTCGTTCTGCAAAAAAAGAAAAAAGAAAAAAGAAAAGACGACTTTTTGGGAAGTTATAACACTTCTGTCTTCCTTGCCTTGATAGCACTAAAATGGTTAATGTCAAAGCTTTCATATTTTTCCCAAAGTTTGTTTAACTATTGCTCTATTTTAGGTCTTTCAACTACTTACCATCAGAGATATTTTTTGTGTGTTCTACTTTCTTTGGTGGTTGTCAGGGATCTAACGAGAGCCCTTTATTGCTTAATGTGGATTTTGCCTTTTGGATAACCCATTAATGTGACAAGAGGATGAAAAGGAACTGTGTGTACTTGTGATCTCTTGTATAGCTGTCAACAGCTACAGAAAGAACTCATGTCATTACGAGACCACTACATGAACAGATAATTGATATATGAATCTTTGAGTTTGTAATGTGTGCCAGAAAATATGGGGCACAACAGCTCCATTCGTCCTGGTGTTTAAAAAGACGTTGGTATAAAATTTTGAAAATCATGTACAGCACAGTACAGTGGTACCTTGGGTTAAGTACTTAATTTGTTCCGGAGGTCTGTACTTAACCTGAAACTGTTCTTAACCTGAAGCACCACTTTAGCTAATGGGGCCTCCTGCTGCTGCCACACCGCCACTGCACGATTTCTGTTCTCATCCTGAAGCAAAGTTCTTAAACTGAAGCACTATTTCTGGGTTAGCGGAGTCTGTAACCTGAAACGTATGTAACCTGAAGCGTGTGTAACCCGAGGTACCACTGTATATGTATAGAGTTAAACAGCGATGGTTGAAAAAGGCTGTTTCTGGGCTGTGTGAATTTTGTATTTGTTCATTCATAAGTCTGCTCCATCCTGTTTCCCCATCATTCAGCATTTTTTTTTTTAAAAATAGCATTTTTGAACAAATCCCACCCCGCAAAATACACATTTTAGTTAGGCATTCTATCCTCAAAGATGTATTTTTGTAGGCATTCTGACCTAAAATAATCTAACCGACCCAGTTAGGTGTTGTATCTATTTTTTCCTATACTTTTTAGTGGATTTAATGTGCCAAAAGCAGTGTTGCATAATTTGGAGAAGTGCAAAAACTGATGGCTAACTGCATTTCAATCTGAGTATTTGTCCGGGAAGTGTGAAACAGGATGGCTAGCTTAGAAATGCAGATGGAACGAAATACTCAAGCTCCCTGCCAGCAACATTTGGGAAACAGCCCCCCCAACGCCCCCAGATAGCATTTTATATATATATTTAACAGTCATGATTTTTGTTGTTGTCATATAACCTCTCACTGCTCAAAGAGAAGAATATGCAACATTTCCAAATTCAGCTTGCATTGGCAAAGGGGTAAGATCCCGTTTCCAAAAACGACAGGTTGTAGTTTTTCTCTCTCTCCACCCAAATGAGTAAAATTAGGATGTAAGAGTCAGCATTCAGATAGAAATCCAGTACAATGGTAACTTTGCACACAGGGGACTCAGTCCTGCAGAACATGTTCATTTCAGTGGGCCTTGCATAGGGAAGACGACCCTGGTAGATGGGCTCCCTTGAGAGAAAACAAACACCGGGCCTATATCAAAAATAGGAAATGTGAATCCTATGCCATTCATATCAATGAATAATCTCCTGCCTTTTGCCTCTGCAGTGGAGCACAGGTAATGGACAATGTGAAGATCAGAGGTGAAAGCAGAAGTTTCAAGCACCATCGATAACACAGCAAGCAGACATCATACATACCTGCCAAGTGCCCCCTGCCCTGGGACATCCTGTTTTTTTTTTTTTTTGTGAGATCATGGCAGCCATTTTGGGTGCTGTGCTGTCTTGTGATCTCACACTGCACTCTCATGTGGTGTTTTCTTTTTAGTGCCATGTGAAATTTTGCCCCCCCCCAAGTGCTTTTTCAGGCTGAGAGTGAGACACAGGTCATATGACATGCCTGGGAACACGGCCCAGAAGATGTGCATCCGGTTTTGGATCTGAAAAAGTTGGACGGTATGCATCTTAGCCTGTAGTAGTTAAACACATTGCAGGAAACCGCACCAAAATAATAAAGTTGTCACTCGGCCACTTGATTTTGTAAGGCAAAACATTCCATAGGGTTGGTGCCACTACAAAGAAGGCCCTGTGCTTTGTGCCTGACAACTTCATTTTAGATAGAGGTGGGATGTGCAGAAGGGTCTGCTCTGAAGATCAAAGTACACGGGAAGGTTCATTTATACTTCCTTACTGTGGTCTGCCTTGCCCACTTAAAACTGTGAGGCATATTAATAATCATGGTCAAGTTTGGACAGGCAAAAGAACACAAGACAACCCTGCCGTATCAGGCCCAAAGCTCATCTAGCCAAGCATCCTGGTCTCGTAATGGCCAACCAGATAATAGAATCATAGAATAGAATCATAGAGTTGGAAGAGACCACAAGGGCCATCGAGTCCAACCCCCTGCCAAGCAGGAAACACCATCAGAGCCCTCCTGACATATGGTTGTCAAGCCCCTGCTTAAAGACCTCCAAAGAAGGAGACTCCACCACACTCCTTGGCAGCAAATTCCACTGTCAAACAGCTCTTACTGTCAGGAAGTTCTTCCTAATGTTTAGGTGGAATCTTCTTTCTTGTAGTTTGGATCCATTGCTCCGTGTCTGCTTCTCTGGAGCAGCAGAAAACAACCTTTCTCCCTCCCTATGGGAAGTCCACCAACAGGACCTGACTGCAGCAGAGCAACCAACCTTTGCTGGTGATTCCCAGCAAGCAACTGGTATTGAAAAAGGCTGAGCAGCTTTTGCCGAACCATGACAAACACAAGCCTGCCAGGAACATGATGGCCCTTGAAAGATTCACTAAACTCCCTTGCTTTACAACTTGCTTGGATCTTCTAAGAACAAGGGGCTTGTCAAGGCCATGACAGGTATAATAATAATAATAATAATAATAATAATAATAATAATAATAATAATAATAATAAGGCTTATTGGCAGGCTGTACACATACGCAGTGGGGAGATTCAGGTAGGTAGCCCTTTTGGTCTGACACAGTCGAAATATATAAAGAAATTGTCCAGTAGCACCTTAGAGACCAACTACCGTAAGTTTGTTCTTGGTATAAGCTTTCGTGTGCATGCAGACTTCTTCAGATACGTGGGGAGAGAAATCTTAAAGGGGCCTATGGATTCATTTGGAGGAGCAGAAATTACATGCAGTGATTCCCTTATTATCTGCTTGAATACTGGAGGCATAAAAAAGGAGACCTCGTGGACTATAAATCATAAATTGGACAATCCTGCGTAAAGGGAACTCCCTTGAGGAAAACTGCTGAACATAAGGAGCTGAGAAATATTCTAACACTCAGCTCCCCTTGTATTCCAAAGCTTCGTAGGCAGAGAATTATAAGGACAGGAATATTAATCAAGTTAATCAAAGAACAGAGTGGGTTTTATGTTGCCGAGGTAATAATCCACCCTGTGGTATGTGTGTGCACATTATATATCTATAACTGTATCTACACACACACACACCTCAAAATAGGGATATATTATTTGAAGCAACATTATGCCATGATGATTTCATCAATAATAATCAATAATGTGGGAAGGAAATGCACAGTTTAGGCAAGGTTGTCACAGATAAAACTAAAAATTTGAAAAGAAGAAGCGATGGCTGAGATCCAAAAATTAACTGATGTGACAGTAACTCCTACAGTAATCAAGGAGTTTGCTACTAGGTAAAAAGTATGGCTAGGATGGAAGTAAGGAGTATTTTGCTTTGGTCTGAGATCAAGGCAGTCTCTGGTTGAATTGTAAGTGCCTCTACATTCTATGGCAGGGCCTTCTGGGGTGTGGCACCCTCCTGGGTGAAAAAAGAGGGGGAGGAAACTCCAGGTGTTTGAAATGACATTTATTCCATCCTCAGTGCATTTTTGGATTAAATCTGTTCTCAGGGACACCTTTGTAGAAGCAATTCTCATGAAAGGCAAGGTTCATTGAGCACCTGGTGAGATGCAGAGAGCACAAATGCTGCTAAAAAGCATTCCCCAGGAAGGGCTTGGTCCAAATTGGGCCTGGAACAAATTTAAAATCTTACACCTGGAGTTTCCTCACCCATTTCCCCCCACCTGCAATTTGTGCTTTCCCAAGTTTCCTGGTTGGCTTTCTGCCCTCACTGTGAAACTTGTTCCTAGTGTAGTCTGTCAAACTACCTCCTTTGGTCATTTTCCCTGCCCAGGAAAGTAGTAAACTCTTTTCTTTTTCTGGATCACTTTTGCGGGGGGCAATGAATGCTGTCTTTTTAATCATATCAAAAAAAAGTAGAAGGATGGACATCAGAACAAATATCCCAATACCTAAAAATGTACCTGTATAAAGTGCTCCTATGTAGTTGACATATGGCTGCTGAAATTAATGTGCACTCTGCACAGTTCATGGCTACTGGTAATAGCATGCAAGTATCATTGCAATAACCGCTCCCCCCTCACATACACAATAGGACGTAAAAATAGATACAAAGTCCCACAAAACAGCTGAAGAGGTATGCTAATATAGCATCATCATAAGAAAAGGGCTGCAATTAATCCACATAGAATTCAAGGCATGTATCATTTCATGCAAGATGTCAAATATTGGCTACAATCAACCCACACTTTCTAATGACAGTGCCAACATTTTTGAATCCCTTTGTTTTTCTCAAATATCTTGACTCACATCGCAGCCCATGAGAAGCTTGATAAATCTCGTAGAGCTCAACTGTGGTGGGCAACAGAGCAGCCCTGGACCACCCTCTTGTATCTCTGAACCCAGATCTTAAGAGTGAGGTAACCCCTCACTGTGGTCTGGAGATCACACGTGAGCATGCTATAAATGTGACATATGGGACATATGGGACATAATGAACACTGTCTTGCATGCTCTTTCCACTTAAGATGTCTCTCTGTTGCAGAAGCATAGGAAACAAACGCAAAACCTGCTTATGGAGATTGGGATATTAGAAGTTCTGCACAAGCATATAGGAAGCTTGAAAAGCTATAGATGCTTAGTGGGGCAATTGACACTATATAGTATGTCACTGGTATTTGGGAGGTGTTTTGAATTTGGCAAATGAGCTATTGTCTATTAGTGAATGTGGTTTAAAATAAGAAATCTGAAACCATGGTTTTGAGGGTTCAGAATGTAGATGGTAAGAGAAGCTGGCATTCTGAGAAGATCAGTACAGCTTTTGCTTGATAAGGTTTAAATGGAAGAAGATGGCCTTTTAGATACCATGATCTCATGTGGTTTGGGAATTAAAAGGTTGTCCATTAAAAATGAAGAGGGACACACCCATCTTGCAGCCATATCTTCCTTAATTAAGCATCATTCCTCCACCTGGCCACTTTTGTGTGTGTGTGGAAAGATTACCTTGGGTTTAGCTATTCTGCTTTCAGTTTGGTTCTACAAGTAAAGCCGCCCTTCCATCTCCTTTTCACCTAAATAGTATTATATGCAAAGCTTAATTGGTTCTTAAGGAGCCCATCAGTTAAAGTTCACAAGTTGGATTTAGAATGGGAAAAGAGAAAGACCCTGAAACGGCAGCATGACGTTGAAGAAGAGGTTGCAAGGTCAACTTGCCCTGGAGAGCACATGGAAGAAAAAGAGAAAACCAACCCAAAACATATTACAGCTGCATTTAAATAATGTGTTTAGTTAAACTAACCTTGAAGGGTTAGTGTGTGCTACTTCTCTGCTGGCATCTCATTTATCTTGAAAAAGAAACTTAGGTGGATAATGAGGATCTGGAGTTTCGGATGTGGGGTGGGTTTTTTGTGTGAGTTAGTCTCTGTTAGTGTAAAGACATTTATCATTGTGCCCTTTGCTGGCTTGCAGTCAGATCTGCATGCACAAACAGACTCTCCGTTATGCAATGGAAGGAAAACCTGTGCCAGATTTTTGACCTCTCAATATTCCTTTGGCATTGTTGTTAGAATGTTGCTGAGCTGATGATTCCACTGCATGGAAGAGTCCCAATAAAATGGCCAGATGAGATTTGATCCCGTATAGTCCAGTGGTCCCTAATTAACAGTGATGGCTTCTTGTGGGAACGTTATTGGAAAACAAAACCAAAAATCCAGTGTACACCCACTGACTATGGTCCAGATTCCTTGAGGATGGGGGAGGGAGAAGACCACTTTTGAGGCTACACAGCAGATGAAAATTCTCTTATGGAAATGATTGTGAGATGCTTTTAATAAATGTTAAATCAATGCTTGTGGATTGTTAGAGAGACCAGCCGGTCAATAGGCTGCTTACTGTCATGGTTCAGAACCATCTCTAACATCTTCTATTGACATCCTCATAATAGTGCCACCCAGTAATCATCTTTCATCTTCTATTACCCTAAAATATACTGAGTAACTGATTTTAGCCTACTAAAATGTTCCTGGCGCCTTGTTGATGCACATACAGATTCTGATTACGACTTTAAGGCAGAAACTGGGGTGCTTCCATATGAATTCTGCTCCTGTGAATCATTTGGGCTTGGTTCAGTAGCTGTCTGTGGGGCAGGGCAGGGCTGCACAGCTTACCTGACTTTCCAATGCTGTGGTTGCTTCCAGTAACTTAAAGAAAAAGGGGCAAGGCAATGGGGAGGCCAGCATGGTGCAGACGTAGCCCTGGAAGCATCAGGTGGGCCCTACTTCTGCACCTGCACCAACCTCCCTGCCATCTCCTCCATCTGCAACAGGCAATGACCTGGTGTTAGGAAGCCAACTTGCCCTGCCAACTTCTACTGGCTGGATTTCATTGTCATGAATGGGGCCATCTTAAAGTCATTGGAGCAAACATCATATATTTTGTTGACCTTCTGTGTGCTAGTTCACACATGCAAGCATATACTTGTAAAGTGATCACGTGACACAATGATTCCTGGTAGAACGTGTGAACTGTCAACTGAAAAGTATTTTCTCTGAGTTGCCATCAAAATGGAAAAGTTCCATCTGCCCCGATAATCTGTAATGTCTCATTCGCACAGGCAAGTCATCACTAGTCAACAAATGATGGAACTTGAAGACATGAAGCATGATTCACATTACTTTTTAAAGCTTGTGTGGGCTCAGTGTTGCATCTGTCTTAAGGCGGCTGCCATTCTTTCTTTGCGTATCCAGTTCATTGTGCCAGTCATCTAAATTTTTTTGGGGAACTTTGTCATATATACTGAGCACCCATCTAATTGGGTGCTGAAACAGTCTTCTCAATGGATTCAATAGTCATAGTGAGCCCATACTATGAGAGACTCAAAGTGTCACATGAACTGGTCCCCAAATATGTTTATTTAAATCTAATGCTTTCCTGGTGTCAAGCAGTAGCTGCTCAGACTGAGAAACCAATTTATAGGACCAAGTGGAGGTCCCCTTTGTCACCTGATTCTGGCTGAGTTGGGGAACTGCAATACCACCTGTTGACCACTTGCAGTAGTGGCGCTGCAGTACAGCAGAGAGGAACTGGCAGTTCCTTCCTCCAGCAGGCTATCATGAAGCTGTACCCTTAGCGCAAAACCTCTGGGAGTTTACACAATCATGGCTGGGATTCAAGGCAATGGAGATTCTACAAGTATATTGTAATTTTATGTTGTGAACTGCCCTGAGATCTATGGTTTATATTGGTATATACAATTTATATAAACAACAACAACAACAACACTTCTGAGCTTTCACTCCTGACACATCACTCCTCAAACCATGGGAATCATCTCTGGCAGTGTAAGAAGCTTAGAAGTCCAAGTCCATCACTCTAACCGCTACGCCATACTTCTTCTCCATCTTAACTGTATAGCTAAAGAAGGTGCAAGGGAGAACAATCCATATCAGGGCCATGGAGCAAGGGGTGGACATTTAACCCTTACTGCAGAATAAAAAAATCAGTTGCCTAGAAATTTCACGTAATGCTGCTAAAATAGTACTGATAGTGGCAAAAAAACAGTTAAAATGAAAGGGGTTTTTTTGTGAGGGGGAGAGACATGGCCGGGATGGACCTTGGTCATATGGTATCCTGTGTAAGGCCAAAATGTGATGCCCTCCAGTCCTTGTGCCGCCTTCCCAAATTCAAGTAAGTGCATCTCCTTTGGGAAGGATGTGCAAGGGCTCTGGCAGGGTCCTAGAGCCCTCCCAGCTCCTTCCCAAAGCTGGCCATGCACTTGCAGGACTTTGGGGAGGAGCTGGGAAGGCTCTAGGACCCTGCCAGAGCCTGCATTCCTCTTTCCCAAAGCAGGTAATTACTAGGCTTTGGGAAGGAGGCAGAAAGGAGGTCTCTTGGCTCGGCATCCTATGCACTGCCTAAAAACTGCCTCTGTAAAACACCTTCCCCAGTGCTGCAATCCTGATTCAGATCTGAACACTCCCATTGCTGCCATTCTAAGTGGCACTGCACACACACCAAAACTTTAAAGCACATTTTCCTTCTCAAGGAATTTCTGGCATTGTATTTTACCCCTCACAGAGTTACAATTGCCAGCAAACCTTAACAAACAACAGTTCCCAGAATTCTCTGAGGGAAGGAAATGTACTTTGAAGGTATAGTGCATTATGTAGGCACAATCAGTTCTAAGCACATTAGTTAAAAACATTTTAAGCATGCCATGTTGTTGGGCCCCTGGTCTGCCCTCTAAATCTTAAATCTTGGGGCAAGCACACCAAAGGCCCTGTTTCTTCTCAATAATGACTGATTGTCCCTTTCCTCTCTCTGTATGTCAAGAATCACTGCGCTAGCTCCCTGCAATGTGACTTTCACAGGTCCAGTTTCTGTACCTGTGCGATCCAAGTCCTGCTTATATGCACAGTCAGCCGACAGATGCTTGTTAGTGGGATGTCCTAGGGAAAAGAAGGCGACTTGTTAGGAAGCAGATGCTTCCTGGTTCTTCTTGCCAGATGCATAGCAAGCAGCCCCTGGGAAGAATTTAATCATCTGATGTCACTTTAAAATATAGCAGGGCCTCATGCTTTCTGAATTTGGAATTTTAATTTATTGGGGTTATGCATGGTAATTGCTTAGTAAACAGCAGCAATGATCTACTTTGCATGTTAGTTCTGATATCTGACTCGTTTCATATACGAGCAAATTAAATAACTGACGTTGCTTTGATGTGGTATATAAAAAAACAAAATGCACACTTCTTTTATTGCATTGGTATGGGTAAGCAAAGACTGAAGAATTAAAAGGAAAAAAGCGGAGGCCTATATGAATTCACTTTTTAAAAAAGCCATAGTAGGGGGAATACCTTTCATTAGGATCAGCTACAGTGTCACAAAGTAGCGGGCAAATTTCTGAGATCTTCAGAACGCTTCTTCAGGTGGAAGGGAAGGGAGCAAAGAGAAAACATCAGGCCTCTACAGTCAAGAGGCAGTAATGCTTCTGAATACCAGGTCTGGAAACGAGGAACCAAAGAGTTTCCATTTAATTTATTGATCTGGAAATTTATGAGCTGAAATATCAGCCCTGTAAGAACGAGGGACAAGGAAGCGGTTATTGCTCTTGTAGTCATTATCTAGCTGATACCCCATAGGTATCTAGAGCTCTTGGGCTCCAGTTCCCATCATTTCTGACTATGGGTCACACTGGCTGGGGCTGTTGCATGTTTGGAGTCTAACAACAAATGGAAAGCCCCACTTCCTGCTGCAGTATAAGCTCATTAGGTTCATTGCACAACACACACACACACACACACACACACACACACACACACACACACACAGCTCAACTAGTATTAGAAGAGATTGTGAAGGGGGGAAAAGCAAAACAACAATACATCTGAAATACTCCTATGCCTATATAAGCGGCATGCGATGAACTTAAGATGCCTTAAGAGATTAAGGCAGTGTTATAATTTCGAACTAACCACCAAGAATTTGGGGTGGTGAAGGCATCACTGTTCTTACCTAAGGCATAGAGAACATGATGAAGCGTTTGCCTAGAGTTGAACCCAGAGGACACAGTGACATGTATGTAAGCAGAATCTATTTAGGGAAGGGGTCGGGAACCTCAGGTCAGGTAGGGGGGACAAACGTGGCCCAAAAGGCCTCTGCCATATAGGGTTAACTGTCAGTTAGGGGAAGACAGATGAGTTTGGACAGCTGAGGAGTTGGAAGAGAAGGGAGGTGGTATGAGGAAAAGGCCAGAGAGAAAAGCTGAGGATAACAGCTAAGGCCTGAATATTGATACCCAATGTTTTGTTAACACTTGTCTGGTTGAGATCAGAAAAGAGCCTGTGACTGAGTTGGTCCAAGAGGCTGTACAAATAACTTGCCAGAGGGAGGCAACACAAGTGGGGTAAAGTGTCCAAGCAACCAGAAGTACAATCAGAGGAGATTTGGGGCACAGAGAAAAAATACGCCCTGTTTCTGACCCTTGGGACTCTACCTTAACCACACACACCTAGGTTGCAACCGTCCTTGGCCTTCCTGCCCTCTCCTTCAAGTGTTCTCCCACCATGGACCACAGATCCACAAACTGCATTCAGAAGGCAACAGAATCAGTTCCAGATTTACAGAAGCTGCCCCGGTTTCTGATTTGATCCCAGATTGTCCTGCCTTCCCTTAGGATGTCTCTATTTTCATCGGAGAAATGTTGGAGGGTATGGAGTTATGTGACCCCCAAGCCAAGGAGATAAGTAACTGTGCAGCCTTTAGAAGACAACTGACCCTTTACAGTGGTACCTCAGGTTACATACGCTTCAGGTTATATACGCTTCAGGTTACAGACTCTGCTAACCCAGAAATAGTACCTCGGGTTAAGAACTTTGCTTCAGGATGAGAACAGAAATCGTGCAGCGGCGGTGTGGCAGCAGCAGGAGGCCCCATTAGCTAAAGTGGTGCTTCAGGTTAAGAACAGTTTCAGGTTAAGAACGGACCTCCGGAACGAATTAAGTACTTAACCCGAGGTACCACTGTATAGGGAAGTTTTTAAAATGTTTAATGTTTTATTATGTTTTCATATAGGTAACTGATAAAGGACCCCTGGACGATTAAGTCCAGTCAAAGGTGACTATGGGGTGTGGCGCTCACCTTGCTTCAGGCCGAAGGAGCTGGCGTTTGTCCACAGAAAGCTTTCCTGGTCATGTGGCCAGCAGGACTAAGCGGCTTCTGGCGCAACGGGACATCGTGACGAAAGCCAGAGTGCATGGAAACGCTGTTTACCTTCCCTCCACAACGGTATCTATTTGTCTATTTATCTCCCAACTTAGCAGTTCGAAAGCACGCAATGTTTTCATATTTGTTGGAAGCCGCCCAGAGTGGCTGGGGCAGCCTAGTCAGATGGGTGGGGGAATAATAATAGCAATAGCAATAATAGGACATCCCTATTTTCATCAGAGAAATGTTGGAGAGTATGCCAGAATTCTAGCATTCTCATTTTCTTTTGAAATTATGCCTGGTGGTTCAAGGCAATTTACATGGCAAGGAAAGCCTATCTGTGTTTTTTTAGGGACAAAGTTCATTAATTTAAAAAGGACTGGGTTCCTAGACAGCATAAATTCAAACCAAAACGATTATCTTAATGTACACTTGTTGGATAATTAATAGAGGAGGGAACCTCAAAATACAAAGAGACCAAAGAGTTTCAATTTAATTTATTGACCTGGCAATTTATGAGCTGAACTACCAGCCCTGTAGTAATGAGGGACAAGGGGGGTGTTTTTTCTGGCTTCGTTATGGGACCTGCTCTCTCATTATCCAGCTGACACCCCATCGGCGTCTGTGTGCTTGTTCAGTAACTTACTATGTCATCTGTGCCCTCGGGAGCAGCTTAAGAGTGACGTTGCTCTGGAGAGTGTTTTCCCCTCTTGGTTTTAGCAAGTGGTGGATGTGGAGTTCTGGGTAACCCCAGGCTCTTAACTCACAACAGGTTTAAAGGTCCTCTACTCCAGTTGGGCCTTCTCAGCTGGCAGCCACTTCGACACTTTGAGTTTTATTGCCGTGGAAACGTGGCATTTGGAATTGTCCCTAAAATATGTGCAGGGGGGGCATGTGCAGGGAGAATGACGTATTTATTACAGGAGGGAAGGAAATGTAGAAAAGGTCAGTTTTTAAGGTTTGCTTGTTTGTTCTTTAAAAAAAAAATCCACTCTGATCTCTTTCATGTGGAAAAGGAGAAAAACTCCCTTTGACAGTCTGCCTGGTGAGAGGTTTGTCGGCTGGCATGACACACAAACCCAGGCGGAAATCTGACTGCCAGCCATGTATTGGGGCATAACAGGTGCCTGGTAAACACCCTATTTATTTTTTTTGCAAGCTATCTCAGCTTATCAGATGTCTGGCAGGAAGGTTGGAAAATTACATTTTCAAAAACCTTTGGCACCACAGACTCAGTGCATAGTGTGTTTCCTCTCCAGGAAAGCAAATGTCTGATTTGTTTTATTAAACCTTAATGAAGGACAGAGTATTTCTGAGAACGTACTGAGTACTTTCTACTCTGGAAGTATAAAGGAGGAGGAGGAAGAACCATTCCTCCTTGGTTACATACAGATTAAAAATTGAGCTGCTCTTGCTGTAGGAGTGAGGTTGTAATTCTGTTTCTGTTTGGGAAACCATGATACTGAATCAGTGCCGGATTTATGTATAAGCTTAACAAGCTGTAGCTTAGTCCCCCAAAAAATTTAAAGGGAAAAAAACCTGGATGTACATTTCCAAAATATAAGATAAAAAACAAAATAAAACCTATATACAGCAGCAGTGTTTTGTAGGCTCCTATGATGTACATATTTTGTTATGTGCAAATGGCTTTAGATACCTATTAGGTTCATAAAGTACCACATAGCATATATTCAATGCAAAAAAAACCAGTGACGATTTGTTGTTGACAAAGGACAGCTGGACATATAAAGGGCCCCATTACCTTCAGTAGCTTAGGGCCTCATCAAAGCTAAATCCGGCCCTGGTACTGATACAGTGGTTTACTGCAGGTGCAAGAGCTTTGCTTTCCCCCTTCTCATTTAAAGCCCCCCTCTCCAGGGGCTGCTCCATTAACTTTAATGGAAAAGGTACTGATACACTGATTTGCAGCAGGTGCAGGAAGTCCAATTTGGGATGCTCTGGTCTGATGCAGGTGCTCCCGTTTTCAGGCCCATTGGCTAACTTTGAAGAGGGGACAGCTCTGTGTTAAGTACAGTGGTACCTCGGGTTAAAAACTTAATTCGTTCCGGAGGTCCGTTCTTAACCTGAAACTGTTCTTAGCCAGAGGTACCACTTTAGCTAATGGGGCCTCCCGCTGCCCCCGCACGATTTCTGTTCTCATCCTGAAGCAAAGTTCTTAACCTGAGGTACTATTTCTGGGTTAGTGGAGTCTGTAACCTGAAGCGTCTATAACCCGAGGTACCACTGTACATAGAATCACTCCTATTTAATTGAATGGGGTAGCCCCCTTTTCTGGACACAAACCGTTTCAACTTCTTAGGATTCCTCACCATGATGCCTAGATTCTTCCCTCAAGGGGTTCCCTTACATCCCCTTTATATCATTAACCAAATTACAAATCAAATACAGCAAATATTCATAATACAGCAGATTGTTCATGTTGGTGTTCATGTGTTAATGCTGATAATCCCAGGCAATTTTTTTTTTTACGAATATGCAAAAATACTGTGATGCACAGTAGATATTGACCGTCAGCATTTGTTGGTGTTTGTCCAAAAAGTGGATATTTAAAATATGATTTGACATTCACAAAATTCAAATGGGATTGTTGGCATTCACTTTTGAATACCAACATTCATCACATTTTTGGACATACGTTGTAACATATATTTGAATAAATATTTTCTCTTGACTAGTCTTTGCAGCGCTCAGAAAAGGCAACTGGGATGATCCAGTAATGAAAAATGAGGTTATTAAAAAAGCTCATAATACTAGTCTTGGGGTGAGCCATCAGGAAGAGATGCAGCCCCTTTGCACTCCTTTTTTAGCATTTCAAAATCTGTTTTTGAGCTTTCTCTGTCAAAGACCTTCAACCGGCTGCACGTCTGAAAGACACACTTCATTAACTGACATGCACATCACTGTCTGGTGAGATTTCCTGTTGTGCCCTAACAAATGTATGTGCTGCGTATCTACAGCAGAAAAAAACCCAAGTATTGCTTGCAAGAAAGCTGCATGTCTTAAGCGAGCAATAACTTCCAGCTTGGAATAAATGTAGTAGCAGCAAGCTATCAAGTAAATATGCAAACAGACCATATATGGAAAGGCTGAAAGAGCAAGAGATATCCAACCTTCAACAAAAGACGAATAAGGCTGAAATCCACAGAAGACAGGACAAGAGAGGCAGATACAGACTAATGGGGAGAGAGAGGAGTGACTTAGCTTTACGGAAGGATCATGAACAGGGTTATGTGTTTGAGAATTTGGTTTTGCATTGTGCAAAGAATTCAGCATCCTCAGAAAGGCAGCTTCCTTCCTCCTCCTTAGAGCTGCAAAAATTCGCACCCGCCACTTAGTGATTAAAAAATAATAATATTCGAGCAGTTTATATATTTTTATAAATAAAAATAAATTTCTTTGTAAGATCACAAGGAAGGAGGATAAAGACTCTCCTCCCTGAAAGAGAGGGGAGGGGTTGTGGTCGGGAGCCTGAGCCCCGCCTAGCAGGGGGCGTAGCCCCCTGCCTTCAGCTCACCTGGCTGGCGCTCACGCCCCCTCGGAGGGCCACCCAACCAGGTGCCACTGAGGGGGCGTGTTCAGCAGCTTTTGCTGCAGCGACAGCCTTTCCCCGGCCTCATTCTCCGTCGTCGCCTCTTCGGGAAGTCCCTCAGCTAGGAGTCATCTCAGTTATCACAGGGAAGAGCCATGAGGTTTGGAGTCGGGGGAGGGGTCTGTGTGTGTGGAGGCTGCCTGGTTCCTGGCTTGCCTTTTAACTTTAAAAACCCAGGCAGCCAGGTTTGCCTTGCTGTGTCTTCTTTTCCGGGTAAAAACCTACATTTAACCTTCTACTTCCCCCCCACTCCTGGTGCCTGATTTGTTTGTGCAGCCTGAGTGCGAATTAACCTTTCTTAAGCTGCAGCTTGTTCCCTTGCCCAGCACATGCCCCCAGCGAGGTCTGAGTGTGAGTGTGGCTCCGTCTTTCTTTCTTCCTCGTATCCTCGCTTTCCTTACCCTGCCTCTGCCTTGGTGGCAGTGCGTTTTTATTTAATTTTTGGCCAGGGTGCTTGTACGTTTTCCCCTCTATTGCCCTTACCTGTCCAATTGGATGGCTGGTGTGGGTGACTGAGTGGGTTTGCCTTACATTTTAATTTGTTGGCCAGTGTGCTGGCGCGTTTTCCCTCTCCATTGTCCTTGAGAGCCTGGATAGCTCAGTTGGTTAGAGCATGGCACTGACAATGCCTAGGTTGCAAGTTCGATCCCTGTTTGGGACAGCTGAATATTTCTGCATTGCTTGGGTTGGACTAGATGATCCTCAGGGTTCCCTTTCCTCTTCCTCTCTAATTTTAAGTTGTGTGTGTGTGTGTGTGTGCTTGCAGCGTGTGTTTGTGCTTGCTGTTTATTGTGCCTGCCGTTTATTTATTTATTACTCTTCTAGTGTGGGTTTAATTTACCCTGCCATCCCTTCCATTGGTAGCACTTGAAGCGGGAGCCCCCTGTAAAATTTTAAAGGCTGCCGGGGCTTGGAATAGACTGTGCGCTTAAACCTCACCCGTCTTGGTTTCTCTAAGCCACCCCCCCTTCGCTTGATGTTTGGGGGAAGAAATAGGGCAGGGCTTGGGGTAGACAACTCAGGGTTTCTGATCAGGGAACCATTCCTCAGCACTCCATGTCTATACGTTTAAAACCTTTGAGGGTGTGCCTTTGCCTGGTTCTTGTCATTGGCTTCACTTGCCAGTACAGGCTCCCTAAAGAAAACCACTTTTACACAACAACAACAACAACAAAAGTTTTCGGCTTATAGTACCTTACTGAAAAGTCCAGGTTAACCCACGGTTTATATTTCCATTTCTTTTTGGCTCACTGTAAAGGACAGCTATTTTCCTTTTCTTCAAAACTTCCTTGCCCAGCATGTTCATTTTACTCCCCCCACCCCTCACCCCTCCCAACTCCCCCCCCACGCTTTCCTCCTCCCTCCACCCATCCTCCCCCCCTCCCCCCCACCCTTTCAGGAGATACATCGGGGTCTTGGGAGTTCCCTTTGCTTCTTGCCAGAGTCATCACAGTTGCCAGACAGGTTTTTCAACTCTCTGCTCTTTCAGCAGCTCTAGTTGCATTGTCAGTTTAACTATCCAGCAGTTTGACCAATTGCAGTCTTTTGTCTGTTTAAGTACCCTTATTTCAATCAACTGGTATTGAGCCGACCTTGTGGGCAAAGATTTATTTTTCTTTGTTTGGCAAAGTTTCCTTTGTTTCAAAGATGTTTCCCCAGCAGTGGGATATTAAGAGCAACCCCACCCCTCCTTTTCTGAGGGCTGCTGGTGTGGGCCTGGAATCTTATTGATTTCCTTTTCTCTTAATTTGGCTGCAGCTTCTGAGCATCTCCTTGTAAGCAGTTATTTTCAATTCTGTTTGATTACTTGGCAATGCTTTGTGCCTAGATTTGCCTATCATTTAAAAGGGGCAACTCTTATTATAGGCAACTATCTTCTAATTCTGGCTGACTGGAGTTGGGGTTGCTCTGTGTATGGTATTGTTCCAACTGATAATAGTAATTCCTACTCATAGCTATAAATCCATTGGCTATTAATTGAGATACTATCGATTAATAATTAATCCCTCAACAGTGCTCTGAACTTTATTGATGCACAATAATTGTATACTAGCATTTAATTACAGTTAAGTTATTAATCGAGTGATGATATTAATACTAATTAAAAAATAACAACAATAATAAAATAAAGTAATAAAATAAAATAAATTCAAAATATAAATAATTAATAATTAATAATAACAATAAATAAATAATTATAATTATAAATAATAAATAAAATAATAATAATTAATATTAAAATATAAATAAATGAATAAAAATTAAATAAAATAATAATAATAATAATAATAATAATAATAATAATAATAATAATAAGTGACAAAATAAATAGTAGGCACATTTTTCTAGTGCACAGAGCAGGCACGGGTGCAGTACCAGCACACACTGCAGTTGTCAACCGTCATAATAATAAACCCAAACCCATTTCGCAGTTCCTTAATGCCTTCGGATCATTCATTGTTGACTATGAATAGCGCTTTCTCTTAGCTATTCTTTAGTTCAATTTGCCTTGCGTTTCTTACTTCCTTGTTTTGCAAACCAGTGGCCAGCCTTTAAACTACCCAGGTGCAGGCCCAAGCCCTCAGACAGGAACGGCGGCTGTGCAAACTAGGTCTCAGGCTTGCTCGCCGTCTTTGAGAACTGCACCAGGGCGCCTGCATGGAGACTGCCGGCCCGTATCAATAATCCGGTTGCTTCCAGTTCTTCTAGTTCTTTGCAGAATAAGCAGCCCAGGGTCCAGCTTCCAGAATCAGGCACCTCATCAGCCAGTGATGATGAGTCAGAATGGCTTACGCCCTTTCTGGGGAGGCCGCCGCTATTAGCATCTGGCAGTTAGCCCGTATGTCGAGAAGAAGCCATCAGAGGTGTATCGCACTGGAAAGCTGGGCCTTAGAAAGGATTTAAAACGTAAGGTGTGCTGGTAATTCAATAAAGGGCAATGCCAAAGGCAGTCTTGTAAGTACCCGCATTAGTGTGAGAGATGTGTGGGGGCTCACCCAGCCACAGCGTGTTACAAAGGGAAGCGGCCCTTTTGGGGAGGTCAGGGCTTCCACCACTCTAGTTCCAGACGAGCCCCCACAGCAGGGAACCATCGATAAAGTCCTTCTGGGTCTAGCATTTTCTTCAATTCAGCTTTCTCCTCTCCTCAACCTCTTGTCTATCCATCCGGACGGAAGTGCAGCATCCTATCTTTGGAAGGGTTTCTCAGAGGGTTGCAGAATCCCAGTAGTGGCTCCTTAACCGCGAAGGACTCTCCTAATCAGAAGTCAGTAAGGGGAAGGACGCTCGCCTCACCCAACGGGCGGCTACAAAATGTATCATTCCATAACACCTCATACAGGAATTATTTATTTATTTATTTATTTATTTATTTATTTATTTATTTATTTTCCTGGGTAACCTGCCCTTTTCTCCCAGATCAACTACAAGAGCAAGACCACAGCTTTAACAAAATGACAGCCAAAACAGGAAGACACATGGGAGCAATGATACTGCTTTGAAGTGTTCCAGATCCATTTCCTGTTCTCCCAATTAGCAGGGCAGCTGTGGGCAAAATTGCAAAGAAGTACAATAATGATTTAGTCCTTAGTCCTATAATCTAGTAAGCCTTTAAGCCCAACAGGCGAAATCACATAATTTCAATGCTTTAACTATATTAGGGAACATGTATAGTTAGTAAACAAATTGCTAGTTTGGTGAGAAATAACACTTCACTGAAGTGGATAACGCTTTGGCCAAGAGCTCACCTTTGGCAATCTTCTAGAACATGTTGCATATGTAGCAGTTTTTTCTAGCTTGAGTGAAACTCAAACCTGACATTTACAGTACCAGATAGAAGTGTTCTGGAATGTCCTGGCTGTGTCTGTAGTACAACAGTTTTGGGAAATCTGTAGGAGAGCATCCCACCAATCTCTTGTCATACTAACAACCGTGTTATCAGCTAACAATCAAAAGTGCTAAAATTTTAGCTACATTGGCAACAGGATGTTGGATAGAAGCAACTGGTTTTCTGAAGCTAAAACTTACAATTTTGTTCTAGGAGTTACTTGATCTCAATATAGAACTATTTGTTTATTCATTATGAGTTTTACACATGATGAAAACATATACTCAAGCAGATATTCTATAATCACTGTACTATACTATGATACAGTGCATAATGGACATCCACATTCAACTAGTCTGTGTGTCAGCCCCCTTCAGATTCAGCACAGAGAGCACCAAGTGACTCAGAAACAAATCAGAAGTTTAAAAGTCATGATACAAAATGAGGCTTGGGGCCTATGTGCATATCTAACCTTAAATATAAAATAAAATAACAAAAACAAACAAACAAACCGCACCACAGGGTAAGACTCCCAAAATCAGTTAAGACAGACCTTGAGATCTGGATCACGTTTCTGCAACGCTTCAATGTAGTCTCCTTATGGCAGGAAATCCTCAACCTGTCCTCAAATTGCGAGGTTCACTGATGCCGCTGGGTCCTTGGGCTTCAGTTTATTCTTTAGGGGACGCTGGTGATTAAGGGAGTATTAGCGTCTGTCGCACCCTCCACCCTCAGGTCTTACAAGAAGGCCTGGTGCGATTTCTTGGGCTTCAGGTTTGGATCTTCGGGGCTTTCTGCTAGCGCACCTCCCACCACCAATGACGTTTTTGCAATACCTTTCACACCTTGATGACCTAGGGCGCACACCTAAAACATTAAAAATACATGTAGCCGCCATTAGCTTCTTTGCTACGGTCACGTTCTCCGATCCATGCAGTGACTTCCTGGCCTTCCTAGAAAATTACAATGGGGTATCTCTATGGCAGGACGTTTTAAATCTGTCCTCAGACTTCCAGGTACAATCGGACGCGGCCGGATCCATATGCTTCGGCCTGTACTTCAAGGGGCGTTGGTGTGCTCAGCGTTGGCCGACGGCTTGGTCAGGCCAGGCCATCACACGGGATCTCACCTTTCTTGAGTTCTTTCCTATAGTGGTGGCCGTTCACATTTGGACGGAGGAGTTCCGGGACCACCGTGTGTGCTTCAGGACCGACAACCTGGCGGTGGTGAACATTCTTGCCAGGCAGTCATCTCGGTCTGAGAGGGTTTCCTCCCTTTTGCGGGCCTTCGTCCTCCGTTGCATTGAGTACAATATAATATTTTCAGCCAAATTTGTACCTGGAGCCAATAATGATATAGCCGATGCCTTGTCTCGATTCCAGATTCCTCGCTTCCGGTCGCTTGCACCTGGAGCACAACGGTTGCCCGAACCCTTTCCGGAGTACCTGTGGAACGTTGGAGACGCGAAGTGATACAGGGAGTATTAGCGTCCGTAGCACCTTCTACGCTCAGGTCATACAAGAAGGCCTGGAGTGATTTCATGGGTTTCAGGTTTAGGTTATCCGGGCTCTCATATAATGTGCCTCCCACCACAGACGACGTTTTACAGTATCTTTCGCATCTCGACGACTTGGGACGTGCCCCAAAAACTTTAAAGATTCATGTAGCAGCTATCAGTTTCTTTTCAAAAGCTACATTTGCTCATGACCCGTGTAGCGACTTCATGATACGTAGGGCTATCGAGGGTTGGAGCAGGTTACAGCCTCCCAGGGACGAAGGCCGTAAGCCGATTTCCTACGGGTTGTTGTCCCAAATTCGCAAAAAACTCAGGTTGATTTGCTGGTCCAGGTTCGAAGCACGCCTTTTTTCTGCGGCATATTCTATTGCCTTTTTCGGCGCACTAAGGGTTGGGGAGGTTGTGTTTGAAGTTAGTGCACGGGGTTCAAACCGCGGACTCCAGTGCGAGGATGTGCAGCTGTCTAGCTCTTCTGTGTCAGTGCTCATACGACAGTCCAAGACCGATCAGGCTGGCAAGGGTGTCCTGGTCAAACTCTCAGCGTCAACACAGCAGGGCCCATGTCCGGTAAAGGACACTAGGCGGTATCTCGACCTTAGGCCACCTGGCCCAGGTCCGTTTTTGATTCATGAGGATGGGTCGCCCATGTCGAGATACCAATTCACCAGGGTGCTGCGCAAGGCGATTGAGGCCTGTGGGCTATCTGCCCAGGAGTACGCTGCTCACTCTTTTAGGATTGGTGCCGCAACCACGGCTGCGCACTTAGGGCTACCGGCGGATAGGATCAAAGAAATGGGCCGTTGGAGATCAAATGCTTATAAGTCTTACATTCGCTAGTACGCCTCCAGTCGCTGGGCCCCACTCACCTGCCGTCTTTCTGTCTTTACTCCTAGTGTTGCTCAGAAGAAATGTGTGGATCTGCGGCCACAGTATTGTTCATTGGGCCCGCGTACGTGCAGCAAGTTGCGGCCTGGCACCTAACCTTGGCCTCCCAAATGAGTTTCCTGGTTTGCGAGAAGAGGCATGCGATGGGAGGAGCTGATGCCCTTGCTCCGGGAGAAAGTAGCCAATTGTGGCCCTCCCGACGCCATCGGAATGACCTAACCAGCAGAAAGAGTGTGGACTTATTGGGGAGCATTAAAAGAGACTTGAATACTTTGGCAGCCTTGTGCCCCAGAACGATGGTGTTCTGGTCCTCCTTCCTGAAAAGACGCGAGTGGCGCGGAGCGCAAAATTGTTTGGCCATTGAAAGAACCAGGAAACTCGTAAATCGGGCGGTAGCCCGTTGGGTGCGCTTTATGTCTGGCCGTGTCATCCGGCATGAAAAGACTCGAGTGGCGCGGAGCGCAAAATTGTTTGGCCATTGAAAGAACCAGGAAACTCGTAAATCGGGCGGTAGCCCGTTGGGTGCGCTTTATGTCTGGCCGTGTCATCCGGCATGATCGTGTTCGTATTAGCGACCAAGCGCTATACCGGAATGATGGTGTCCACTTATCGGACTTGGGGAGCGACATTTGGCTAGCTAGTGTCAGCAAAAGCATCTGGGATTGGTTGCAGCAGTGAGGGTATTGGCGGCGAGCCTTTGGCTCGGGTGGCGGTTAGGCATTGGAATAATGTGTTGTGGTGTGTCGAAGTGCTAGGTGTGGCCATCGCCTATGCCTTCAATTTTTTAGGGGTATTCCGTTAAAGGAATCTGGGGGTCGTGTATCCGTCCGATGCCTGCTTGGCGGGAGGCCTTGGCACGACCCTCGGTGACAACAGGGGTGAGCCTAGAGTCGGATCAGCATCGACAGGCTCCACCTACTGGTTGAATAACCCATCGTCCAATGCCTAAGCCAATACCTTTTCCATTGCTGTAACCAATAAAGTTGTGGCCTTTTCTTGCCCATTAACCATATATCACGTGTCCTTGTGTCTTTATTTCACCACACGGGGGTCGGGTCCTCGAACCACAAAGACTCTCCTCCCTGAAAGAGAGGGGAGGGGTTGTGGTCGGGAGCCTGAGCCCCGCCTAGCAGGGGGCGTAGCCCCCTGCCTTCAGCTCACCTGGCTGGCGCTCACGCCCCCTCGGAGGGCCACCCAACCAGGTGCCACTGAGGGGGCGTGTTCAGCAGCTTTTGCTGCAGCGACAGCCTTTCCCCGGCCTCATTCTCCGTCGTCGCCTCTTCGGGAAGTCACCCACCCTCCACTCCCTATTAGTCAGGGCTTAGGTTTTTTGGCCTTGCTATGGACCTTAGGTTGGTCGCCCCGGTTGCTTGGGGGGCCTGGTAGGAGTTTTTCCACTTGGCACTAGGCTATTTGGTTTTTTCGCCTACCTCGTAGCAATCGTCACAACTTTTTGCGGTATTGGTGGGTAGGTTAGGCATTGGAATAATGTGTTGTGGTGTGTCGAAGTGCTAGGTGTGGCCATCGCCTATGCCTTCAATTTTTTAGGGGTATTCCGTTAAAGGAATCTGGGGGTCGTGTATCCGTCCGATGCCTGCTTGGCGGGAGGCCTTGGCACGACCCTCGGTGACAACAGGGGTGAGCCTAGAGTCGGATCAGCATCGACAGGCTCCACCTACTGGTTGAATAACCCATCGTCCAATGCCTAAGCCAATACCTTTTCCATTGCTGTAACCAATAAAGTTGTGGCCTTTTCTTGCCCATTAACCATATATCACGTGTCCTTGTGTCTTTATTTCACCACACGGGGGTCGGGTCCTCGAACCACAACTCATACGCTTTGCATGGCTAAGCTTCCAGGTTCCTAAGAACATAAGAAGGGCATACTGGATGAGTCCAGTGGCCCTTGCAGTCTAGCCTCCAGTTCACACAGTGGCTGACCAAACTCCCTAATGGGAAGCCTGCAAACCATTAATGGCATTATCCTCTCCCCCCAAATGGAAAACGAGCGAGTTCCCAACTAAAGAAGAATGGCAACTTAAACTGATGGAATATGAACAGCTTGCAGACCTAACATACAGAATGAGAGAACAAGAAGAACCTACGTTTAAAGAAGACTGGATAATGTTTATTGAATATATGGGGGGGGGGATTGTGTACATTTTAAAACGTTGGCAGCATTAAGATAAATTCAACAGTGTAATTAAGTTTTGATGGATGTGATAATGGAATACTGAATGGTTTAGTTTATGTAAAATACGCAGGGATTTATGTTATGCAAAATGAACCATGGAAAGAGAAGAAGGGAAGTCATTGATATTTTAAGGTTGTTTAAATGAATATTCTAAAATGTAAAACAAAAATTATAGAAAAAAATAGCATTATCCTCTCTATGATCCTTCATGAATTCAACTAATGCTCTTTTAAAAGCTATTGAATTTTGTGGCCCTCACTACCTCCTGAGGGAGGAACTTCCATAGTTTAACTGTGTTAAGAAGTGTTGTTGTTGTTTAGTCGTTTAGTCGTTTCTGACTCTTCGTGACCCCATGGACCAGAGCACGCCAGGCACTCCTGTCTTCTACTGATTCCTGCAGTTTGGTCAAACTCATGCTGGTAGCTTTGAGAACACTGTCCGACCATCTCGTCCTCTGTCGTCCCCTTCTCCTTGTGCCCTCCATCTTTCCCAACATCAGGGTCTTTTCCAGGGAGTCTTCCCTTCTCATGAGGTGGCCAAAGTATTGGAGCCTCAGCTTCAGGATCTGTCCTTCCAGTGAGCACTCAGGGCTGATTTCCTTAAGAATGGATAGGTTTGATCTTCTTGCAGTCCATGGGACTCTCAAGAGTCTCCTCCAGCACCATAATTCAAAAGCATCAATTCTTTGGCAATCAGCCTTCTTTATGGGTGTTAAGAAGTACTTTCCTTTATTTGCTACAGGAGAGCCAACATCTGAACCCAGGAGATCAAACTACTTCTTCCTATACCAGGGATGTGCCACCTTAGGCTCAGTGGCCAAAAGTAGTCCTCCAGGCCTCTATATGGCCCTCAGCCCTGTCCCCTGGTCACATGTCTGAGCGCTACCCCTCACCAGCCCTGCTTCACACCCACCTTCCAGGTTTTGCTTGGCTGCAGTGTGTTCCTTGAACTCTGGTTCTCCTTGTTTGCTTGAACAGATGGATGAAGAGGTGTGAGTGAATGTGAAAAACCAGCCTACTGAAAAAAAGAAGAAGAGGAGTTGTTGCTCCACTCACTTCTGGTTCCACCCACCATGGAAGATTGTGACCCTTGGGTTGTAAAGATTCCCGAGCATTGTCCTACAACAACGTGGTTCAATTTAGCAGGGAGAAGCTCTGGTCCAGGCGGTTGCGTGTCTAGATCCCGCAACCACCCCTTGAGGAATAAAACACACCAGGACACAGATATTAGGTTAATGTTAGTGGGCAAATTTTGGCCACAACTTTATTGATTACAGAATGTGAGCGGTAATTGGCTTAGGCGTTGAATGGACCCGACTATATCTGACTCCTGCCCACTGTGCAGGGAGTCCGGTAAGAGTAAACCACCAGAAGGGGGAGCCCTGTCAATGCAGACCAACTCGAGCTCCCCCAGGTGTTCCCGATGGGGTTGTGTCATGGCCTGGGCTTCGGACAAGATCCACACCCCCGGATTCCTTTAATGGAATACCCTTAAGCTTGGAGGGGCAGGTGATGGCCACACCTCCCCTCCCCATCAAAAGGTCAAACAATGCCTAATCACAAAACCTTACAAAGTTGTGACGATTGCTGTGAGGTAGGCAAAAACCAAATGGTCTGTGCCAGTTTTGCCAAGTGGAAAAATTCCTACCAGGCCCCTCAACGGCGACCAACCAAGATCCATAGCAAGGCCAATGAAAACCTGCAAAAAAGGGAGGGAGGGCGGGAGATTGAAGGAGCGAGCCAAGAGGAAGGCCTCTGACTCACACCTCCGCTTAAATGGTCCCGGCCACACCCCCACCAGCCAGCGGATTGGCTGGCTGAGTGTTGACATGGCCAGGATCCCCAGGGCAATGCGGGACTTTGTCCCCTGCCCCTGGGGAGAGTGGGTGGCCACGTGGTCCACCATAACTCCTCCCCACAAGGACGTGGAGTGGACTTCTCGGTCTAGGAAGAGGCACCAACGAATTCAAAACAACCAGACAGGGAGAATTTGTTCTACAGGATTTGTAAACAGGGCTTGTAAAATCAATAGAAATCAGGTAAATGTCTTCTAAAGAAGATTTTCAAACCTGAGTTAGAAATAAAAATAATAGGTCTTTGATCCTGGTGAATATAATTCTACCACTTACTTTACTTCCTGTAGTACTTTTAAATAGAACACATTAAGCTCACCAGGGGAATCCAGTTCTGACACGAGTCTGAGTTTCCTCTCATGAACTGAAAGCAATCTGTCCAATGAGGAGATTTGAGGACCAGTAATTTACTACCTCAACTGTAATTTTAAATGCTCACTCACTGCAGGGATTGAAGCTTTCATTCTATAATTACAGAGGAATCAAAAGTCTAGTGCACTAATGTATTGAGTTACGATGCCGGCTATTTATAACACTCATTTCTTGAGCAATGGATTTTTAATATGTTGGTGTGGCCTGGCTGTTGGTAATAATCCTATTTACACAGTTGCTTCATGGCTATGGGCAGCAACCCAAGCTCCTTAAAGGAAAAAAATGTTTATAGCATTGTCGGTGCAAAATAAAGGATTTCGTGAGGTGTGTGTTTGTTTACCAAAGTTGCAATTTTGCACTGCTAGGGTGCTTAAATCCTATTGACTGCAATGGGGCTAAACAACCAAATTGTGTGGTGCAAGATTACAATCCAAATCCAAAATTGTGGTTCTTTTCCTAGGGTACAGAAAGAAAGAAAATGCTTCTTGATGTGCTCTTGCTGTTTGAATTTGGCAGAGTGACACTATATTTGCAGGGACATTTGGGTTATTCTGGGGGAAAAAATTGCAGTGAGTCAGCTGGATTTGTAAGGCTGTTTAGGGCTGGTAAAA
Organism: Podarcis bocagei; assembly: GCF_964188305.1. Classification (NCBI taxonomy): domain Eukaryota; kingdom Metazoa; phylum Chordata; class Lepidosauria; order Squamata; family Lacertidae; genus Podarcis; species Podarcis bocagei. The sequence goes on along the minus strand of NC_138137.1, from coordinate 46,702,110 downwards.
ATGTCTACTCCAGAAGTTAAAAGGGTGATCGTATGCCAGTGCGATGCATGGTGCGTATTATGGCATCAAATTAAGTTTCTTCCTACCTTTGGTGATTGTTACCATTTATATTTCAGCAGGAGCATGAGGATTAAAGGAACCATTCATTGATCTGGAGACTGTTATAAATATAGAGGAGAGCCAGCGTGCTGTAATGGTTAGGGGGCTGAGCTACAGACTCAGGAGTCCTGAGTTCAATTTATCAGTCATCCATGAAGCTTCCTGACCGTGGGCTAGTTGCCTTCGCTTCGCCTGGAGGAAAGGGGGACTGGAAACGCAGCACATGAATAAATATTTAGGATGTGGTTTGAAGGCACATGAGGCCACCACCTTGCTGTGAAGCTAAGCAGATCTGGGTCTGGTCAGTGCCTAGATGAGTCATCTCCTGTAAATATTATTATCAACCGTGTGAAGTATTATTTATTTATTCATTAAATTTATATACCGTCCATCTTAAGATATCAGGTAGGTTCACAGGTAGGTTAGGCTGAGAGACAGCAACTAGTCCAAAGTCACCCACTGAGCTTCATGTCTTGAAGGAATGACCGCCGAGTGTGGAGCAAACTTCCACTTGCAGACAAGCCACAGCTGTCTGAACATCATGCCCTCTATCTAACCTTTGGCTTTCTCAGTGGTCTGCCAGGCCCTGCCTGTGACCTTTGTCTCCTTCGTCATACATTGTTCAAGGGGAAAGTGACGTGGTGGAAGCAGGTGCCAAAATAACTTTGTATCACCCCACGATCACATGATTGGAAGATGTAAAGGGCACAGCCCAAAATGTATCTGACTGGTTTTGCATATTGTGCTAATAAAAAGAGCCTCAGCAGAGCTAGCTGGCAGCTTGCTTATGCACAGCTCACCTGCATTACTAACTCCTGCCTCATGTGCTTCACTTCAATGTCTGAGCGGGGATTTGAACCTTGGTCTCTCAACTCCTAGTCTAGAATTCTAACCACTACCCCACAAGTAAGTAACAGTTGGGCAGGCAGACTTTCCCTTAATTACATATGAACCCTGCCTTTCCTCCAAAGAGCTTAGGGGAGTATAGATGGGGGAGGGGAATACTCACTTTATCCTCACAGGCAACCCATTCAGACAGATTAAGCTGAGTGATCTTGTGAGGCTCAAGGCCACTCAGTGACCTTTCTGGCTCAGTAGGGACCGCAACCAAGGGCTGAAATCCTCTCTTTAACCCCATTCCTCCCCCCCCTCTATATTGCGTCCCTGCTGTGAGCCCTGCGCGCCTTCAGAGATATAAATGGTCACAATTACCAACAATGGGAAGCAGCCTAATTTGATGCAGGATTACCCATCATGCACTGAGCTGGGCATACCCTGGCTCTGAGCGGGCCTTGCTGCCAAGCAATTAGTGTGTTGGATCAAAGCAATTCCACCTGAAACCGTTTTCTGCAGAAATTCCCCACAATTTCCCCTCCGTTACTGCGAGCCTGGCTCTGACTGAGTCCAGAGATGAAGTTTTAGTCCTTCTGTTCTGCTCTCCTGCCCTTACCCCCAGCCTCTATCGCCAAGTTTTCTTGTTTTGAAAATTGACTCCACTACAAAGCAGTTACAGAAAGAATCCTTGACACGTCAGTCGAGAAGGCTCTCCAGGGCAGACTGACAACGCCGCCACGCAGTCCATCATTTTTAAAGAGAAACACACACGGTTTACTACTGCCCACAGTCAGCCAGCAGACATTTAGAGGCTCTAGGGTACAATTGTTGTCTGTGGCTCTTTCAATTAACTCCTACCTTTGTAATGCACTGAACCTGGACAGGACATGAGGGGATATTTCCTCTGAGTTCACAAAACAGAGTAATTGGAAATGTATCCTTGGTAGACGGCACCTCTGAACAATAGGTAACCTTCCCCCCCCCCCGGCCCCTTCTCCTAAAAGATAAATTATTCTTTCTTTAGGGCTATAATTCACCATGGCCAAGGTTTCTAGAAGTAGCCAGAAAATCCTAAGGAATCTTAAAAGTTTAAAGAAGCAGGGATGGTTCAGCACTGGACAGCAGGCTGCAGGCTACTCCCTCAGCTATTGGGGATTTCAGACCCTCCAAGTGTCCCTATTTTCCACGGACAGTCCCAGATTTACAAAAGTTGAACTGGTTTCCGATTTGATCCCAGAATGTCCCACTTTTCCTTAAGACGTCCCGATTTTCATCAGAGAGATATTGGAGGGTATGGAATAGGATGTCCCTGTTTTCATTGGAGAAATGTTGGAGGTTATGGGGTCTGAAGAATGGAAGATGAGTCTTGCTTGGAAAGAGCAAAAGGTTGACTTTGCCTGGCATGCTGCTCTTGACTTTGGCCATCCGGGTTCATCCAGGTGAATCTTTTTCACCTGGGGGCCATGAGCCCTTCTGCACAACCTTCTATAGAACACACGGGCAGGTCAGAGGCAAAAGTAACACAGCAACAAATGTAAAATTTACCATTGCCCAATAGGTGAGTTTCTACACACCCCGCCCCCTCTGAACTTCACATAGGCAATATAGGATATTATTTTACTGACCTACCTAACCAGGTGGTTGCACGGATGTGGTTTAAGGTAAAGCATCCTTAAAATGAAACCTTGGCCAATATTCTTTATCTGGAAGCCCGTATGATGAAGGGGGGGGGGAATGTGGGTCTAATCCACTTTGTCCTCTCAGTAGCACGTTCCAGCACCAAGTGTGTGAATGTTCACCTGACGCTATGAAAACTGACAAATGAGCCCCACTTTCTCCATCAATGCCACAGCTGTACAAGTGACACAGACAGGTGAGTGGCTCTGGACACATCATATACTTCCACCCATTATTGGTGAACCATCACAGGTAAGTCTTGGCTTCGCTTCATGGCGGTCATCCATTTATTGAACGATGATATCCTAGAGTCTGGGCTTTCGATTGTCTCTCTGGGCTCACTTCCTGGCTTTGCATTTCTAACAGCCAAAATTGCTTGCTATCTATCTATCTATATCTATCTATCTATCTATCTATCTATCTATCTATCTATCTATCTATCTATCTATCTAATCTATCTATCTATCATCTATCTCCATATATATATAACAAAAATCACTGAAAATATTATGGTGCCCCCCATAATGTAATTCAAAGTAAAACAATATTAAACCGCAAAATAAAATTTAACAACAACAACAACAGATTCACTGCACCACATAACAGAATCTGATTTCCTCCCATTATTTTGATCTATACTAGTAGGGCACTAGTGAGGGAAGGGTGTGGAGTGTAAGGAAGTCTAATGATTCTTCCATGACGACTACTTCAATGGTTTGTTTTTTTTAAAGCAAATGTCAAATTCTTTTGTTAAAAAAATAATCTCTATCTTGTCAGTGTCCCTGCTGTACTGGCGTCCTGAGCATTTGTTCAGTTTGCCTGTTGGGTAATCCAGCCTGTGTATGCGCTCTCTCTCTCTCTCTCTCTCTCTCTCTCTCTCTCACACACACACACACACACACACTTTAAACCTTCACCACATAATTTAATTATCCCTGCAAGCTAAACCACAACCTTTGTATCCACACAACCAATCCATCAAAAGAATGGTTTGCAAACAAGACTAGAAAAATTAATGCAGGCATCATTTTATAGGAGTAACCGAAAGACAACAACCCATTCCTTCATTAGGTAGCACTGTTCTATACAGCAGGACGATCCAAATGGAGCCAGCGTCCAACTCATTTGAGAACCAGAGTGACCAGGCCCACTTTGCCTTCACGGATACATGTGTGTATCTCAACACCCACACAGATCGTGCTTAACCCACTGCTCCTCAGGCGACGTGTTTTTTGCATGAAGCGGGACCCGAAGCAACATTTCCCACGAGTTTCCGTCAAAATGCATTAATCCACTAGATATTTCCCAGGACAATATTATCTCACACATGCAGGCTATCTTCCTCACATTCGGCTGGGGAGCAGAGTAGGGCGGGAGACGAAGGAAAGGGTGAATCCTTGAAGACGTGTTTGAATAGTGACGTGCCAAAAAAAGAAGAAAGCCACAGGTAAACTGTATGAGATGACTTATTTTTTCATTCTGCATTTATCACTGTAATGAGCAAATCCGGGCTGGGGGAAGGAGGGAGGGGAACACCAATAATATATATTCAAGGCAGTTATCTTTCCTCTCATTTTTGGTGTGTGTGTGTGTGTGTAGGCTCCTGATTGCTTTGAAATGTCACTGTTGTCTTTCAGCAAACGTCTCCTATCAAGAGAATGGGGGCAGACAGAAAACGATGCCCTCCCCCTTGGCAATTTGTGTGTCATAGAGTATTAAACTCCTGCCATAGTTTTTCCTCACGTGGACATTCAAGGCTGTATCTACTGCCACCCTGGATAAAAGGGCCATATTAAATGCTTCTGAAACTCTTGCAAGCTGCCATTGATAACTGCCTGCTTTTGACCTACAAGGTTAAAACTCTAACTTGTTCTTTCCTGTGCTGTCAGCTAGTGGTGATAAATGCTTCGGCCTAAAAATAAAAAAACCCTTTACAATCAGGTTTTAGATTTAAAAAAGAACTAGTTAAAGTTGTAAAGACGAGGCAGGATTTTTCTCTCCCCCCCTCCACTTTTGGGCAAACACTGGGCAGCTCAAAGGAGCGTGTCTCTAAAATTTATGGTCCAAGCAGCTGGACACACATGATTTTAGAGATTAAGGTAACAGGCAGTGCTGTGGCCTTGGAATGCTGCAATTTGACTTCATTCCCATCAGAAACACATACCTGTTCCTTCTCCTTTAGTGACTTTAGCGGTGATTTTGCAGAGGGGTGGGGCGGGCTGGCAGAGTGATTTACATTTTTCAGAAGAAAGGCAGAAATGATCCCATTGTTTTAAAAAAGAGTTGTACCTCCCTCATTCTCATACATTACAAAGGACCCCTATTTGGAAGGGACACCCTTATTTGTTGCAATTTTGCTTAATAAATTGCTGCCCCTATTTTACCTTTGAATGCCTTTTCCATTTTTTAGTGGGAGTTCCTAACGTTGTCATTTTCCAGGATTTTTTTATTTTTTATTTTTGCTGAGAAGGGGTGTTTTCGGGCAAGATGCCCTTAGGTGGCTTCAACCCCTTTTCTTTGTCTACAATAGGAAGCTCAGAGGACACATCAGTCAAGAAACTAGACAAGGACTGCATCTACCCAGCTTTAAAAAAACGCTCTGGAAATACTCTAGGGGGGTGGGAAATGTTTTAAAGCTCACAATGGAAAATTTCATAGAGTTCTGATTTCAGCTTTACAGCACCATCTGGTGTCAGTGTTATAACACATCTATAATGTTTTATTTTTTACTAATGTAGCTGAGTGCAAGAACTTTATTAGATCCTCTTATCCAAGAACAGCGCAGCACTCGGAGCCTCCTGTCTCCATGCAGACATTAAGCCCAGTGCCACCTAGTGGTTAAAATATATCATGGCATTATCCACACAATGTCCTACCTGTACAGCCACTAAGAGGGAGAGCTAAACTGGAATATAGGACGCTGCTCCTTTTCTTCACACTTATTATGGTATTTTAATATTTTGCTGGAAGCCGCCCATAGTGGCTGGGGAAGCCCAGCCAGATGGGTGGGGTATAAATAATTTATTATTATTATTAGAATTACTTGTATGCCCAAAGAAGGCAACTTTGGTGAACTAAAGGTAAACCATTGTGGGCTGTGGAGGGGAAATGCGGATGCATCAATACTGTAGAATGCACATAAGAGACCACAGAACTCTTACAAACCTTTAGAAAAATAATTGGGGGGGGGAGCACAGTGAAGACTGAGCATGCTCAGTAGCCGTTGAATGCTGACTAGTGTTGGGGGGAATGGAGCTGGGTGGCGCTGTGGGTTAAACCACAGAGCCTAGGACTTGCTGATCAGAAGGTCAGTGGTTCGAACCCCGTGACGGGGTGAGCTCCCATTGCTCGGTCCCTGCTCCTGTCAACCTAGCAGTTCAAAAGCACATCAAAGTGCAAGTAGATAAATAGGTACCGCTCCGGCGGGAAGGTAAACGGCATTTCTGTGCGCTGCTCTGGTTCGCCAGAAGCGGCTTAGTCATGCTGGCCACATAACCCAGTAAAGCGAGATGAGCGCCACAACCCCAGAGTCGTCCACGACTGGACCTAATGGTCAGGGGTCCCTTTACCTTTTTATTATGGAGGGGAGTGTAGATAGTCGACAGCACAGGAGCGCTCCATACTTTAAAATTTTGTTACAGATCCCACCTGTGCTGTGCCAATACCGATCCAAACCAGAAATCCTCTTGGGCTTTTCAGCCATCTGTCATATTTTTCATCTTCCAAAGGTGTGTCAGTTTCGTTTACTGACCTAAAAGCATTTCGTTGGTTCAGTTCCTTAATCACCCTCAATACCGCACCTTATTGTTGTCACATGGCTCTAGTAAACTTGCCATATTTACGAGGAAGCAGAGCTTAAGGCTACGTGGGGCTTGGTGATCTGCCAAGCTGAAAATAGCATTTAACAGGCTTTTAATCTATTTCATAGGTTATTGTCCCCAGGAGTGCTGTTAAGAGTGTGTGGGAGGGGCGAGGGGGAGGGGGATGAGAACAAAGGGTTATTTTCACTTACAATTCAGCCACTGATGGTATTATTACTCTGCCATTGGTAATCAAATGAAGGTGCACTAATAACAGTACCCTTTAAATGTGCAATGAGGGGGACCCACAGCAGTATAGGTTTTTGTGCCTGTTTGTTCGGTTTGTCTTAAAAACAAACAGCTGTAAGGAACTTGAAAGTTGTTTCCATCAAAGGTTAGCATGCAGATGAAATGTTGTCAGAGACAAGGCTCAGCTGTAGCAGGGGCAGTCAATGTTGTGCCTTTCAAAATATTGTTGTTATTTAGTTGTTTAGTCGTGTCCGACTCTTTGTGACCCCATGGACCAGAGCACGCCAGGCACTCCTGTCTTCCACTGCCTCCTGCAGTTTGGTCAGACTCATGTTCATAGCTTCGAGAACACTGTCCAACCATCTCATCCTCTGTCGTCCCCTTCGCCTTGTGCCCTCCATCTTTCCCAACATCAGGGTCTTTTCCAGGGAGTCTTCTCTTCTCATGAGGTGGCCAAAGTATTGGAGCCTCAGCTTCATGATCTGTCCTTCTAGTGAGCACTCACGGCTGATTTCCTTAAGAATAGATAGGTTTGATCTTCTTGGAAGGAAGAAGGAGGAGGAGTTTGGATTTGATATCCCGCCTTTCACTCCCCTTCAGGAGTCTCAAAGCGGCTAACATTCTCCTTTCCCTTCCTCCCCCACAACAAACACTCTGTGAGGTGAGTGGGGCTGAGAGACTTCACAGAAGTGTGACTGGCCCAAGGTCACCCAGCAGCTGCATGTGGAGGAGCGGAGACACGAACCCGGTTTCCCAGATTACGTGACTACCGCTCTTAACCACTACACCACACTGGCACACATTGCCACACATTGCAGTCCATGGGACTCTCAAGAGTCTCCTCCAGCACCATAATTCAAAAGCATCAATTCTTCGGCAATCAGCCTTCTTTATGGTCCAGCTCTCCCTATGCTGGACTACAATTCCCATCTGCCCCAGCCAGCACAGGCAGTAGTCTGGGATGATGGGAGCTGTAGTCCAAAACATGTTGAGCTAGAGAAACAGCTTCACTTTTCATAGTGGAAGAATGATGGAAAGGGAGGAGTTGGGATAAAAATAAAAAGCCAGACAAAATCAGCCTGCTCTCCTTCATCTTTCAGAGCTTAATGTGGCAAATAATAAGTACTTTTAAAAATAGCAATTACTATATATAACATGTTACTTTCAAGCTTGTATCTGAGAGGGATTCTACACATCGAGCCAATGAGATAGAAGGCAGGGAATATTGGCCTGGATCAGTTTCTATTGCAGGTGTAAATGTGCGTCATCTTTTTAAACCACCTCAGAATAAAACTTACACACCAGGGGAAGGGTTATGCTAAAGAAAGGGAGAGTGCTACTGGTCGCACTGGGCATGGAGCCTTGGGAGAACTGCAGGAGGCTCCACAATTATCATGTAGAATGGAATTTGAGTGGCAGAGGGCCCCTGAATTTTGATGCCTCCGAAATTTGAGACCCCGAGGTCTGCCACTGATGGTGAACCTTCCTCGCTGTTCTGCTAGGGGTCAACAGCCTGTCCCCATGATCTCTATCGTTCTTAGGCTTCAATGAAGCAAGACTTCCAGATATATAATGAAGGTGCCAGGTGAACCTCCCTGGTTCGCCACTTCAGAAAAGGCCTGTTCTTGTGTTGCCACTCTCCAGACCTCTGGTGGAGAAGGCACACAGAGATGGTGAAATATACTCGGAGTCGAGTGTGGATTTCATGCTCTATATTCAGCTCATAGTAGTGAGGAATGAAAGTTCCCCCCAAATATCTGCTTTATATACATTATTTACACAATGGGCCGCACGTGATTGGCTAATTCTGGGATTCTCCTGTAGGCCAATCAGGTTGTGGATTCACTTCCACCTGGAGCTGGATTGGGTGGCTACTGCGGACCAATCATTCTGCTGCATTGTTCTAGGACTAATCAGATTGCTGCATTAGGGACCCTATTGTTCTAGGACCAATCAGACTGCTGCATTAGGGACCCTATTGTTCTAGAACCAATCAGACTGCTGCCTTTTGGATCCTATTCAACTCAGTATATAACAGATGGGCCTCAGATAATGAACACAGAGTCCCAGTTGGTTTATATGGGGAGAGGCAGTTCTTCAGGTATTGCGGACCCAAGCCATTTAAAGTTTTAGAGGTCACGTTTCAACACATGCTTTCTAGGCACGGGACAAATGGCAGTGTGGACGAGCAGTGAGGAAAAGGCACTTTGCACATAGTGTGCTGTTCTTCTTTCACATCTTCCGGGTGTGAGCCCTGGCACTGACAAGCTCCATGGCAAACCCTGCCTTAAATGGAGGCCTGGGGCTTCAGTGGGCAAAGAGATTGGCAGATCCTGGAAGCACAGTTGCTCCTGTGTAGCTTGACCCTTTGAAAGCTTCCAAACAGAAGCTTGGCGCAAGATGTTCGGGCACCTTGAGCATTTCGTCCCTGGCACTGCCGAAATAAGCACTGCAAGTCAACAGTGTGGGTCCTGCTCATCCTGAGACTTCCGCTGCCTTCAAAACACACACACACACACACACACACACACACACACACACACACACACATAACCAAACTCCTATCTCATTCTTCTCAGCTGAGCGCTCTTTGGTGACAAGCCAAGGGGTGACATACACTTCAGGATAAGGAAATCCGATTTCAGACACCACTGAGTTTGATAAGCCACTTCAATTTTGAAGATGAGAAGGGGAAAATACTTTGAAAATAACTTTGTGGAAGCTTCAAACAGGGCCTCTGCCTATGTCCCCCCCCCATTCCAACTACCTATAGCTGCCCCGATTCTGCAGCATAGCTTTCCCCCCATGGACAGAGAAGACTCAAGGTAGTATGTCTGTAAAATGTTAAGTTGAAAAACCAAAAACCAAATAAAATAAAATAAATAAAATAAAATAAAATAAAATAAAATAAAATAAAATAAAATAGACTAAAGGTAGCTTATGCAGCTCAGAGAAGCTCCCCCCTCCCCCAGGATTTTTTCAACTGTGTTTTCGTAAGCCCCGGGTTTTCAAGTCCAACATCCACAATACAAAATATTAAAAACAACAATGCCCCATATGCTAGCCTCACGCAATGGCAGTCAATCAGGTATTGCATATTATGAAAATAAGATACAAAAAAATGAATGGCACTAGGGAAAATTGGTTGGGAAGCATGTGGATGATAGCAAACTTGCATACGAAAGTGTGTTAGGAGAAAGCACAAGAAAATCATGGTTAATTTTCACAAACTTTTTCTTTGAAACTGCAAACTGATGCGGAAATGTGGAAAACTGACCTTATAGCAGGAAAAACCAGAAATGGAGAGAAACCTAAACTGACCGTTTCCTCCATCCTTAGCTCTGGCACCACACCTTTCAGGGCAGCTCTGTGCTGGATTTATTTGTTCATGTTGATGAAAATGTTTTTTTAAAGAGCCTGTGAAGGAAGCCAAAATAGCTACCAATGACGAAACTCACAAAGGAGCAGCTGGCACCTTAAAGATGATGGGTGGTAGTCAATTACCGTATTTTTCGCTCTATAACACGCACCCGACCATAACACGCACATAGTTTTTAGAGGAGGAAAATCCGTAGGCATGCCACCCGTAGGCATTTCCTCCATAACACGCACAGACATTTCCCCTTACTTTCTAGGAGGAAAAAAGTGAGTGTTATGGTGCAAAAAATACGGTAAGTCTTCCTCAGGGTAGACCCATTGAAATGACTTAACTTTGTCCTGTTTGTGAACTTCAATGGGTCTACTTGGAGTAAAGCCATCCTAACATATTTATTGTGGCATAAGCTCAATCCACTTACTATTTCTCTCTGCACCAGCAACATGAATCCACACGAGTGCAACACGGATGGGCAAGTGAAAATCTTGGGCTATAAATGTCTATCAGATGTCTTGCAGAAACTGGGTGAGTCTTGGCGCCACAGTAAATGGTGGAGACGGTCAGCAAACCCGTTTGATAATGACAGCAAATAACAATGGGGGGGGCATTGTATTTAGCGGAGCTCCTCTAACAGCATTAGGCCTTTTGTCTATTTTTACACCAGTTCAGTGATGCTGTTGCTGAAGGTCACTCTTCAGGAAAGGCCCTAATTAAGATTTCTGCCTGCAGCAAATTGTAAGAACTATAATACATCACACTGGAGCAACCCAGCCACAGATCATTGACTATCCTGAGACAGTCATGTGGTGGGAGCAAATAATACGGTTTTCATAGCACCGAGAATCGTTTGACAACGTGATTAAAAATGCAATACCTTGGGTTTTCCGGCACAATGTCACTTTTTTAAAAAAAATGTGTTGTTGCCAGCCGAATAGAATTGTTTAAATTATGAAGTGAAGGGCAATTGCAAAGAAACTCATTTGTACTGGCGTGATTGCAATGTTGTTTGTACCACTTTGGGTGTTATATATGTTTGGGCTTCAGAGAAGGCATATGTGGCAGTTCTCAATGTCCTGTCCACCCTCCCTTCCCTTGGCTCAAACTTACCCCCAGACCCACAAACAGGAGGAGAGGCTCCGTGGACAATTAAGGTATGTTGACCCACCCACCTTTGTCTCTGGCCCCACCCATGTGACCCCAGGGGCAGTGGCGTAGCGTGGGTTGTCAGCACCCGGGGCAAGGCAAGTAATTTGCGCCCCCTAACCCGTGGATTTGCGCCCCCTAACCCTAACCCCCAGATGTTGCGCCCGGTGTGGCCGCCCCCCCTGCACCCCCCACGCTACGCCACTGCCCAGGGGAGAATGTGAATCTCAGATTGGGGGAAAAGATTGCAGGCGCCTGAGTCTGACACTAGTTTTCGTGTCTGCGCCTGTTCCCCAACCTCTGTGACCCTTGCAATCAGATCACTTTCTTATTCAATCCCTTTGATGGTAAAAAAGTGAGCTGGGAATGAGAGAGACAGCTCATGAGCTGATTAACAGTCATCTGGTGTGATAGGAGTCCAAAGCAATTATCTGAATCCTTGTTGGCCTCATAACTGTTTAGCTTTAGCCAGAAGTTCTCTCACCCAAATCTCACTTGAGATGACACTGAGAGCAGTAACCGCCCTGCTGCTTTGCTTTTGGATTTTTTATGTGTAGAAGAAGAAGAAGAGTTTGGATTTGATATCCCGCCTTTCACTCCCCTTCAGGAGTCTCAAAGCGGCTAACATTCTCCTTTCCCTTCCTCCCCCACAACAAACACTCTGTGAGGTGAGTGAGGCTGAGAGACTTCAAAGAAGTGTGACTGGCCCAAGGTCACCCAGCAGCTGCATGTGGAGGAGCGGAGACACGAACCCGGTTTCCCAGATTACGTGACTACCGCTCTTAACCACTACACCACACTGGCTGTAGATCCAAGACATAGCCTAGCTTTGAGAGGTGGAGGAACACCCAGGGCTGGACCTTCTAAAGTTGACTCTCCCTCCCTCCCTCTTTTAGAAAACTACTAACAGGCACAACCCATTCTGAAATGAGCCAGCTGCAGGGATGGGGAACCCGTGACCCTCTAGATGTTGCTGGACTACAGCTCCCATCCTCCCTGACCATTGGCCATGCTGCCTGGGGCTGATGGGAACTGTAGTCCATTTGGAGGGCCACAGATTCCCCTTCCCTAGTTTACTGCATAATAATTGTTTAGGGGCATGAAGAGCTGTGCTGGATCAGACAACATATTGTTTCAAACAGTTGCTAGCCTCTGGGAACTTATCTGCTGGGCACAAAGGCTGTAGCTCTGTCCTAGTGTTTGTCCTCAGAATGTGGTGATCTGAATATGGAAAATCCATTTAGCAGGTCACTCTCTGCACCCCCACCCCACCCCGTGTAGATCCACCCTTACTCCTGGCCAGGATGGAAGAGGCAGAATTGTTGTCAGCCTTCCAACACAGAAGCTGTGCTAATGTCAATGCTAAAGATGAACCCAACCAAGAATAAAAGTTGGAGTAGTTCTTCTCCTGAAGAAATGACCTCTCCAAAGTCTTTGCCCATGAATAGGGTGGAGGATTTCAAGAGGTCATTTCTGCACAGTTCTGTTTCAAGGTTGATTGTTTCCTGAGGTAATCTACTCCAGGTGTGGAGAACTTCAGGCCCAGAGGCTAAAAGCAGCCCTTCACACCTCTTCATCTTGCTCTTGAAACTTTCTCCAAGCCACACCCTTCCTCCCCAGACCTCATCCCTTTACTGGCCCTGCTTTGTGCTCTCCTTGACTGAAAACCGTCCTTGAAGTGTGACAATGCCTGCCTGGATGGAGAGAGAGAGAGGTGTGTGTGGATCCCTCTGACTTTTGCGTGGATGGAATGCCGTCTATGGTACAAAGGTAACATCCCCATCTCTTGCTCTACCACGTGGTCCTTGAAAGATTGTCCACAAAGCAATGTTCCCCACCTCAATCCAATCATCTGCCAGTTCTTTGTGAAGTGACCCCTTCACCCTCTTTCCTACTCTTCATTCTGAGATCTGCAAACATTTTTCAAGTGTGCTCAAGGTGACTTCTAGTGTTTGGGCTGGCACCATTTTTTGCTGTGTGCCTGTTTGCAATCTCAACAAAGGAAGAAGCGATGTTGGATGAACATAACCTTTGAAAAGTAGCCTTAATACTCAGCTTCTTGCCAATTCCGAGAAAAGATTTGGACCACGTCGCAAAGTGTGGACGCCACTGGAGCAGCATTGATAATGTAGCTGCATTTGTTGACCAGCTTTGGGGATCCTAACAACATCTATAACAGCAAGAAAATGAATGCCTACAAACCAGCTCAGAGCATCTCTCCATTCAGGATATACAGAAGTGTTTGTGCCCAATACGAAGCATAAAACAGGCTTGATGTTTCAAAATGCAAGCATTGACTGATGGATTGATTGATATTATTGATCCATTTCTCTCCCCACTCCAGTGTTTGTATTTAGATGCTTTCAACCAGATTTATTTTTTCCTCCCCTGCTCTCTTACTCTGAAGTCTCACCTGGAATTTAGTGCAGCATAGAGGATAAGCTGCTGGATTTGAGCCAAGGAGGCTTCCATACAAATCCTCATTCAGCCGTGAAGCCTTCTCCCTTTCTGTCCAAACTACCTCACAAGAGGAGGGGAACCTTAGGAGAAGGACAGAATACAAATACTGTACAGTGGTACCTCAGGTTACATACGTTTCAGGTTACATATGCTTCAGGTTACAGACGCCGCTAACCCAGAAATAGTGCTTCAGGTTAAGAACTTTGCTTCAGGATGAGAACAGAAATCGGGCTCCAGCGGTGCGGCAGCAGCAGGAGGCCCCATTAGCTAAAGTGGTGCTTCAGGTTAAGAACAGTTTCAGTTTAAGTACGGACCTCCAGAACGAATTAAGTACTTAACCTGAGGTACCACTGTATGCTAATAAATGAAGATTCACAAGAAAGGGGGAGCAACGTTTAAGCAATTAATCTAACCAAATGATTAATTAATTTTTTTAAAGAACCAACTAAAATATTAGTTGATTACCTGGGCAGCACATTTTGCTGAATGCACAAAGGTTACTCTTTGATGAGACTTTATGGGAAATTACACTTGTAAAGTGGAGGAGAATAACTACACTTGGTAAATAAAAGCTTTTAATTCTCAAGCATGACAGATGGGGTTTTAAAAGCAGAGGCTGGGTGGCCATCCGTCATGTATGATCTAGTTGAGATTCTTGCATTGCAAGGGACTGGGCTCGATGACCCATGGGGTGATCCACGTGATCTCTTCCAACTCCACAATTCTATGATTCTACCTGAACAGTGCAATCCTTAGACAGAAACAATCCCTATGGGATCACTGCACCTTGATCCCAGGAATGTGTGCAGTCTTGAAGAAGCCTCCCCAATTCTCATATGATGAGGCCTACTCTTCTAAGATGGCGGCCGCTACAACATCTATAATGGGGCGGGGGCATTTTTTCACCCCAAGGCCTGCATTCTTCCCAGCCAAGCTAAGAAAACCAATATGGGTGTGGCCTCTAAAGGGGTGTGGCCTGGAGAGAGTACTGAGGGTCAAATAGAGAGGCTCAAAGCAGAGCTGTATACAGATTAACAAGGAATAATTACTTGCATTCTCGTGGCACAGAAGTCACTCGGAATACAACATCAGACCAACACATCCACATTGCCTAATAGAGTTTATGAGACCTATTTTTAAAAATAGGCCACCTCATGAGAAGAGAAGACTCCCTGGAAAAGACCCTGATGTTGGGAAAGATGGAGGGCACAAGGCGAAGGGGATGACAGAGGACGAGATGGCTGGACAGTGTTCTCGAAGCTACAAACATGAGTCTGACCAAACTGCGGGAAACAGTGGAAGACAGGAGTGCCTGGCGTGCTCTGGTCCAGGGGGTCACAAAGAGTCGTACACGACTAAACGACTGAACAACAACAACAATTTTTTAAAAACTTGTTCCCTTTAAGAAAGTGAAGCACACACAAATCATAACAGGTATAAAACTTTTTTTTTTGTATCAAACTGTTCCCTTTAAAAGACTATTTTTCTAGTGCAGAAGATCTATCTCCAACCATTTAATAGCAAATAGCTCAGAGACTCGGAGAGCTTTAAGACATGAATGAATTATTTCAAACCATTATTTTAACGATGTTTCTACTGACAGCTCATAAGTAAAAAACGTTGGTGAACTATTAATGACAGAAAGTGTAGGATAGAGTACTCGCTTTTCCTTTTGCAAAGGTTCCTAAAGAGATCAAGTTCTTTCCTCATTCCGCTACAAACTTACTCCTTACTTACTGGCTGCCTTGTGGTAAATTCTTTTTACCAGGCGCCGTTCAAAAAAAAAGATTGTTAAAACAATGGCACAAAACATTCAGGTTTTAAAGCTCTCGGAATCAGGCAATTTAATAATAAATGAATGAATGAATGAATGAATGAATGAATGTATGCATGCATGCATGCAGTTTCCCACAACATCATTGGATATTTTCTTAGGGCTGTTGCCTGATTTTAAAAACCTTGGCTGATTAATCTTGCCAATAAGTATGTCTGAACCAGGAACCACACTTTCTTGGTTTTAGATCAGAAGTGGAAAATCTGAGGCCTGCACACCAAAAACAATGCTTTGGGCAGGGACAAAACTAGGCTTTATTTCACCTGGGTCAAGGACCCAGTTTGGTACCACCACCCCAGGCAGATTTGCATACACACAACACACACACACACACGTGGGAGCTCACCCCGTCGCGGGGATTCGAACCACCGACCTTCTGATTGGCAAGCCCAAGACCAAAGTGCCACCCGCGTCCCTTCATATTAAAAGTACCAAATCGGACCTGATCATAGCTGTCAACTTACAGATTTGAAAATAAGGGACCAGCAGCCTTGAAAATAAGGGACCAGCAGCCAAAATAAGGGACCTGCAGCCTCACCTGTTCCAGGCACTCCAGTCTTCCTGTCCTCCTGCAGTCTGGTCAAACTCATGCTGGTAGCTTCGAGAACACTGTCCAGCCAACTTTGTAACCAAAGGTTCAACTGAATAGAATCTGAATCACATGCACCACAAGGCCTATGCAGCCTTAACTTAAGATGGCTCCCCGACCTGGCTTTGCACTGCAAAGTTTGCAGCAGCACGTGCAACAAAATGGCGTCCAGCATTCAAAAAACCCCTCAGCTTGCATTAACTAGCCACACACAAGGCATGCAAGCTCCACCCCCCCAGTTGTTCTTAGACTTCTTATTGGGTGAGCAACACAGCCAAGCAACACAGTTGGAGCCTCCCTCCTCCCTGGCCAGCAGGGAGAGGAGCTGCTTCCTTGGAAATTTAAGGGACATCATTTAAGGGACATTTAAGGGACATCCATCAATAAGGGACAGCAGTGGGACATGGCGCTGGAATAAGGGACTGTCCCTTCAAATAAGGGACACTTGACAGCTATGGACCTGATATGGTTGGGAGATCCATGATCAGATAGCTCATTAATTTTTATTATTTTTTAATGCTACTGGCAGCTGCAGATCTGAATCAGGTTTGTAATACAGGAGACATAGGGTGTGTGACCCTTTTCGCCCAGGAGAGTTTTCCTGATCCAAATTGCCTCACTGGAGCTGTTGTTTGCCCCATGAGAGAATCTTACCAGCACCACACAGGCCCTGTAAGTTTTCTCCATGAGGCAAACAGCTGCTGTGTGGATGGGGTGAGGGAATTAGGATTGGGAAAGCAACCCTCCTGCAGTTCCATGGCTCCAGTCTGAATCATGACCCCCCTTCTCCTTTGTGACCACTATTATTATTATTTTTAAAAAAAGGCATGGGGGAATCTGAGCAAGGAGCTTCTAACGCCATGTTTACTTTGGACCATAATATGCAGGGCAGGTAGTGTTTCTTATGTCCACCGTCCTCATCGCTCCATCCCATGTCCACCTCCAGCAAATACAGGGCCAATTCAATTCAATTATTTTCTATCGAATCAAGGAGCTGCAGTGCATGCAGCTTAGCTTCGCAAGGAGCCTGCATTATCTTCCTTCTCAAGCAAAAAGTAACAAGAGTATCTTTCTTCACAGGCATCTCAGCACTTCCGACTGCTCAGATCTCTTTTCAGCTTGGCAGCACCCACCAGACTTCCTGAATCTAACTCATTACCAGCTTCAGGGCTTCGGATTCAAGCTCGTAATGTAAGCACTTTCAAAGTCTGAACAGCAGTTGTGCAAAGGAATAGACATGCCATAACATTGAACAGAAGGTCCTATGCTATCCCAAAAAACCAAGGCAAATCCCCTGAGCCACCAGGGTCTCTATCCTTCAGTTTTATGAAATCATATTCTGAAAGTATGTAGGCAGCTTCCAGTACTCTCATGTGGGGACCAAATTGGTTTTGGCAATGGTTCTGGTTCTAAGGATTATCTGGGAGCCTTTGGAAGAGGTGTTTGGAAGGTACGAAATGGGATTTTCCAAATTATTTGGGTCCCTTCTTTAGCCAGTGTTAAGACTTGGGATGGCTGGGAACTGGTGGCACTATCTCTTTGGAACTCCATGCCTCAAGATTCATTGTGCTCCCTCCTTGGTACAGTGGTGCCTCGCAAGACGAAATTAATTCGTTCCGCAAGTTTTTTCTTCTTGCGAGTTTTTCGTCTTGCGAAGCACGCTTTCCCATAGGAATGCATTGAAAATCAATCAATGCGTTCCTATGGAGACCGTCTGGGGACAGAGGGGAAGCGCGCCCTGTCCCCTCTTTTGAAGCAAGGGGCAGAGAGGAGAAGATCGCTTCTCCCCCTTGCCGCCCCTTGGTTCAAAAGGGGTCCGGGGAGAGAGGGGAAGGCGCTGCGCCTTCCCCTCTGTCCCCAGAGCTTGCGGGGCTGGCAACGGGGAGAAGCGATCTTCTCCGCGCCGCCCCTTGCTTCAAAAGAGGTCCGGGGACAGCGGGGAAGAAGCGCTGCGCTTCCCGCTGTCCCCGGAGCTTGCGGGGCAAGCTTCGTTTTGCAAAGCAAGCCCATAGGGAAATTCGTCTTGTGAAGCAACTCGAAAACGAAAAAACCTTTCGTTTTGCGAGTTTTTCGTCTCGCGAGGAGTTCGTCTTGCGGGGCACCACTGTAGTTTATAGAAAGGCAGAACTTTTCAAAATCTAAAATACTAGTAGCAACTTGTAGCTTATTTGTTCCCTCATATACCACAGTCTTTAGGCAACTCACAGAAGACGTAGTAAATTTTTTTAAAAAATAACGCAACTGTCAATAATAAATACCCACAACAATACCCACCAAAATAATGTAGAACATCAACAAATATAAGCCTCACAGTATATGGGCCAAGATAATGAACTCAATCAAATATCTGGGAGAAGAGGTAGGTCTGAACCTGGTGCTGAAAAGATTTTATTGTGAATGTCAGATGGGCCCTGCTGGAGTGAGCATGCCACGGACAAGGAGCCACAACCAAAAAGGCCCTCTCCCACATCACCACCTTCCAAACCTCTCTCAGAGGGGATAATTAATAATAATAATAATAATAATAATAATAATAATAATAATAATAATAATAATAATAGTTTATTTATACCCTGCCCATCTGGCTCGGTTTCCCTAGCCACTCTGGGCAGCTCCCAACAGAATATTAAAAACACAATAAAACATAAAACATAAAAAACTTCCCTAAACAGGACTGCCTTCAGATTTTTCTAAAAGTCAGATAATTGTTTATTTCCTTGACATCTGATGGGAGGGTGCTGCACAGGGCGGGCTCCACCACCGAGAAGCCCTCTGTCTGGTTCTCTGTAACCTCACTTCTTGCAGTGAGGGAACTGCCCGAAGGCCCTCAGAGCTGGACTTCAGTGTTTGGGCTGAATGATGGGGATGGAGATACTCCTTCAGATATACTGGGAAGAGGGCCTTAGCTGATGACCATGGGGTCTCAGCATGTTCATACCAAAAGAGGCATTCCATTAGGGCTTATCCATCAACCCTTTCCTAGGTCTGAGGAACTGATAAAGCTCACTTAGGCTCTGCAATATTTCCAGAAGCCTCCACAGTACTAATCCAGTCAGTCTTCCTGTATATCAGAAGCCACTGAGTTTCCTATGACTACTTTCCCATGTAAGAACTGTCTCACTTGGCTTCTACTACAAATACCTTTCACTTCATGCAATCTGAAATTAGAAGCAGTGGGAAATCTCTGCAACCAAGCTAAAGTGGAACGATATCTTAATATTCCAAGTATTCTTCACCAAGACGAACCATTTTCCTTCTGAACTCATTCACCCTTGCCTCCTGAATTCTGCTATTTCATTATCTCAGGATGTCCATTCACACAAGCCAGCCAGCTCTATTCATTCCCCTTTGACCTGTTCTGAAGCTCAAGGAAATTAAGTGGTTTGCCCTGCTAAAGATTCATACCACAAGCATGTCCAGCTATACTTGGGGTTCACCTTGAATTACAGCCCCTCTTCCTCTCTAGGATTCCACCTTTACAACCAGCAGCTCTGAGACAGTCTCTGCATCGAAAGGCAAAGGTGGTGCTTCACCGATCTCTCTAATTTCTGCACACCTTCTCTGGAGGTTAGAAGAAGGATTTTATGCTTGGTTTGTTGAGTTGGGCTCTTAAACAAAGCTCTTGATTTCCCCTTATCTGTCCCTTGCTGGCGTTTTATTCCCCCGCCCTCCCTGACAAGTTCCCACTATATCACACGTTTATTTTCTAGTTCCAGTAACTGCCTCTCCCCTCTTGTTTAAACTGGAAAGGAGAAAAAGGGAAAAGATTGTAAGAGGTGGTGCCCAGTGCCCATTTGGATCCGTACCGATGTATTATAACTCATGTTGACGCATCTCTGCAGGCAGTAAGATGCACGTAAACAGAGAGGCAAGCTTCAAAGAGCCGCTTGGCATTAGAAGCTGGAAATGACATTCAGGTAGTTACCTGCATTATATCCAGCAACTGATTAAAATGGGGCCGATCACCAGCCAGACACTTAATGAAGCTTTTGAGCAGGCTGTGGGAAATTGTCTTTGGTAAGCCCCAGCACCCCTGAGTCTGTCACACATTTTAGTATTTGTGCATTGGCTATGTTATCATAGCCATACAGCTTCACCCTTCTCCCTCTTTCCTTCATATCATGGGGACTGTATACACTGGAGGCTGCCCCATTAAGGCTAACAGGGCACTGTCCCACCAAACTCAGTCTGCCTCCACCTTCCTGCCTTTTCCAGACAACCAGCCCAGGGGATGGCACTGCCTATCAGCTATCTATTTCCAGCTTTCTGCTCTGGAACTCGGCAGGGAGGAGGATGGGGACAAAATGAGACTTTGTTGGCTCCGCCTACTACTGGCTCAGGCTCCACCTACTGTTGGGTGGGCCTTCTGCTCCACCAATCCTAATGGGCAACACTGTAGGGGTCAGGAAACTTTTTCAGCATGGGGCCGGTCCACTGTCCCTCGGACCTTGTGGGGGGCCGGACTATATTTTTTTGGGAAAAATGAATGAATTCCTATGCCCCACAAATAACCCAGAGATGCGTTTTACATAAAAGGACACATTCTACTCACGTAAAAGCACACTGTCTGCGGACCAGATTTAGAAGGCTATTGGGCCAGATCCAGCCCCCGGGCCTTAGTTTGCCTACCCATGGGCAACAGCCTTCACTGATTGTATATACTGTACAGTGGTGCCCCGCAAGACGAATGCCTCGCAAGACGGAAAACCCGCTAGACGAAAGGGTTTTCCGTTTTTGAGCTGCTTCGCAAGACAAATTTCCCTATGGGCTTGCTTCGCAAGACGAAAACGTCTTGCGAGTGTTCCAATTTTTTCTGCTCCCCCCCCTTTTTCTAAGCCGCTAAGCCGCTAATCCTTTAATAGCCGCTAATCCGCTAAACCGCTAATAGCGCTAATCCGCTAAGCCGCTAATAGGGTTGCTTCGCAAGACGAAAAAACCGCTAGACGAAGAGACTTGCGGAACGGATTATTTTCGTCTTGCGAGGCACCACTGTACTTCAGCTTTCCCAACCCTGGTACCTTCCAGGTGTTTTGGGCTACATCTTCCCTTAGCCAACACAGCTACAGTTTCAGGACATACTGTCAGCTTTCTACATTTGGCCCCAGCTACCCAAGGACATAGGGGATGCGGGTGGCGCTGTGGGTTAAACCACAGAGCCTAGGACTTGCCAATCAGAAGGTCGGCGGTTCGAATCCCCGCAATGGGGTGAGCTCCCATTGCTCGGTCCCTGCTCCTGCCAACCTAGCAGTTCAAAAGCATGTCAAAGTGCAAGTAGATAAATAGGTACCGCTCTGGCGGGAAGGTAAACGGTGTTTCTGTGCGCTGCTCTGGTTCACCAGAAGCAGCTTAGTCATGCTGGCCACATGACGCAGAAGCTGTACGCCGGCTCCTTCGGCCTATAAAGCGAGATGAGCGCTGCAACCCCAGAGTCGGTCACGACTGGACCTAATGGTCAGGGGTCCCTTTACCTTTACCTTACCCAAGGACATACTACTAGGAACCAGGCAGAGGGCCTTCTCAGATGTGGTGCCCGTCCTGTGGGACGCCCTCCCATCAGATGCCAAGGAGATAAGTAACTGCACAACCTTTAGAAGACACCTGAAGGCTGCCATGTATAGATAAGTTTTTTAATGCTTAATGTTTTATTATGTTTTTATATATATTGGAAGCCGCCCAGAGTAGTTGGGGCAACCTAGTCAGATAGGCTGGGTACATTTATTTATTTGGGGGATTTGCCTTAATTTTCATTTTGATGTGAAACAACACATGACTACTGTCCAGCTATCTTCAGAAGTTTGTGCTTTTCTGAATTTTGCAAGGCTCTTCTCCAACAAACCAATATCTATGAAATAATGCATATATTAGGAGAAAGTGTGCATGAAAATGACTATGAAAGCAACATGCAAGAGAGCATTAGGAGGCACTGCAACAATGTATACGTTAGTAAAATTGCAAGCAAAAATGCAGTTATTAGGAGAAACGCACCCTAAAATGCAGGTTTAAAAAAAATCCCATGAGAATTTAAGTAAACTTGCAAACCGATGGAAAAATGTGGAGTGTGGAACTTAAAAATGGAAAAATGAGAAGGAGAGGGCTACAGAAACTGGAAATTTTGACCATCCCTAAATGGTACCCTCTGGTGCCAGTCATCTGAATTTAATGTACAACATGTACCAGAGGGGAGACTGGTGTCCCCCGCCAAAGTGGTTTGTGCTTAATTACCAGATCCCATTTCAGACCTTTGCCTTTCCCCATACATTAGGTGGCCCACATGCTTTTGTGACTCATGGCAGCCACTATGTAGGCCTGAAATGTCACTTTGCGGATAGAATGATCCATCTCCTTGACTTTGCTTGTAAGCACGTTTCATCAGGGGGGTCACTAATATGCTTTTATTACCTCACTGTCAGAGATTATGCCATTCTGGAGCCTGATAAAGTATTCTGATGGAGGGATCCTCTTAACGTCCCTCCCCCAGCACACTTTATGCAATCGTGAGAGACGATAACCAATAAATTTAGCCCAATGTTTTCTTGCCGTTAACTATTTCTGAGTAAATCTGCAAAGGCGCAAACACTTCAAAGAATTCCTCGCTTCACACCCAGGATATTGAAAATGATATTCACTTTGGGATGGAGGTTTAAGTACAAAGCACCTTCTGTTTTCTTTACCATTAGAGCTATGTAGCTGCTAAATGTCATTTACTCAAAACACTGTAGTCCACAGGATTTGTAGCTTGAGATGACTATTTGCTTTTAATAAACCTACCACATCATGAAGGTTACCTTATTTTATGTGTGTGGCAATGGGGAGGGGAAGGAAGAATCACATCTATTCATTAGGTTTATCAGGCAGCCAGTGTAGAGTAGTGGTTCCAGGCATAGGCAAACTCGGGCCTCCAGATATTTTGGGACTACAACTCATATCATCCCTGACCGCTGGTCCTGTTAGCTAGGGATGATGGGAATTGTAGTCCCGAAACATCTGGAGGGCTGAGTTTGCCTATGCCTGGGTTAGACTGCTGGACTAGGGCCTGGGAGACCTGAGTTGAAATCCACACTTGGCCTAGAAGCTCACTGAGAGATCATGGACCAGTCATTCCCGCCCCCCTCAGGCTAACCTGCCCCACAGGGCAGTTGTGAGGATAAAGTAGTGGGGAGGGAACCAATGACCTTATTGAAGGAAAGATGGGATGTAAATGGAACAACCACAGCAACCATTCAACAAGACATTTTGAGGGTGGAATGGACATGATACAACCTATGAAAATGGTGGCACTGCATTCAGTTCATATAAGCTAGTGGTCTCCAGTCTTTTCAGACCCATCTTTAATCCCAACATGCAACAAGATCAGGATACAAGTTTGTGCAATGAATCTTTTGCTTCCCCTCTTCGGGAATTTCGGTGCAAGCCTAACCAAGTTTACTCAGAAGAAACTCCTGTTGAATTCAATGATGTTGGGATTGCAGCCTTAGAAAACTGTCTTAGATAATTGGTTCATCTATCTTAGAATTTACCTGCACTGACGGCAATTTTAGTGCATACCGCCTCTCCTGGTATGCCCCACAGAGAAACCTACGGTCTGCAAATAATAACATCCTCAAGGTCCCAGGCCTCAGAGAGGTTAGGCTGGCCTCAACTAGAGCCAGGGCCTTCTCGGCTGCGGCTCCAATTTGGTGGAATGCTCTGTCACAAGAGACTAGGGCCCTGCGGGACCTGACATCTTTCCGCAGGGCCTGCAAGACAGAGTTGTTCCGCCAGGCCTTTGGTCAGGGCGCAGCCTGACTCCCTCCTCTGGCAACCTGCACAGAATTTTGCTTAATTGGTTGCCATCAATTTGATTTAATTAATTTTTATAATGAAATATTTTTAGATTGTGTGACTATTTGATTGATTATTTGATTGTTGTTAGCCGCCCTGAGCCCGGCTTCGGCTGGGGAGGGCGGGATATAAATAAAATTTTTTATTATTATTATTATTATTATTATTATTATTATTATTATTATTATTATATCCAAACACTGCCAGGACTTTAATCTTTGCAAGGAGACCAGCCTCACTCCTAAAGAAGGACACTGACAAACTGGAACGTGTCCAGAGGAGGGCAACCAAAATGGTCAAAGGCCTGGAAACGATGCCTTATGAGGAACGGCTAAGGGAGCTGGGCATGTTTAGCCTGGAGAAGAGGAGGTTAAGGGGTGATATG
Source organism: Podarcis bocagei (assembly GCF_964188305.1). Classification (NCBI taxonomy): domain Eukaryota; kingdom Metazoa; phylum Chordata; class Lepidosauria; order Squamata; family Lacertidae; genus Podarcis; species Podarcis bocagei. The sequence goes on along the minus strand of NC_138137.1, from coordinate 46,677,843 downwards.
ATAGCCATGTTCAAATATATAAAAGGATGTCATATAGAGGAGGGAGAAAGGTTGTTTTCTGCTGCTCCAGAGAAGCGGACACGGAGCAATGGATCCAAACTACAAGAAAGAAGATTCCACCTAAACATTAGGAAGAACTTCCTGACAGTAAGAGCTGTTTGACAGTGGAATTTGCTGCCAAGGAGTGTGGTGGAGTCTCCTACTTTGGAGGTCTTTAAGCAGAGGCTTGACAACCATATGTCAGGAGTGCTCTGATGGTGTTTCCTGCTTGGCAGGGGGTTGGACTCGATGGCCCTTGTGGTCTCTTCCAACTCTATGATTCTATGATTCTATTCTATGATTCTATGATACAACACTGCTGAGAAAAAGGTGGGTTTCTTTTTGAAGCCCTACAATAGCAAGCATTTGGTTATAAACTTCTCAGAGAACAAAACCAGTCCTTAAATCTCTATAGGCAGTGAAGTACTTCAAATTAAAGACAGGGGTGGGGTGGGGTGGGGGGAAAGAACAACTAGATCTACTGTATTGGAGAAAAATGGCGCTTAAATACAAAAAAGGTTTGGTTTTGGGGGTTTTTTTTTGCTGTAGCCTTCCTTGTCTTCCACAGGGAATCAAAAATATCTTTTCAAATACTCTTTTTTTTTAAAAAAACACAACCTAGCCCCAAACCTTGAAAGGAAACTAAGGAAGACACTTGATACCACCTTGTTTATTAACTTGTTTTGTCAAGAGTCAGACTTGGGGGATTTCAGATTTCTAAACTTGTAGGTTTCCTTCCCCTTCACTGCAAAATGGAACAAAGCACCTGAATTGTATAAAATGATGAAATAGGAACTGAGTCATGAATCCCATTTAAGCCTACTTTTCATGGCTGGCTTTCTTTTAAGACTTCTAAGCTGCGTCTCTGGCTAAAATATGCAGATATATAAAAATAGCTTTAGAAGATGGAGCAACATGTTAAATGAAAGACTGGTGGCTGCTGCCTGGTCCCCCCCCCCCTTCAATGGCACAAAAGATATGCCTTCTATAAATATTCAGGAACCAGATCTTTATATATCAACAGTAGCAAGGTTAACATTCTCAAAACACCGGAACGGATGACAATGACCAATGAAACAAATGACCAAACAGAATTGGGGGGGGGGATTCAATCTGCTACAATGAACCACATGCCTAAAATTCAGTGTGCAAACCTGTTTATGGAAGTTGCAAGTCCTTTAAATAACAAATACTGTTCTGATATTTCTTTTGGGTTTTGAATACTTGGGAGTGTTGGTGAAAACAAAGGACTCCTAAATAGATTCCACACACCCCCGCGCAGTATTTTAATGCATGCATTTGTATTTCCCTCTTAAAGTTTTATATATGGATAAAAATGATGATTGAAACTGAGATTTGTTTAGAAGGTTGAGCTTCATTAGTGATTTGTAAGTTACCAAAACAGCACAGGTCTTCAGCGGGAACCTGTACTTCCCCAAGATTAGAACAACAACAAGGCAAGATGCAGAACATTAGCTAAGAACCAAGGATGTGGAAGCCAATGAAGTCTTACTCAGAGTTGACCCACTGAAATTAATGGCTATGACTAACTTTGGTCCATTAGCGCTGGATTGAACCCATAAGAATTACAATATCAGATAAAACATTCAAAAGACAGCTTGCGGCCCACTGCTGAAAACAGTAGCCCCTATGTTCTGTTCTTCCTCCCCCCGCCTTAAGGTGAAGTAAAAGAGAATTTGTGATGCTTTGTCATTTCCTCACTCCAGCGCCACTTCAGCGAACAAAGCTAAGAGTTCAGTGTCACAATTTGCTCACATCCGCACCATCCATTTAAAGCAGACAGATTCCACCAAATAATCCTGGGAACTGTAATTTAAGGATGCTGGGAATTGTAGTTCTGTGTGAGGTGAACTTCAGTTCCCAGGATGCTTATTTACTATTTGTGTATCACTTTAAAATGGAAACAACCAGAACAATGTATGATTGAAAAAATGAAGTTCAATTAAAAAAACAAAACCCTATTCAGGTAACAGGGTGTGCTTTAGCTTCTTGTAGTATATCAGGCAAGGCATGCTTGGCGAATCCACACTGTGATCAACTCCCACCCGGAAACCAATGTCCCCACTGTGGAAGGATGTGTGGATCCAGAATTGGCCTCCACAGTCACTTACGGACTCATTGTTAAAACCACTACGAGTGCTCGCCAAAGAAAGAAGAGTATATCAGACCTGGTAAGGGATTAGCATGATGATTAGCTCAGAGAACCATATTCTGCATCCTTAAGCACACATTTAAATTGGGTAAGGGGTGCAATTTTTATTTCTTTACTTGTTTATGTACAAATTAGGGCTATAGGCTTTAATTGGTTTACTCAATGAGACTTTATGCTAGTAAGGAGCAATTTTAATCAGTGGGACTTAGAGTATAAGGACATGCTGGTTCATTTTAAAGGCTATTTATGTATTTGTTTAAAATGTGCATATATTCCATCTTCTCAAAATAAAAATTTAAAAACCCTCTCAATAAGAACAGTCAATCAAGAGCACCAATGAGTGAAGGAAGCTTCAGTTGGACAAAATCAGATATTGATCAATAACCACAGCAGCTACTGGTCACCCATTAAAAGCCTTGCAGAATAAGAAGGTCCTAACCTGAATTCCTAAATTATACTTTCTGAATCTGTCTCAGGGTACCACCACTGAAAAGGTCCATTTCTTGGTTTCTCCTTGCCTAAACATTCCTAGCAGAGGCTCCCAGAGGAGGACCCAGGAAGCAGATCCTACATATTGCACATCTTCATGTGGGTCAAGTTGGTCTTTCGAATATTATAATTCAGGTGTGTTAATGTAAATTTAAAGTTTGCAATTCTTTCTGACAGTGAGAGTTGCTTTTGTTTATTAAACTATAGTTATCTCAAAAAGGTAACCACAATTATGATCACAGTAAATCCATCGCCATTTTAGGTTGCTTTAAAACGTTTGTTTTTAGTATAACACGGCAAATAATTTCAGTGCACATTTCTGTTAAGAGTCACATTTTCAAAAGCAATTTCCCCAAATATAATGCTTTTTTAGATGTTATTTTTAAAAAAGCATTTTAATGCACACCTTTATACGTCACTTTTGTACACTTTTTTGACTGGAGAATGCAACATTTGGAGAATGTTTTTCAGTTTGCATACTGTTTCAAGAACTACAAATTATGCAAGTTCAGTGCAAACATGACCAAATTTCTACTCCATCCCTAGATGTGACAGACAGTGCTGTTAACCAGTTAAAAGGCAAATGGGCTGAATAACTAAAAATACAGTGGTACCTCTGGTTAAGAACTTAATTTGTTCTGGAGGTCCGTTCTTAACCTGAAACTGTTCTTAACCTGAGGTACCACTTTAGCTAATGGGGCCTCCCGCTGCTGCCACCCCGTCGCCGCATGAGTTCTGTTCTTATCCTGAAGCAAAGTTCTTAACCCAAGGTAATATTTCTGGGTTAGTGGAGTCTGTAACCTGAAGCGTATGTAACCTGAAGCGTCTGTAACCCGAGGTACCACTGTACTTCTGCGTATTGACAACCATAGAGCTATTGCATAAATGTTCTGTGGAGGAAGGGGAGGCTATGCTGCTAACGGAAAGAAGGTGGATGACTGGTCAAGCAACTCTAGAAATAACAGTTCTTCTCACTGAACTGTTGCTGGAACAGTCTGGGGGGGAAATTCTCATGCTCTTTTTGTGAAAGTCGCAAGGATATTTTCAGCATCACCATCAATTCATCACTGGCTTGAGAAAACTTTCACACCGTTTTCACGCCTGCCTCCAAACTCAACACAAAATGAGTTGAAATTTGCCTGGACAAATAACCTTCGCCGAGGTGAAACCTCATTGGGTATTCTACAGGAATTTGGCTTTGATTGGATTGGATTGATTTCCATCCGGCTTATCAGCATGTGCGGTATATACAGGGTTCCCCCCATTAAGCTCATGAAATTGATGGCTAAGGAAGACTGCACTATATGGATTTGCAATTCAAACATTCAGAAGTGGTTTGGGAATATATATTAATGGCTTCAGGCCCTATCAAGTGTCAGCATCAGAAACATCTGGCATGCAGCAGCAAAAAAAGTACCCTTCCGTAGACACTACTCCGATGGGGATGCAAAAAATATAGACTCCACTGTGCGATTTTCAATAAAGTGCACGATGGGGAGGGAGGGGGAAGACTTATATTAAATTCACAAGCGTTTATATTAAAATTCCATTACAGGGAACCTAAATGTAGTGTCGGAAAATGCCTTTATAAGACATTTGTTCAGGCTTGGAGTTTGCAGTGGCAGAGTATTTGGACAGTCAATATTAATTTGAAATAGCGAGCCACCTCATCTCTTAAAACCCACAGACACACTCTTCCCTCCTCCCGTTTTCATCTCGCTGCCCACTTGGCTCCAAGTGAGGTGTACAGGCATGGGCCCAGTCAGTCAAGCCACCATTTGAGAAAGATCTCCTATCTGCCATTTTAAATTCAGAGTTAGGAGTCCTCAATGCCAAGCGCATGAGGGACCATGTCACTCATGGCTGGAGCCAGAAAGTATGGGAGATAAGGGGGGAGTGGAGAAGGATAGAGAGAAGAGACTAACTGCAAATGCAACACATAGCAATTGCTCTAGAAATGAAATGATCTCACCTACGAGGAGTGCAAAAGAACAATGTGTCATTTTAAACTCCCTTGGTTCAATATCAAGCAAGCCATTAGAACAGCGATGAACCTGAGGCCTTCCACACATTGTTGGGCTCCAGTGTCCTCAACCCCTGGCCTACCTGGCAGCAAGTTGGTATGTCAAGTCCAAAGGTCAGGGTTTTCGCCTACCTCGTAGCAATCGTCACAACTTTGTTAGGGTTGTGGTTAGGCATTGTTTGACCTTGTGTGGGGGAGGGGAGGTGTGGCCATCGCCTGCCCCTCCGTGCTTAAGGGTATTCCGTTAAAGGAATCCGGGGGTGTTGATCTACTGAAGCCTGGCTGGGGGGGGGGGGGGCTAAGGCCTTGACACGACCCCGACGAGAACACCAGGGGGAACTTGAGTTGGTTCGCATCGACAAGGCTCCCCCTACCGGTGGCTTACCCTTACTGGGACTTCCTGCACAATGGGCAGGAGTCAGATATAGTCAGGTCCAATCAATGCCTAAGCCAATACCGCTCACATTCTGTAATTTCAATAAAGTTGTGGCCAAAATTTGCCCAGTAACATAAACCTAATATCCGTGTCCTTGTGTGAGTTATTTCCAACGAGGGGGTGGCTGCAGGGTCTCGACACGCAAACAGAGCCATAAGGAAAGGACAGGTGGGGGAGACAAAGAATTGAGTAAAGCATGAGAAAGGGAGTTTTTTGGTCTAGGGAAAAGAAAGGATGTGTGATCACGGTAAGGAGGACACCCAGGAAAAAGGAGCTTTGGACATTAAAGGACCATGGGTCAAGGGACCAAGTGAGGATGTGGAATTTGTCTGAACTAATTAGAAAAATCCTTGGTTGCAATTTTGTAGCCCTAACATATAGCTTTGGTACTTTCCATAGCAGAGTAGAAAGATTATCTCTCTGTAGTCAGCTTCTCAAGGCAAACGTGCTAATGGTTTTTCTCCCAGCAAGTTGCTAATCCCTGTGGATGAATCCTAAAATACGGTAAGTTAAGGAACTTCATAAATGGACTATTTCTCACCCCCTCCTCCCCCTGTGTAGCCACCACATGTGATCCCTCCAAAATGCTTTTCCTGTGGATCGGGGAGCCTTTCTGGTCCATGTGGGATAGGGCAGGAGGGACTACTGCAGGAGAGGAGAGGAGGGAGGGAGGGAGGAAGGGGAGATAACTTCCCTAAGTTATCTTAGGATTCAAACCATCCCCTGACAGACCCCTGTTCCCCCATCCCAGGTTGCCCAGGAGGGCTGTCTGAATGCCCAAAGAGGCTTTCTGCAGGACACAGGCAGCTGCAGGGGAAAAGGGGACAAAAAGCATTCTTTCCGTGAACTTCCTCAAGTTCTGTATCCTTTATTATGTACTCTATTATTTAGCACAGGACTTCTGCGCAGCACAAAGTGTGATTTAGTGGTTGTGCGCATGTGCGAGCGCTGAAACCTGGACGTAACCCGTTCCGGTAGGTCCGGGTTCGGCATGGTGCGCAACCTGAAAATGCACAACCTGAAGCGTCTGTAACCCGAGGTATGACTGTACATACAGCAACAGTGTTTTGTGTTGTGTATGGATCTATTAGGTCCATAAATTACTATACAGTGGTACCTCGGGTTACATACGCTTCAGGTTACATACACTTCAGGTTACAGACTCCGCTTACCCAGAAATAGTACCTCGGGTTAAGAACTTTGCTTCAGGATGAGAACAGAAATTGCAGAAGCAGCGGGAGGCCCCATTAGCTAAAGTGGTGCATCAGGTTAAGAACAGTTTCAGGTTAAGAATGGACCTCCGGAACGAATTAAGTACGTAACCAGAGGTACCACTGTATTCAACACAAAAAAATAATGACGATTTGTTGTTGTCAAAGGACAGCTGGACATATAAAGGGCCCCATTACGTTCAGTAGCTTAGGGCCTCATCAAACCTAAATCCGGCCCTGATCCCAAACCTCTGTTTGCCAGCATCTTCATGGTCCATGCTACCTATTTCTATTGTCAGTACTCGTATTGTTTCAGAAAGTGCAAATTAGCAAAAATGGCCCAATTTGTGATTATATGGCAACCCTTCGTATGGTATGTGGCAGGTCAAAAAAGAGACTCATTGCTTTCCAGACCTCCTCAAATCATCTTGATTAGACCTCTTGCCTAGACATCTGTTGTTCTAAAGTCTGAGGACTAAGCTATGAGAGAAGGTTTCCCCAGGATCTGCAGCTTTGGCTTTTAACCATTTCTGTGGTGGTTTTCCATTCTTGAACATGTGGGATAGTTGTGCTGTTTTTGATATATGTGGTTCATGTGTATATCATTGACTTGTGCTCTTTGAAATAAATCTGAAATAAAAAATCATTATTTTAAATAAGGAGCTGTAAAAATAGGTTTGCTTTCAAATGTAAACTGGATTTAATCCTCCCCCATCCCTACCTCTGTGTGATCTAGCCCTTAACGTTCATGAAATATGCCTGCGAAGGTAACTCTTTGCTAGCAATCCATCAGGCCTGGCTGGTGCCCAACCCACAGTCATTTTCATTGGGGCAGCTTTGCAAAGGAACTTGTGCAATCTCCATGGAAATAATTGTTTACCTGGCTGCATTCCTTGATGGATGGGATCCTTGGCATCCTGTCTAAAAGGCAAAGGTTAGGGGGCGCCTGTCAAAGAGAGAGAGTAAGAAAAAGTATGTCGCCTCCTTCTCCCACTCAGTGTACTAAGGGGATATACATTGGCTCTGTGGAATCACCAGAGCAGGCTGTAAATGATGTATGAAATGGAAAATCTTTTGTCCACTGCACACAGAGAATATGACAGTACAATGCATTCTCAGTGGCCCTGTCCTATCTGTTGTGCTAATCAAATAAGACAGGACCAGGGGAAGAAAATCCAGTAAACAAAAAGGAAGGGACAGGAAGTCGCCAACATCCCAAGCGTTGCGCAGAAGGGAAACTAAGCGCTTGCTCATGCATTCATGTTCATCACTTGTTGGTTAATGACTTATTACTCTTCTTCAGCTCACAGCTGAATGTGCAAACAGTCTCCACTGAAAGGCACTGAGCTGGAGCAATGACATCAAAGTCCATTTCTGTGGGGCTTGATGTGTTGTATCACATGTGCAAGTTCTCACTTTAGGTTGCAGTCACAGAGAGATCAAGATGCATAAATCAGGCGTTTTGTGTATGGACATGCAGAGCAGGAATGTCAGAGACGTGGCCGAATCGAATGCCTGGGAAGAGTTTGACTCTAGAGATGAAAGAATGCCATTACAGAGGGAGCAAGACTCAGACTCTGGTGATGAGGGAATGCAGGGGTGGGTTAGTTTGGGCCCCTTCATTAAGAGTTCCCAGACTCAGATAGAGCAGCAGACTCGGAAAGCTCACAGGCGGAGGGGGGGGGAGAGATAGATGGCATTGAGGGGGTTGCTATGCAACCAGGAGGGAGGCAGCGTTTAGAGGGCTTTTTGTTTGAGACCGGGGGGGGGGGGAGGTCCACCCACCTTCTCTCCAAACCAGAAGAGCTGAAAGGGCTAAAATGCAATGGAAGCACAAGAGAGGAAGGACTGGACTTTGGCGCCCTTCGTGCTGCGAAAGGGGAGGAGACTCAGAGTGACCAACTCGTAGCTAAGAGAGGCAGGCTCAGAACCGCTCTCTGGGTGTTAATTGTAAACAAATGTACCATAAAACTGCTAGAGATTCATTCATTCTTATCGGCACTTGCTTGCCTGCCTGAGATCATTACAAGGAAGAAGCAAGAGTACGGTAATTCATGCTTTCCATTTTCTTACTTGATCTTTTTGCGAAAGTGACGCAACGCAGGCAGCAGTGGAGAAGATGCATTCCCCCTGCCCTTGAGTGAGAGCAATGCAAGGTCTTCATTAGTTCACATTGATGTAATCACACAGACAAATATGACTGGCTTTGTGGTGCTATGGCATCATCATGTAGCATGATGACATCATCATCATCATGATGCCTGATTGGCTGGGATCATACAACAAAGAGTTCTCAGAGAAAAGCAGCTTCTTAGGGATGCAAACCAATGTGAACAAAAATATGTAAGACCGCTAGGCTAAGTTCCCTCCCCCCCAAAAAAGTATTTTTTGTCTCATCAAAAGTCCACTTTTTCTTCTAAAATGGTTGGATGTAAAAAAATTTAGAGCAGCACTAATAATTATCCAGTTGAAGCTAGCAGTAGATTCTCATTTAATCTGTCTCTACTTTGATCTGTGAGAAGATGTTTGACAGATGCAAACCTTTCCTTCCATTTCTCCTTGGGAAAGTCCTCAGATACATATTTATCTTTATAAAATGGTTTCCCCACTCAAATAGAACAGGAATCAGCATAGAAGCAAGTGGATGTATTGCCAGCTTCTTATTTTGCTCAAAATCATGGGGTATCATATTTTTTTTAAAGGCAGCACAATAAAAGGGGTGGATTCCTGCAATGAATCGTTTTGTAGCTATACAGAAAGCACTGAAACCATAGATGTGGAATAACTGTTAAGGGTCAGAAAACAAATCTCAAGAAATGTAGAAGGATTGCTTGCTTTGAATGCTCATGAATTTCAGGCAGTGTCTCTGTTCTCAAGTGGGGAATCCTATTGATGTTAACAGTATCATGTTATCATGCCCGTATGACATATTCCTGAATAAAATCCAATGCCCATGTTTCAAAGCCTGTGGCTGGCTTATAATGGTGCAACTGGAACAATTACCCATGCCAACAGTGGGCTCAGGCCATGACATTTCATTTACAAAAAAAGTAAGTCTTTAAACCCTCTTTAAACGGACATCATGAAGCAAAATGTGCAAACAAGGACAGCCTGGCTACTCTTGCATTTCAATGATTTTAGCCAATGAGTGAGGTCTGAGCTGGGATTGAGAACTGGGTTTCCTGAACTATAGGAATCCCCAGGGCCTCAAACTTGCTGGTAACAACTGATCTATTTTGCTTATCAGCCTCTAGACACATGCAGAAATAGGGAACTTTGGCGCCTGCCATCCCTGATATCTGCACCCCAAGCAATGCTGTGTGCTACAAACCCTGCTTCGCCTTTCTCCAGCTGTTTGCTATATTACCCCGAAGCACCAAACTTGCTGCAGACTCTGTTTGTGCCATAACCACTCTGCAGGGACGCCAGTGGAGAACAGGCCCAACTCTGACACCATGCAATGTTCTTAACTGGGTGCCTTGTGCACCTAGTCATGTGTCAACCATGCACCACAGCAGGCTTCAAAAGAAGAGACAGCTGCTTTATTAAACAGAGAATATGCAGGAGTGATTCAGAGGCAAAGGATATAGCCACTGACCCTCTTTCCCCTCATCAATAGGTGAAAGAAGAAGAGTTTGGATTTGATATCCCGCTTTATCACTACCCTAAGGAGTCTCAAAGCGGCTAACATTCTCCTTTCCCTTCCTCCCCCACAACAAACACTCTGTGAGGTGAGTGGGGCTGAGAGACTTCAGAGAAGTGTGACTGGCCCAAGGTCACCCAGCAGCTGCATGTGGAGGAGCGGAGACACGAACTCGGTTCACCAGATTACGAGTCTACCGCTCTTAACCACTACACCACACTGGGCAAAGCAGCAGTTGCGATTCAGATTTTTGTGCAGTGGGTTGCCATCAGTCAGAGTTTTGAATGCACACCTCTCCATCTCTCCATCTAGGCCAGTAAGAGGCACCATCACAGTTTAAGAACATGCAGCAGCAGCAGTCAGGGAGAGTGTGGAGCTAGTGACAAGTGTGACCTAGAGCGGAAGGCAGGTCAGAGTCCCTACAGCCCGTTAGAAAGGCCTGGAGGGTGGCATTTGAGCCCAGGCTGATTCTAAATGCTAACCTCTTCAAATCAGCACTAGGTGGTTTTCACAAATGTCACAGTTTGGAGAGAGAAGAATCCTGAGCACTACAGACATTGGTGACATTTGCACCGCACAGTTAAAGCACATGGCTGCCCTCACAAAGTTGCAATTCCCAGAACCCTAAGCAAACCAAAAGCAGAGACATCACCTTGTCAACAAAGGTCCATATAGTTAAAGCTATGGTTTTCCCAGTAGTGATGTATGGAAGTGAGAGCTGGACCATAAAGAAGACCGAAGAATTGATGCTTTTGAATTATGGTGCTGGAGGAGACTCTTGAGAGTCCCATGGACTGCAAGAAGATCAAACCTATCCATTCTGAAGGAAATCAGCCCTGAGTGCTCACTGGAAGGACAGATCCTGAAGCTGAGGCTCCAGTGCTTTGGCCACCTCATGAGAAGAGAAGACTCCCTGGAAAAGACCCTGATTGTTGGGAAAGATTGAGAGCACAAGGAGAAGGGGGCAACAGAGGACGAGATGGTTGGACAGTGTTCTCGAAGTTATGAACATGAGTTTGACCAAACTGCAGGAGGCAGTGGAAGACAGGAGTGCCTGGCATGCTCTGGTCCATGGGGTCACGAAGAGTTGGACACGACTAAACGACTAAACAAAAACAACAAGCAAACCACCGTTCCCAGGAGTCTTAGTGTGTGTGTGTGTGTGGGGGGGGAGCTACGCATTTAAGGGTATGAATCAGAGGTGGTGTGTCCTGTTTCTCACTTGACACAAAATGGGAAGTGCTATGCCCCCCCCCCGCTCTGCCCCGCTCTGCCACAGTGCCCACCTCTAGTTTAGTGGAGTCCACAGCAGCTTCTAATTCTCACAGTTTGACAGGTAGCTTTAATGGAGATGTGGAACATTGAAATGCCTCTCCTTTGTTTACACTGCCAACATTCCCAAAATACATTTCCTGCAAGGAGCCGTATACCGCCAAGCATATGATATTGTTAAGCTGTCAGGTGGTGGTGTGGGAAATTAGAAATCTCTGAACGTTGCATCCCTTCCTCATCAACACCGAAGCACAAGGCAGATAAAGTCTTCATATTGTGGCCCTGGTCGACGTCAGCTACAAGTTTTGATTGTCGGGAGGGGTAAAAGGCTGCTTGATAGATATCGCCTTTCGTGATACACCCATGCAGCTATCTGTACTCATGTTCAGCCTGATCCCTCCTCAGCCTACAATTAATGAAAATGACATTTTGGAGGCCTAGAGGGATAATTGCAAAATTATATCTGCCATTTCTATAAGGAAAAGATATAGATAAAGGTATCTAATTTGCCTACTAATTAGTATCGCTCAGCTGTGTTACATGACCACCCCTAGGGTAAATGCAAAGGAATCTTCTGAGTTTAGCATTTGAAAAGCAGTTTGTAGACATGAAGGGTTGAGCTAAATATTAATATTTTACAGAAGACACAGCAACATAGAGTTGAATAGAGACCTCGAAAGCCACCTAGCTACCCCCTACCCCCTACCCAATTACCACCATCCACACAAAATGCAACACCAAAAATGCCTAATTCAAACTAGCAACTTCATGGTCTGGACTGATTGTGTGAGGCATCACCCCCCCCCCCGCAAGAAATTCTGTGTAGTTCAGGAGATACAAAGATAGGTTTGTTGTTAGAAGACCCCGGTAAAAATCCCATTGCTGACACAAAGTCTGTGGTTTCCCCCCTCTCCTTTACACAAGCAGCACCTGGATAGCAGTTTCCAATACATTCACGTCCACATGAAAAGCCATTTGTGTGAAAGAGCTGCAAGACTGACTGCGATTATTTTAGCCATATCCTTTGATGGTTTGCTTTGCCATGGCTGTAATCTCTCCAGCCACATGAGAACTGGGATGATTCAGAAGCCAGTGCCTTTAATATTATTATTTTTTAAAACAACAACAACACACAATTGCAAATACAACAAACAAAACAGCAAACTAAAAGACACCATAAAAACAGTCACAAAGGCAAGGAGAGTAAATATACAAGGTTTTTTTTAAAGAATAGTGTAAAATATATTCAACAGTGATTGCTGAGAGTTCTTAGGAGATCCCCATTGGTCTCACAGAACTACAATTCCCAGAGTGGTTTAACAATTAATCCATGGGTAGGTAAACTAAGGCCCGGGGGCCGGATCCAGCCCAATTGGCTACTAAATCCAGGCCGCGGATTTTCCCGGGACATCCTGGAATTACAGAAGCCATCCTGGCTTCTGATTGGAACCCAGAAGGTCCTGTTTTGGTGCCATGCTCTCATGCAAATCAGCTAGCTTGGCACCAAAGGACGTGTGTCCTGAATTTAATCAGTGGAATGTTGGAGGGCATTTAGCATACTACAGTTCCCATAATTCTCTGGGGGAGGCCATTACTGTTCAAGAGTGTTATCATAGTGCTTTACATGAATGGCGTGAATGTGGCCTTAGATTAGGACCTGGGAGACCAGGTTTCAGGTTCCCACTCAGCCATGAAGCTCTCACTGTAATCTACTTAAGTTTTGAGAATACAAATGGGGAGCCATAAATGCCATATTGAACTCGTTGGAAGAAAGCTGGGAGAAGAATGTACAGTAGTACCTCAGGTTACAGATGCTTCAGGTTACAGACTCTGCTAACCCAGAAATAGTACCTCGGGTTAAGAACTTTGCTTCGGGATGAGAACAGAAATCATGCAGCGGCGGCGCGGCAACAGTGGGAATCCCCATTAGCTAAAGTGCTACCTCAGGTTAAGAATGGTTTCAGGTTAAGAACGGACCTCCAGAATGAATTAAGTTTTTAACCCGAGGTACCACTGTAATCAGTAAATAAATAATAAGCACCCTCCCACACACAGCCATTCCAAACAGACTCCTCCAGGGAGTTATTCTGCATGGATCCCATTGAAAAGAAAGGTAGCCATGTAAGACCCCCGTTCCTTTCAGTAGTGCTTCCCCAAGTGAGCTTCCTGGATGAGAAGCTTCAGAAAGCAGCATCAGAGCGGCTGCAACAGAAGGCTAGTCTGGCCTTGAAGAGACAGGCTCATTTGCCAGTTGAGCTTTTATTGGTTTGCTAATACAACTCATTTTCTCACTATGTGGAGAGAGCACTGCGGTCCAGCTGCTCCTGGTGTAGCTGCTCACCAGATATAAAGGGGCATTCAATTTGATTCCTTTCAAGAACACTTCTTTTCTTTTTTTAAAAAACACCCCTGGTGGTATATTACTCCACCTGTCCCCCAGGCCCACCTCACAAATGCATGCCATTGTTATTTACGGCAAAGCTCGGCCCTCTAGTTTTGATATACACCTCTGCCGTCCCTCACAAATACATCAACTCCCAATCTTTATCACCCGCATTATATATCAATGCCTTTACAGCATTCACTTCTCAAGGATAGCACTATATTGAATGTAATATGGACTCCTCCCCGCCCCCCACTCCCGGCACCAGCCACCATTTCATACACTGCAAATTACACCTCTAAAGTGTTATAATGCAAACAACTCTGTTGCTTAAGATACTAAGCGATTGAGATTTATTGTTTATTAAGGCACACCAGAGGTTTGAGGAGTAAGGGAATTATTTTCAGAATGCATATCTCATTGCCGAGAAAAGGGGGTCTTGGCACACACATTGAAAGTGAAGAAGTAATGATCCATGATAAAGTGTGCTGAACATCATGAATGTTTGCTAATGGGGAGATCTAGCAGAGTGTTGATCAATCTCCCAAGGGAAACTTCATCCTCTTGGGATCTAGGACAAAAAGCCATTGTGTTATAGTCGGGGAGGCTGGTCCTTTAGAGCAAGGGGGGCACTGCCCCACTGACCTCAGTCTGCCCTCAGCCAGTCTGTACCTGCCTGTCTTTCTATTTACTTACAGTCCAGTGATGGAACGGCCAGCCATCTTCCTCCTCCTTTGTCTTAGTGTTGTCATTGTAGGATAGCTCAGCTGGTAGAGCATGAGACTCTTAATCCCAGGGCTGTGGGTTTGAGCCCCACATTGGGTGAAAGATTCTTGCATTGCACAGGGATGATCCTTGTGGTCCCTTCCAAATCAATGCTTCAAGATTCAAGAACTCAGCGCGGTGGAGAATGAGGCCAAAACTAGAATCAGTTGGCTCTGCCTGTTACTGGTTTTGGCTCCAATTATCATTGGGCTCAACCCCACCAGTTCCAGTGGGTATGAGCTGCCACTGGGTGTAGGGGAAATGAGGTATGCATCAACTGGGAAGGGGCGCACGCCTGTTCCCTCTTATACTGCTGTCAGGAGTCAGCTGGCAGCAAATCACACTGTGCAAGTTGGAGATAACTCTTTACTAGCAAGAAAAAGATCAGCAAAGCCTTGGCGGAGTGTCAAGCACAATAGGCACAGCAGCGCATCCCTGGTAAGTCCTGCCCCATGGATCAGTTGCTGAGACTGAAATCCCTTGCCTCCCCACAGCCATCTATACCCCACCATTCCTCTGTGCCCAACAAGCCCATGACAACTGACCTCCTCACCAAGCTACAATTCTCTGTGTGTATGTATGCATGTTTGTCTGCTGTATGCTGTGTTGAGAAACTGTGTACGTGCAGCTACTCACACAGAGTCAATTAAGGTTTGGCAGACAGCCAGAAGGCAATCTGAAGAAGTAAGTCTGCCTGGTGATAACAGAGACATGGAAACTGCTCCCTGATTAGTCAAGCTCTCTCAAAGGAGTGGTAATTAATGGCCTACTAACTGGTAGCTCAAGAGTTCAGTGGTTCAGTGTGTCAGTGTAGGAGTTGTGAGTCATGTCAGAGAGAGCTAGCATAAGATCCGTGTTCTGTTCCTGTAAATAGTCCACTGTATATAATAAACACCTAACCACAAGTTCCTGGTTCCTGCTTTGTGTATCCTGTCTGCAGCCAAGTTGCCAGTTGCTTCCGTGGATTCTGCGTGTACTCTGCTAGGTGTGGCTAAGGTCCTGCAACTAGTCAGAAAGTTGCGAAACACCAAATAGGTTTTACCAATATGCTGTGCGCTGTATGCTGGTTATAAAACCAGCATATGCTTGTAGTGTAGATGGGTCCTCTGAGCTCCCAAAGTGATGCAAATTAGAGAACGAAGCTAATCCAACCCTCCCACTTCTTCATCTGCAAGGGATGGAAGGTTTTGCCATCTAGATTCACTCCACTGTGCCCCATGAATTCAGACACCTGCTCTCGTTTAAAAGTAGAACTATTTTTCTTAAAAAACCAAACAACCACTAAAGGAAATGGCTACCCCCAACCCACAAATGTACAATAATAAATGTAGCTAAGAAAAGGAGACATGCTGACACAGTTTCACAATGTGCTTGAACATTGGAAGAGGTCTGGAACATTTTCGCTGGAGAGACTTGACTGGTGTTGACTTTGCACACTCTTCAGTGTCTGGTTATGCAGCCTGGGTAGCTCAGTTGGTTAGAGCGTGGTGCTGATAAACCCAAGGTTGTAGGTTTAATCCCCATATGGGACAACTGCATATTCTTGGTGAGCCTCAGGGTCCCTTCCAACTCTACAATTCTATGTTTAACCAGATATGTTAAAGGGGTTACATTTGTCTATAATCTGACTTTTTGGTTTCAGCTGTTCTTGTTTTAGTTTTTATAGTCTTTTGATGGATTACATTTTGCTTTTATCATGTTTTATTGTTCCTGCACACAGTCCTGGATCTGTCTGGATGTAGGGCAATGTAGAGATAATCTAACTAACTAACTAACTAACTAACTGACAACAAAAACCCATGTGCAACGCATGGCAAGAATTTGAAACCCCAAAAAGATTATCGTGTTGGGCAGCTAAAATAATTCTCCGGTGAGCTGGATCCCTGCCTTTTCCCTCTTTCCTCCCTCCCTCCCTTTCAAATAAACAGCAACCTGCAACCAACAGAAAGATTTCTCAATCTGACTGACTGAAAAAAGCTTGCAGCGTTTCCTGTACTTTTCTCAGGTTCCTCTCGCAGCTCCCTCTCCTTCTTGTTGACATTGCCCCCAAACCATTTCCACAGTGGTAGAAGCTTTATACTGTTTAGTAACAGCTTCCAAAAGGTGATAGAAAGGGAAGTGTGCGAGCTCTCTCTCCTCCCCCCTCCATATTGTATATCTATATCTATAGATATATAGTTTAGAAGTCCTGAAGACGCCTTCCAAAATGAAAACACTGAACTAAAGGTTGTTTGAGTCCTGAGGGGTAGAGAAGAGGGAATGGCAGTGTTAATGGTTTGCACAGCGGTGGGCCAGCCAGCTGACACTTAGAAAGAGTTGCATTTTGTGCCACATAAAGCCACCGCTGTCCTCAATGCCTTCCATTAAGAACTGTGCCTCACCTCAGGGAGGCTCCTGCTTGGCGATTACTGCTGCCTCCCATGGAGCTGAAAAAATGGCCTTTCTCACAGTCCCTGTGAGGAAAAAGGTGTGTCGAACCTGGAGGGATGAAAGCCAAAGCAAGGAAGGCAAGGGGTCAGCATTGGGTGGCTGGGTGGTGGAGGGACAATTAGCAGGTGAGCGTATGTGGAGAAACTAAGTTAGGCAAGATGACTTGGAAAGAAGGTTGGGGTTGCTCACATACAGATGTTAGTCCTGGACAGCATACATTTCAATGCTATGTTACCAGCCGTAGCTTCTCTCAATGAAAGTATAGTGTCCAGATCAAGAGAAGTAATAGTACCACCATATTCTGCCTTGGTCAGACCACACCTGGACACCACATCAATTCTGGGCACCACAGTTTAGGAACGATGTTGACAAGCTGGAAGGTGTGCAGAGGAGGGCAACTAATATGATCAAGGGTCTAGAAGCCAAGCCTTATGAGGGCCGGTTGAAGGAGCTGGATATGTTTAGCCTGGAAAGGAGGAGACTGAGTGGAGATATAATAGCCACCTTGAAATATCTCAAGGGCTATCACGTGGAAGATGGAGCAAGCTTGTTTCCCCCTACTCTGGAGAGTAGGACTCGAGCCAATGGCTTCAGGTTAGCAGAAAGGGGATTCCAAGTAAACATCAAGAAAAACTTTCTGACAGTAAGAGCTGCTAGACAGTGGCATGGACTCCTGCTGGAGGTTGTGGACTCCTTCCTTGGAGGTTTTTAAGCAGAGGTTGGATGGCCATCTGTCATGGATGCTTTAGCTGAGATTCCTGCATTGCAGGGCTTTGGACCTAATGACCCTTGGGGTCCCTTCCAACTCTACAATTCTATGATAGATGTTAGGAGATCAAAGTGGTTTAACCATCAAACCCTTTTCAAAAGGAAGTCCTAAGTATTGAAGCTCGGTGAGGGTAACAGTGGACCTCCTAACAACTCTTAGCACCTGTAACAACTACAGTTGCTGGCCAACTCTGATGGAGGAAAAGCCATAGCTCAGTGGTAGAGCACCTGCATTGAATGCAAAAGGTCCCAGGTTCAATCCCTGGAATCCCCCTAGATAGTTTTGAAAAAGACTAGCTGTCTGGAAAGTTGCTCCCAGTCATTGTAGACAATACTGAGCTGGATGGGCTCTTGGACTGATCTAGCATTAGGCAACCTACAAGCCTTTTCAAACTTTAGGTTCCCAGATGTTGTTGGACTACAACACCCATAGCCAGCAAGGGAGCAGTAGTCCAACAATATCTGGGAACTCAAGTTTTAGAAAGGCTGTCCTGTGCTGCTGTTTAAATGTCCCTGTCATTTATAATAATGCGTTGTTTTAATATTGGGGAGGTGATGCTAGCACATTTCAGACATATTCAGGTGTTCAAGTCTGCCATTGTTAGAATCACAGGAGCAGGAGGGTGGAGCCATACTTGCTGGACAAACCACCACTGCTGGATCTCCAATGATGAGCTTCACACATTGGAGGAGGAGGTCTGAAATGGGAAGTCTGCTCTACAGACACAGGGTCCTTGTTTAGAACCTTATGTGGCCAGATTTCAGCTAAATCTTAGCAGAATGGTAAAAGCAGCTCCACAATGGGACTAATGACCTTGGTGGGGTTGGAAAGCTCTCCATCACTGAAGGTCTTCAAGCAGGGGATGGGTAACCACCTGCTATGGGTAGCTGTGAATTGCCCACCTCAAGCAGGGGGCTGGGCCAAATGGATGACAAGGCCTCATCCAAGTCAGTGATCCCCATTCCTTTTTAGGATCTCAACCAGGTTTGAGATCTCTCTTAAGAGAGAAAAGCACACATTCCCTCTATGGGCTGTGAAGAGCCCTCGTCATTTGCTGTCATTCGTCTTAGCAAGAATTGGGTAAACAGAGGGCTTCTTGTGAAAAGAAACAGAAAGGAAAGAAGACAACAACTGCGGAGCTAACTTCTGGCAGCTGCTTTGACGCTGATGCTCTGCTCTGTGAATAGCAACTTTCCGAAGAATGAAACAAGGTGCCCCCTACAGAGAGGAGCATGGAGAGACGAGGGGAATCCTGCACTGCTCTTGTTAGCATCTGCTGAAGGTACTGTTGCAGTGTCACATTTAAAATGTGCCTCCTGGTTTCTTCCCAAGCAGCAGAATAAACACATCACAATCTCCAAGCTAAGAGACTAGGAGGCTGTTTCATCACTTCTGTCTGACTTTCGCATGTTGAAGGATTAAAAAGAAAAAAAAAAAGTAACAGCACCTCTGGGGTTTGATTTATTCAGTATAGTATAAAACTCCACTGCACGTCTCATCCCTGTCTTATCAATACTCAAATCTACTTCCTGACATGCTGAAGTGAGGATTTAGAGGGGTAGGAAAACTAAAATGAGGATTTAGAGGAGAAGCAGAAAAACATAAGACTTGGATATGAGATTGGCATAGGGGCCAAATTAGATCTTTACATCCATATCTTCATCTCCGTCTTTAATTTTATTGGGTAATGGGCAAGAAGCTCTCTCTGAGGGGTGGGGGTGGGGATGCAATACTGATTAACAATAATATAACAGTTTGTAACAAAGCTCTCACTTCATCTGAACGGCTGATTTCGTTTCATGAAATTTCAGGAATGGGGAGAGAGTCCTTGAATAGTTCTGTGGAGTTCTGTGTTCTGTTGGGATAAATACCAAGTGCACACAACCAAGGGGATTTCTTTCTCTGCAGAAGGGCAGCAGCGTCTCTCCCCCAACCCCTTCAAGCCCCCTTGAGTTGACCTTTTAACAGGAAAATGCTCAAATAGTTCCCACCCCAACAACTCCCTCTCCCTGACACCTGAGCTCCCAGATGTAAGAAGGGTGAAAGAAGTGGACTTGGCTGCTTAAGAGCAACGGAGTTGTATAGTATCAGACCCTCCAACATTCGTCAGATGAATATAGGGACATTTCTTACTTCCCCAACTGACCCTCCTCAACTCCCCATTTTGCTCCCCCCCCTTGCAGAGCATTTCCTATGAGAAGGAGGGCCACCATAACTACACCAATGGGACATAGCACACACACCAGGACCAGATTTAGGTTTGATGAGGCCCTAAGATACGGAAGGTAATGGGGCCCTTTATATGTCCAGCTGTCCTTTGTCAACAACAAATTGTCATTGTTTTTTGTGTTGAATATATGCTACAGTGGAATCTCGGGTTGCGAACGTGATCCGTGCAGGAGGCATGTTCACAACCCGCAGCGTTCGCAACCCGCAAAGCTGCATCATTCAACATTAGTGCCAAGAAAAATCTGTATTGGGCCTGCATAGCTTGTGGCCTGTATGGCAAGTTATTCCCTTTACATTTGGTAGTCCACCTGGACGTTTGTTAAACCTCTGAGTTTTGTTTTATGCTTGTTAAAAAAAGGTGTTTGTTAGCAAATCTCAATCTCAATCAGTCAATCAATGGCTCATGAGACTTGTTGGGCTTGGCAAGCCATAAACACAATTAAGCAATAACTTCCTCTAAAGGATAAGAAGTTTTCACTGAACCCTGAACTTTATCAGGGTACTTAAAGCAGCCAAGACCTATAATTTTCAATTTCAAGCTGAGTTTCTGTTTCTCGCAAAGTTATTTTTGCTAAGTTTTGAAGTTGGAATCACAAGATGACAAGAATTTTACTTGCTGGCTAATTGCAAATTATATTGTATTGTTATGGGCTTCCTTGGGGGGCCATTGTGAGGGCTGAAAGGCAGCACGGAACTTCAGAAATAAAACAAATAGAGGATTAAAAACATGCCGTTCCGTAAGAGAATATCTACCCACCTTCCGGGCCCCACTCCACAACCAAAATCAATCTCAACATGTACAGAACTGTATGCCTTTGAGCTTCGCGATCTGCTCCCCTCCTCTGTTGACATCATAAATGTTTGGGTTGAGCTTTCTCCCTTCCTAACGGTAATGATTGTGAGAATCCTCTAGAAGTTGTTATAGTGCTCCCATGAGAGGCGGCTTCATTTGGAAGAATAAAAACAGAAGAAGCGACTCGCAATAACGTGACGATCAGTGCAGCTAAGTTCTTTGTAAACAGAAGATACCAAGGGGATGTTGTGCTCCGTTTCCTCAGATTAAATATATCTTGTCCTTAGATTTATACTGACACTTTATGGCTTCTGCAAATGACTGTCTCAGCATCGCAAAGTAATTCTACCCTGTCATATTTGTCTTTGGAAATTGTAACAAATTATGGTGATTTATAACATCAAACTCAAGTCTCCTTTCTCCCCCCCCCCTTTCTGCCCCCAGATGGGAATGTTGTCGATGGAAAGATTCTAGGCCATCCATTTATTCTGTGTGGAGGATGACAGTGAAACATGTTTCATCTCTCCTGCGTGACACACTCCTTTCCTGTGAGGGGAACCTGTCAACATAACTCAAGCTGTCAGGGCACCTTTTGCAATGGGGCCTGAAACAAATCTAAAACCTCCACTACCTGCATGCTTACTAATGAGGTGTGGCTGGCTTCTCTCGGATGGCTGGACTCGCCAGATCTCCTTGCCTCTGACCCGGGTGGTCTCTTCACAGTCAATAGAAGTCAAGGCATCATTTGTCTTCCCGCTAAGGGCATGTGATGATGAGATGAGAGCACAGAGAGAATTTGTGGGAAGGGAGCGCCAGGAAGAGGCCTTCCTCCAGCTGTTTCTGTTTTTAATCTTTTAAACTGTTTTTATTCATTCAGTCAGTCAGTTTGGAACCTACTTTTTTTTTTTTTGACCCAGAGCAACAGACAACATGCTTGTAAACAGCAAAACATCATTTAAAATTAAAGCAACAATGAGACCAACAGACCAGGCAGATTTGAGGCCCAGAAGTAGCATGGGTCCTTAATGTAACAGTGTGATTCCAATAATAATAATAATAATAATAATAATAATAATAATAATAATAATAATAATAATAATAATAATAATAATACTCCACTCATCTGACTTGGTTGCCCCAGCTACTCTGGGTGGCTTCCAATAAAAGATAAAAACACAGTGAGACTGCAAACATTAAAAACTTCCCTATACAGGGGTGTTTTCAGGTGTCTTCTAAAAGTCATATAGGTTTTTTTTTATCTCCTCGACATCTAATGGGAGGGCATTCCACAGGGCAGGTGCCACTACCGAGAAGGCCCTGTGGTTCCCTGTAACATGACTTCTCACAATAAAGGCTATTGGAGCTGGACCCGACAATGTGGGTGGAGATGCTCCTTCAGGTATACAGAGTTGAGGTCATTTAGGACAATCTACAGTTGCCAGGTGCTTGTTAGTCTTCTGCAACAAATCTGGCAAGTTTCTCTCTGGAGGGAATTTCATATTCGAGGGGCTACTCTGACAGATCCCAGGTGGCCCAGCTAAAGGTCCACCTTATATTTAGCTGTTTAACAGAAAACCAAAGTCTACAAGGAGAGCAAGCAGAAAACTAATTTGGTGCCCATTTATGAACAAGGATTCAAATTTCCTTTTGAAAAATCTGCTAAACAGGAAGGATTTTGGAGTCCATTTTATGCTGCCAGATATAGTGTTATAGTGTGGATTGACCCTTGTTTAATTTTATTGTAAACTGTTTTAAGGACAGATATTCGAGAAATAAACTCAATAAAATTATAGAATTTTTTTTTAAAAAAAGTGATGCTAGGATGAGAATGATTTAGATTAATGTTTTTGCAGATTGCATATTTTAATAATTGGCAGTTTATTCATGGATAGGTTTTGCCATATAAGCTATTTTCATATTTAATTATGCTTTTGGAAATTTGTGTGAATTCATATTCTCTCCTCCCACGAGAAGAAAAGGACCTTTGCTGATCTCCAGCTAACAAAACAATGCAGAAATAAAAGCAGCCACAACAAGCCTCACAGTGTAACAATGGAGAAAAGAACAATGAGAAGCAGCTTGGGACAAAGTTCAACTTTCTCCCCTTTTTGTAATTAGAAGACAAATCAGAGAATCAAGTGGCTAAGAGGTGACGGAGGCAGTGCTCAAAGATAGTGGCAGACAAGTGCCTAAGCTGAAAATGATTCTCGCTCAGCATCGGAAAGTAATTTTCTGAGGTAATTTCCTGCCAGGATCATATAATCCATACTACCACCTACTTGTTCTGCCTACTCGTTCCTCTTTACGGATACACCAGGTCTAAACTGAAGTGGAATTGCAAGAACTGGCATTTCTAAGCAATGTGGTAAGGCTTACAATGGGAGCCTACACTCATTCATTTATTCCAGCAGGAATTTTAGCTGAATTCTGATTTTGGAGTTTTAACTAGGGGTGGACAAATCAGTCAGTTTGGGTTTCTCTGATCCTCCACATGTCCACATCAGGGTAGTGTTTTTTTTAATAAACCCTTGTGGAAATTCTTCAACATTTTAGTGTGATTTTTTCCTAATAGACACCTTTGTATATGCGGTGTTGCCTCATTTTTGCCAAGCGGTTTAATATTATGCTTTGCTAGCTATTTCCACATACATTTTTAATGCATGCTTTACCCCATTATATGCATTTTTGTACATAATACTGGCTAGGAAGCTGCACTGCAAAATTCAGATTTCGAAAGGCGGCTGTGCTTCACTTCTTGTCTTGTTTCAGAGATTGAGGGTTGGGTAGGTTCACCTTTAAATACAAACTAAATCAAATTTCTGTCCCATCCCTAGTTTTAGCTGATTTTTTAATTTAAATTCTCCCTGTATTGAGTCACTAGTACAGCCTTGGAGAAGGCTGAAATTAAGTGGTATATAAATAATTGAAGTAAGTAAATGAAATTGGGGGCTACGGCAGAAACTGTTGGTTTGCTGGTGCCTCTGGCACATTAGAAGAACCTTGGTGGATCAATTCAAAGGCCTCTTAAATTCAGCACTCTGTTCTTACAGTGGCCAACCAGATGCCTATATGAAGTTTGCAAGCAGGAACTGAACACAACAGCACACCCCTCTTGCATCTCCCTGTTTTTGGAGAGACACAGCCTCCAATGGAAGAGGGAGATCATAGTCAGCATGACACTTCTTGCTCCTTGACCCACCCAGGACACTGAGCCCATCAGCAAAGAAAACTGCAAACTTGGCCTAAAATAAGGGTTCTGAGCTAGCTTAAAAGGCAGTAGTAAGGCAGGTAGCTACTAGAAGCATGGCTTTTTGGGTAGTGGAACCAGCCCCATGAAATGCCCTTCAAGTGAGTTTTGACATTGTATTCCTTCAGGAATTCGCCTATAAGTTGACCATTGTTATGTTGGGGTTTGTTTATATTCCATTTTTTTTGTTTGGTATATAGCAGTGGTCCCTAGCTAACAGGACCATTGGTCAGGGATGATGGGAATTGTAGTCCCAAAACAGCTGGAGGGACAAGTTTGGCCAACTCTGGTATAGAGGCTCCCTAGGCAGTGAAAATCGGGACGCAGGTGGTGCTGTGGGTTAAACCACATAGCCTAGGGCTTGCTGATCAGAAGGTTGGCGGTTCGAATCCCCACAACGGGATGAGCTCCCGTTGCTCAGTCCCTGCTCCTGCCAACCTAGCAGTTCAAAAGCACGTCAAAGTGCAAGTAGATAAATAGGTACCGCTCCGGCGGGAAGGTAAACGGCGTTTCTGTGTGCTGCTCTGGTTCACCAGAAGCAGCTTAGTCATGCTGGCCACATGACCCGGAAGCTGTACGCCGGCCAATAAAGCGAGATGAGTGCCGCAACCTCAGAGTTAGCCACGACTGGACCTAATGGTCAGGGGTCCCTTTACCTTTACCTTAGGCAGTGAAAAATTAATGGAAATGAGAAACCAACTTAACTATTATGGAAAGGTACATTCTTCATTGCCTGCATATAAGCCTGACAGAATAGAAAAGTTTTCAGAAGGGGTTTAAAACTTGAAACAGAAGGTGGTTGCTGAATCACTGTTGGCAGAGTATTCCAACAGAGCCTAGAAGCTAGGTCCTAGGGACTGAGGTCCCTTCACCCTCCCAATAAAATATTTGAGGCCCTCCACCAAAATTGATGGGCACTGCCATTCAAATTGTGTGTGTGTGTGTGCCATGTCATGTGGTCAGTTACATGGGGCAGGACTTACCTGGGCCCCCCCAAACATTTTATTCAAGTTGGCACCCCTGCAAGAGAGTATTGGAGTACTCCAATATATTACTAATTTACATACTTGGGCTGCAATTCTGTATACACTTATCTGGCAGTCAACCCCATTTGACTCAATGGGCCTTACTTATGAGTAGCTGCATGTGTAGGATTGCTCTGTAGGAGAATCTATCTTTCTGGCTTCCTTTCTATGATTGCTAGCACGCACGCTTGACTACCGCTCTGCTCTTGGGGTGCTTAACTTTTCCAAAGACAAATTCACTTTTTTATCTCTCTCTGTTTTTCTCTGTCTTCTAGGGTGCAAAAAATATAATGATGTTAGGGTGAAATGGGCGTGCATAACTCCTTCCACCAGTCCTCCCTGGCCAAACCTAGCAGACCAAAAAAAAGTATTATCCTCCCTCCTCAAAATTGGCACAGATTTGATACGTTCTGTAGCCTGTTAGTTTAGCTCATATACCAACTGGCCAACAAAAGGATTGCTTATTGCCTACAGCTGTGGGAAGTGGAAAAGGCTGAAGGATTTTAACAGCTATCAGAGGAAATTTCTCTCCTTCTCCCTTACATTCTCTTTGGCAGCCTAGGTTTCGTTAAAACAGAAAGCGAAGGAACCATAACCTCAAACATCTAGCAACTGTGGTTGATGTAAATGTGTCAAGTATTAAACGTATCCCTGTATTTTAGCCTGGGAAGGAGACAGCCTCCGTCATTCTGCTATATAGCAGTTATAACCATAATGACACCAGCAGCATTCAAGACGGCTGCCTCTGATATCTTGTGGCAGCTGCTTATTTATTATCAGCGTCGCAGCAAGGGGAGCAAAAAATGAAAGCCACCGAAGAGCACACTCTGAGCCCCCAATTCTTCTGAATGCAATCTTCCACGGGAGTAAAGCTAATAGATTTAGGACAGAGGCACCCAAAAGCCCACACGCTGAAGGCCCCGGTTTGGTGTGGCATTTGAAAAGTCCAAGTATGCTGCCAAAGATTCAGCTGCCATGTTGGATGCTGACATCATCTTCATGTACCATCCTGTGCAGCACTGACCCGCCCTCAGCGTGGTGAGATGTTATGGACTGACTGGACACAGAGGAATGATGGGAGGCAGCAGCTGGGGAACCCCCCAAGGGAAGAAGGTTCAGAGCCCAGGGATTGGTGGTGGGGTGACAGTGAGTGGTCAGAGGGAGAAGACTGGGGGTAGGAGGTATTGGAAGCAGTTACAGGGTTTACTGAGCAGGGGAGAGTCTGTGGCAGAGAGGAGTCCAGAAGCAGAAATAGGAGAGGAGGGAGACTAAGGAGGCAGAGATGAATCAGGCTGGTGAAGAAGCCAGGGTGTCTCCTCTTCCTGCTGCGACAAGCTCCCCTCCCCTCTGGTCTCCCAGGACCAGAAGAGGGGTGAAAAGGGAGAAGCAGAGACAAGCACATCAGTGTAGTCTCAGATTGCTTGGGAGCGACCTGGGGGATGAAGAGATTTAGGCAGCTTTGGGAAAGCGGGGACTTTGAACCCCTGCAACTACCTCATAGGGGCAAGACCTACTGGGAAGAGTTGCTGCGCTCATTAGGCCTGGCTCCCATGAGCAGGCCCTGCTTCTTCTAATGAAGAGTTAACTTCATGTACTCTGTGTGATTTATTGCTGGCTGGCTCCCTGATACAGGGTGGTGCTGTGTTGCCAACCTCCCGACAGTGGTGTCACTGGCATTTATCAAGATGGCGCAGGGTTGGAAAGGGCAGCGACGTGGTCAGCATTGGCAAAGTGGTAGAGTCAATCCAGTGCTCTTTCTGATGGACCTGTGCAGCCTCAACCTTGCCACTGCCCATCCCCACCGCTACCATGAAAGCACGGCTACAGTGGACCCCAACAGAGATGGCAGAGAGTGGCGGCAGTCTGGGGCCCAAGTCGGCGCCTCTGCAAATGAGGGGGCTGGCACTGAGAAGGCCTCGTCATGGATCCCTGCCAACTAGACAACCCTTGGTGGCAGCTCCTCAGGCCAGAGGTTGCCCACCTCTATTCCATGTGAACAAAAGTTCCCATGCTTTCCCCATCTTTGCATAGTTAAGCAACCTATGAATTAGTTTTCTTCTACCCTTTCTCAATGCTATTTATTTTTTAATCTGCTGTGTCAGATATGCAGAACAGGTCAAGAAACGAAGCTATTAGGGCAGAACTACATGCAACATATATAAATCTCCAGCTTCTGACATTCCTCAGGAAAGTGCTAGGCCACACATAAATAGGCCTATAAAGCAATCCACAGAATTATACAATTCTTTGTCAGAGCTACAGTAACTACATTGAGAAAGCAATCAGAAGAATTTCTGCTCTTTTATAGAGCTTGGAAGATTTATTTATATATATTGCAGCTGACAAGTGAACAAAAACTAATAAGTGAATAGCACTATCTTGCCCAGAAGCCAAGCAAATAATTAGAGGTTTAACAGTCTGCATTTAATCTGAGCACAGGAAAATACTAGACTTTGTGTGTTGTTTAGGGACCATGTCACACCTGCTCTAAAGGAATGATCCTAGACCAGTTCAAGATGACATATATATTCAAGACTGATTAGAGATGGGTGAGTTTCCCAAAAACTCTGCCTGCTTTAACTCAAAATGTTTAGATTGCCTGTGACAAGCAGCAGGGCCTTTTTAGTAGTGGTCCCACATAATGAAATTTCTTTTTTCTTGAAATGTGCTTGGCACTTCCTCTTGATAGTTTTGGAGGGGAGTAAAGAGCCTTTGAATGGACCTCACCTGAAAATTTGGGAGCACTGACACTGACATTTTCTAACTTATTCTTCTCTTGTACCTGCTCGTAGCAGTTTTAATTGCTCGTTGAACTGAACATTGCTGTTTTATCAGCATTTTGGACTCTTTGAGAACCATTACGGTTGAAAATTGGTGTACACATATGGTAAAGAGGCAAATAAAGCCATTTTGATGACAACATTAGAATTTAAAAAAAAAACCTCAGATGAGGAAACCACATATGTCAGTGAAGCTTCCCTGTGCTTGTAGTGGCTTTAGAATCTGACAGCTAGCACAAGTAGCCATAGTTAGAGAGCCATTTCCCAGTCCATACTCCAAGATCCCAGAAGAGAGTCCTGACACTGATGCTATTCGCTTGTCCTTTCTTCCATGGGGAATTTGTGTGTGTGTGCTATTGTGAATGTAAGTATGCCGTGCCAAGCAGGGCCTTTTAGTTAGGAGCAGTAGAAAAAGTAATTTTGGAACTAAATCATTGTGTCTGTTTCTGAGGAGCATTACAGTCACTGGTACAATGCATGTATCAGCTTGATTTGAATGATACCACCACCCAATTTAATATCGCCTCTCCCAGGTTTCTACTTTGCCCTGTCCTAGATTTAGGTTCAGAGGCAGGGGAAAAAATATGTGGGTCTCGTTTGCCAATCACCAAAATGATTAATTTCCCCATGGCCATCACTTCTGAAAAACCGAGAAACAAGGCAGAAGAGGTCAAATTTTAAGCAATCTAATTATTTTTCTTGAAATAAAATTAGAGGCAAACCAGAGTTTCAGTGCAACTCCGTATTAGTACCCAATGCATAAATCATGATTAATGGCACTGTAATGAGCACAAAATGAATTAATGATGACTGGCCACTTATTTTAAAATTATTCACATTCTTTATGCTTCATCTTATCCTGCTGACAGGCTCTAGGCATAGGCTATATCCTTCAAGGGGCGGGGGAAGTTACATTCAACTTTCCTTTTTTAAACACCCACCTACCCACCCCACAACAATGGAAGTTGAAATTTAGCAGTGGTCATTATGCTAAAACAGTTGTTTTTGAAACCTTGGGAACTCTTTTCTCTTCAATTCCTCTGCTTAGGAACCTCTCGACATTGCAACATAGAACCTGATACACATTCTAGGGTCACACGGGACGCTATTTAGTTAGTTATGTATCTGTTAAAATCATTACAAACATCCAAGAATCCCAAGTTTGAGGAATATAATGCAACACTCAAATGTTAAGTAAGGTAACTGGGGATAGCCTGAATAAACCATTTTTTTTTAGCATTCTCGGGAAGCCTCCTACTGCAGGTGCCTCCCATATAGCGTGGGAAGAGCAATGCAAAGACTGGGTGCCACTAGAGGATGTTCACATGCCAAGACTCCTGGGGGCATCAGAAGTGGGACAGGCATGTTCTTGGTCTGCATCATGCGCAAGGGAGCAATCAAACCAGAGTATTATCCACTCCCGCCCAATGTTGTTCTTATTATGAGGAGCCAGTCTGCTGCAGCAGATAAGAGTGCAGGAGCTGGGAGACCAGGCTTCAAAGCGTTCGCGAGGCTACAGATTCACTGGGTGCCCTTCAAGTCGCTCAGCTCTCCCTCTGAAAAATGGCACTGGATGCGCCGTGTGCCACAGAGTTGCTACGAGGGAAAACAAGGTCAAGGCGGTAAAGCACACTTAAAATAATATACAATAAAAATGCCACTTTGTTCTGATCATGTTGCCTTTTCATGTCCTGGGTACGTTTCCAAACCTGCGACTGATATTTAGGGGCCTTATTAACACCAGGAAGAAAGCAAAGCTCCGGGGATGGCAGTGGTGTAAAATACCTAATAAAGTTGCACCGATGTTCCATCTGTGTTCATTTCATCGCCAGGAAATGGGAACAAGAGCTTAGCAACATCCCGCCTGGAGTCATAACCTCTGTGAAATCCTAATGCTCCCTTTCTTACAAAATTCTTCGGGGTCGGGAGAAATCCATAATACGGAATCCATTATGGAGTAACTAAAAGGGATCCATAAATGTATTATGTATGTAATTTTGCTCCCTGTAAGGATCTGAGTGTAACCGTCACTTTAGAAAACCATAGCCTTCGGGCTAGAGAAATGAGAGCCACAAATCAAGCAGCAAAGCAGTAAAAAAAGATTAATACGTCATACTATACTGGTGGGCAGATGATGTTCAGACGCTGGTCTTAAATGGACCCAGCAGGCTCTTAGAAGACGACTAAGTTCCCACATTTTTTCCCCTTTTGGTGACAAAATGATACTGATTTGTCACAAAGTTCCCTCCATTATTGAATGCTAACTGCTAGCACTGCTTTTTCAGGTAATGATACTCATTCCTGACAAAGTCCACAAAAAGCAAGGCGTTTCCTCGCCGTTCTTAATTCGCTCCATCAGCCCTCCGGATTGCAGGGATGAAAATGCCCATGCTGTGAAAATGTTCCAGAGTTCAACATCTCCCAACACAATGGCATTGAGTTAAGTATGGGGTTTTTACTTTGCCCTGAATTTTCTGCTTATGGCCAAAATGCCGAGGTTACGATTTTGCAACCAGTTAATACATTGTGCGTGGTAAAATCTTACTGAGTTGAAAAAATGTTTGGAACAACAATTGGTAAAAAGCCGGAAGCATTCCTTTTAGGAATCGTAACAAATGACACCCCCAAAGACATGAAGAGAATTTTTTTATATGCAACAGCCGCTGCAAGGTTATTGGTTGCTAAAAATTGGAAATCAGAAGAAGTACCATCAGTGACAGATTGGCAACATAATTTTTTCGAAATGACTGAATTAGCAAAAATGACGGCAACATTTAGAATGCAATCTAACCAAAATCTCAAACAGGAATGGAAGTGTGTAGAAGAATACATGACCAAAAGATGCTCCAACAAAAATGTATTGATATGCATAGACTGATTTCATAAAGTTAAGTTAAACAGATATACAAGAATGTATGTTTAATTATTAAGATACAAAAATGCAATCACAATAATAAAGTTATAAAATAAAAACAAGAAAGTCACGCATGGGTGGAGGGAAGACGTAGGGCAAGAAATAAGAAGAAAATAAGAAAGGACTAAATGTTGGTACATAAAGAAATGTGAAAATGTGAATTTACAAATATAATGTATATGTAGTACTATGTAAATATTTCATATATGTATCACAACATAAAAAAGAAAGAAAGAAAGAAAGAAAGAAAGAAAGAAAGAAAGAAAGAAAGAAAGAATCTTACTGAGTTGTGATGGCGCTGACAAACATACAACAGGAATCAGGACTGCGGACATAAAAAAGTTAGTCTTAATAGAATTGCTGGTGTTAGTAATTTGAGGCATCTGAAATGTACCGTGTGTGTGTGTGTGTGTGTGTGTGTGTGTGTGTGTGTGTGTGTATTTTAACCATTTCCCCCAAGCAGAAAAAGGAAGGTCCAGAGGCAGCTGCAAATGGAGGACACGATTTTAAGGGAAATGCACGAGAGACTCATGGCATAATCATGGTATCTGTAGATCTGAAGCTGGTGGCCATGACTACCTTAGCTTCACTGATTTCAGTATGTCTGCTCTGAGCAGCATTTAGCAAGGTACAACCCTGGGTGTGGGGTGAATCAGGCAAGCTTCTGGAGAGACAATGCTATGATGATTATGATTATATAGAATAACTGAAACTACAAAATTAAAATCATGGCACAGTACAGGAAGCACAATACCAGGGACTCCTAGATCCCATGCCACATTTATGTCCCCAAAGTCTGTGCCAGGGGTTGGCAAAGTTTTCATGGCTTTGGCCAGTTCACAGTCCCACAGACGCCGCTGTGGGCTGGAGTGCTCAGACGCACACAAGCACGCACAAATGCTATTTCCGGTGCTCCTTCCGGTGTGGAGGAGGCGTGCACAGCTTCCCATTGGCTGCAGGAGCTTCCTGCAGCCAATGGGAAGCCGGCCAGTGTTGCAGTAGGCAGTCCCCGCTCTGCTCCGCGCCGGTTTAGTGCGGCACACAGGAGCCGACCGAGCGGGCGGCAGGGGCCCATGGGCCTTAGGTTGCCGACCCCTGGTCTAGGCAAACAAATATGTATTTTAAAAAGGTAAAGGGACCCCAGACCATTAGGTCCAGTCGTGACCGACTCTGGGGTTGGGGCGCTCATCTTGCTTTATTGGCTGAGGGAGCTGGCATACAGCTTCCGGGTCATGTGGCCAGCATGACTAAGCTGCTTCTGGCGAACCAGAGCAGTGCACGGAAACGCTGTTTCCCTTCTCGCCGGAGCAGTTTGACGTGCTTTCAAACTGCTAGGTTGGCAGGAGCAGGGACCGAGCAACGGGAGCTCACCCTGTTGCGGGGATTCAAACCACCAACCTTCTCATCGGCAAGTCCTAGGCTCTGTGGTTTACCCCACAGTGCCACCCATTGGCAGCTAAAAATTCACAACACAGATCTTTCATGATCCTGGGATCAGTTGCCCTTTCTTCAGGGGAATTGTACCCAAAAGGGGAGTTGCACCCAAAAGCACATTTGCAAAAGGCACCTGTGGTCGCAATGCACCTGCAACATGATGCTACCATATTGCCACACAGTGAGTCAGAGGATATTGTTGGACTTCAACCGCCATCAGCCTTAGCCAGCAGGGTCAATGGTCGGGGTGATGGGAGTTGTAGTCCAACAACATTGGAGGGCCGCTGTAGTTAAGGGTTCCCAGGTAAGCCAACAGTTCGCCTATGCTGTGACTTAAGCCCACACTTGTAGCTAAAAGCCCTTCCCCTTTATTTTAGCCAATTTGGGGAGTTGGGTTGGTTGCAGTTACTCATGGGTGAGCAAAGAAGTGGCCCAAAATATTGTTGTGCCTGAAGGGGAAAATGCAAATGGCACCCTGCGTAGCAGGAATAGATGCATGAGTGAACAAAACAAAAGATAAATGTGCTATCACTTCATGATAGGGCCGGACCTCTTTGTCTTTCCAGTGCTCAGAGGCATTCACACTCAGAGTGCTCAGAGAGTAACTTTTACATTGCGTCCAAGGGATGGATTCTAGGTTCTGGTTTTGGCCCGGGTGAGTTTTGGTCCCAAATTAAACCCCGACTTCTGGTGATTATTATTGACAACCATCTCATTAATGTCGGTAAGCCTCATGCCCAGTGTTCCGAAGCCTGAGTCCCTATATCGTAATTACTAATAAAAAGGAATACAAGAAGGAGCACAGGGCAGCCGTAATAGACCTGCCAATCACATGCCTGCACTTTAGGCCCTGAACATTTATTCTGTGTTGCTCAGAAACACCCCAAGCAGAGCAGCTAATGTTTACCTTCATACCAAATATTCCCAAGAGAAACACAAGGACATTTCTACCTACAGGGCCAGAAATGCACCATAAATTCACAAAAAGGACAGCTGTGCCAGGTAAGGAATGGGGGAAAGAAAATAAATGAAACATTATATAAAAAAGGCTCTTGCGACGGAGAAACCCATTGGTTGTTTTTGTCTCCTTTAGTCCCTGATCCCACAGAAACTATTAAATAGGATATTTAAAGTCACTTAGAAGAACAATAATTTAGAAAAAAGTGTCAGTTCATTAGGGCCAGTGCTGTGGATCATAACTGGCAGAAGAAAGTCAAATCGTGTTTACCTGTAATTAGGGATGGAGGAGGAATTTGATTCAGTTTGCATTGAAACTGGGTGTTGTCCTTATTTCTTCTCTCACTCCCATAACCCCCCCCCCCCCCAAATCTACACAGAGCATAGTTGAGAAAAATAGAAGAATTAACTACAGTGATGAAAGGCAGTCATAAACAATCTTTAAACTTCACATGTACTGAAATCTACCGGAATACAGTGATAAAAATAGCTGCTTGCTGCTATGTGTGGACCTGTTCAGCAAATGACAGAAGACATCGCTAAGATAATTTGGGTATTTGAACAGGAAGATGAGTTAGAGGTATGGATTATTTGGATTTATAAACCAATTACAATCTGAAAGATCTCAAAGCAGTTTACAATAGGTTATGTATACATACAAGAAGTACAATAAAAGCATATCAACTGCTTCACATAACAAAATACATAAACGATAGCCATATACTTAAATTTTATATGTATACATATAATCAATGGAGAAGGAATTCATTTGGTCTCCTTTTCACAGTGGACTGACTCAATTTGATGGTCATGACCCTACTAACTCAACACCCCCCCCATCGAATTGTGCATCTCTCTGGATTATGCAATGGAGTTTCAATGTGCAAAAAATATGCATATTTACAGGAAAAAAAGAAAAATATACTTAGGGGAAATGCATACAAAAATGTATGCAACAATGCATACTATTTAAATGTGAACTTTCATGAATTCTTTCCTCTTCCCTCATCCCCCCCCCAAAAAAAATCAAGACAGGCAACTATGAGAGTCAAGAAAAATGGAATGGGATGGACTTAGGGTGATATGCCCTGCTCAAATTACAGGTAGAGATGAATGTATCTGTTAATGTTGGTTTCTCATTTTTCCAGTCTTAAATTCAGTTCTCCACCTTTCCATGTCAATTTGCAATTTTTTGTGACTTGTTTTTAAATCTTCATGAAAGTCTACCAGCATTTTAGTGCAAATTTACCCTAATATGTTTTATGCAATTTTGTCTAATATGTACAATATGCAAGCAACTTGGTCTCATAGAATGCATTTTATATGTTATTTTCACTAATATGTGCATTTTTATGCACACTTTGCCATATGCATTTTTGTAGGCATTTAGTCAATTTGGTAGGTTCGCCTAAACTCCACGTGTTGATCATTGTGTGTGTCTGCATTTGGCCCTAACGTGTAAGCTCAAACTGTACAATCTCAGCACCTTAAAGCACAATGTATAACTCAGATCATTTGGGACCAGACACACAGGTCCCACTGCAAATGTGGCCATATATAAGAAACAAATGTCTGTATAATACAAACACACACATGTGGATAGCAGTATTATATGATCTAGTCAGTAGATGGCATTAGACTTATTTGCATCTGGGAGCAGACATGGTTTTCCTGTTCTGTTCTGTCCTTGCCTAGCTGCCTGCTGTGTCCTCAAAGTCCTTCATTAAATTTATCAACATCTACCTCAATTTGCTAACAGGTTTGTTTCTGTAAAGCTGTGGGGAGAGATTGTTTGAGGTTTCTGTTGGATCAGAAGCCATCTCAATTAAGTACCAACCAACCAACCCACCCCGGAATATACACAAACATACACGCACGTATTAATGGTAAGTAAGGCCCTCCGTTAAACTACAGATGATATTCAACCCATGTCAGGAACTTGTAAAG
The DNA here is from genome assembly GCF_964188305.1 of Podarcis bocagei. Taxonomy (NCBI): domain Eukaryota; kingdom Metazoa; phylum Chordata; class Lepidosauria; order Squamata; family Lacertidae; genus Podarcis; species Podarcis bocagei. The sequence goes on along the minus strand of NC_138137.1, from coordinate 46,642,884 downwards.
CAAATAACACTGTTGCTAGATGCATTTCTGGGAAAGGGTTTGGCATCCATCCCAATGTCGTTTATTACTCCACAGAAAGCAGCTGGAAAGGATAGCAATGCCAGTCATTGATTAAAAAATAAATGTCAGCTTACACTGTGATCTGCTGTAATAAACACACAACAGTGTCCGTAGGTATTTCATTCAAAAGGCAAGAAAACATTGCTCATCCTTTTAATTAACAACTTGGAACCCAAACACTGCAAACCCGGAAGTAAGTGTTCCAGTTTGTGAACATTTTTCGGAAGCCGAATGTGCTCCGTTTTGAGTGTTAGGCTTCCGATTTGAGTGCCACGCTTCCGTTTTGGGTGTTACGCTGAGGTCTGTCTGTTTTTGCTATTTATTTTGTGTGTTTTTTTGTGTGTGACTGTGTAGAACCCAGTTCAGCTACGGATTGATTGTATGACTGCAGTACATTGTTTATTGCTTTCATTTTATGAATCAATGGTCTCTTTAGACAGTAAAATTCATGTTATATTGCTGTTTTAGGGGTTGTTTTTAAAAGTTTCGCACAGAGTAACCCATTTTGCATTACTTTCTATGGGAAAGCGCGCTTTGGTTTTGAAACGCTTTGGTTTTGGAATGGATTTCCAGAACGGATTAAGTTTGAGAACCAAGATACCACTGTTCTCCCAAGGGACTGCCAATTTATTCCTGGGTGCATTCTCCAGATGAGAAAACTGAGCAGGTATTCAGGTAGCCAAGGAAGACTGAAGTTCTCTGCTAGTGCCCCTTAACACCAAATCCAGTGGATATCAGAGCTAGCTTACAGGGTGGGTTACATCTGGGCCAGCATTCGCACCCAGCACCCTTGAGGAGCTGTCGGTATTGGCAGAGGAGCTCATTCCTTCTGTGGCTACTGGTCTTTCTTGCTAGAGGCTGGACCTTTCACACCCACATCTACCACTGAGGCACAAACTTTCTGCACTTCCAGATTGCAGTATACTGTGGATTTGTCACTGCTCACAAATGTAGGTTTATCACAGTGCTCACACAGCACTGTCCTCAACAAAACACCTAAAAGATCACCGCACCTCTTACAGACCCAACCCCTCCTCATTTCCCCACATACCCAAATGACCACTGTGTCCTGCAGGAGAGGGCATTCTGCAGATACCATCCTATCATTAAACACAACATTAAAAACTCATGCACCTGCCAGTGCAAGAGCCATTGTGCTAGCAGACAGAGAATGATGAAGGTAGCCCATACATATATACAGGCAACGACCAATCAAAATGTGTAACTGTGACCATTGCGCTGAACCCGGAAGTGACTTTAAAAATGGCAAAAATGGCCTTAACAGAGCCCAGAAAGGACAGAAAAGGTGCTAAAACAGCCCCTAGTAATCCCAGGAGCCCTTGTGTCAACCGCTGAGGCCTGTGGAGAGTTTGAGAATTTGAGCAAGAAGGTTTGGAGGGAGTGATTGTGGTGGAGTTTGGTGCAGTTTGGCTGTCTGGTAAGTGCTGCTGGTTTTTAAAATAGTTTTTCAAGGGTTTGCAGAGGTTTAGAACGTGTTTACAGACTTTTCCAACTGTGTTTCGAATATATGCAATTTCACTTAAACGCACCCCCGCATAAATGGGGGGCTGCCTGGATACATAAAGAAAGCATGTTGTGAACACCAGCACTGTAGCTATAAAATGCATGTTAATGGGCACATGTGGAAGAAGCACACTTTTAACAAATCAGAACACGGCCATAAATTACCCTTCTGTCCTGTTTTTCCTTTGCGTATTATTTGAAGCAGGACTTACTGGTACATATCACAGAACAACTATATGGCAAGCCACACTCCTATTTCGCCCTTCCACTCATTTCAGATTTACCAGACTATTTTGCAGATCAGTTGGACTGGCCGAATACCATATGGGGGCTCCCTTAGCTGCTAAGGGGGGACTCTGTCACAAACCAGTAATAGTGGTGTTCGTTCAATTCCAAGAGGAAAGGCAGCATGAAAAGCTGGGTTGGCAGATTTATTGATTACATTTCACCAGTGACCAGCAAGAGGCAAGCACTCTGAAAAATCCCCAAAGGTGATCATTAGCACTGAGTAACTGTCACTAAACATTAACACCAGCAGCAGACTGGAGCAAAGGAAAAAAAAGCACAATACTTTAAAGTCAAGACCCGAGTGGCACAGCCGGCAGTGCAGCCAGAAAGGGAGGGGAAGGGAAATTCCACTTGCATTAACGCTGCTGTGGGAGACGATGGAAGCACGATGACAGATGTGTAAGAGAGATCTTGCAAAACCCTCCCATTTAGCATTGCTGTATAGATCAGGCCTGCACAACTCGTGACCACCGGAGAGGGAGGGAGAGAGGGATGGGCAGATCTGTCCATTTCAGTTTCTCTCTGTTTCTCATTTTCCCAGTCTTAAATTTAGGCCCTCATATTTCTACGTCAATTCACAATTTTTTAAAAAAGGCCTCATGAAAATTCACCTGCATTTTAGTGCAAAATTCGTGTGTGCATTCTTTTGTAAACAATTTTGCTTATCGTACGCATTTTTGCAAAGCAAGTTCCCCTAATGCAATACATTTTGCATGGTTATATAATTATTAAGCCTACCCAGCCTTGTAATTTTACAATGCACTTTTAATTTTAAAGTTGTTGATTTTATCTATATATTTTTTAAAAAATTATCATGTCTACTTTTTTTAAAAAGTCAGTTGGTTTTATCATTATTTTCTTATGAACAGAAATTTCATTATGAATATTTTATACTATTTTCTGAAAATGGCTTGAAAATTTTATTAAGTGGTATATCAATCTTTCTGATTAGTTATTATTACTATTAGATGATGATGATGATTTCTAATAGTGAGGCCAGTGTTGAAGACCTGAAGGACAGATGGAAAGAAGGTAATATTTATCCTGGGTATAGTCGGCCAATTGGTGCCAAAGAAAGACAGAATTTTTTTTTATGTATGCCACAACAGCAGCAAGAATACTTATTGCAAAGTATTGGAAAACACAAGATCTACCCACCCTGGAAGAATGGCAGATGAAGGTGATGGACTATATGGAACTGGCGGAAATGACTGGCAGAATCCGAGACCAGGGAGAAGAGTCGGTGGAAGCAGTGGCGTAGCATGGGGGGTGCAGGGGGGGCCGGCCGCACCGGGCGCAACATCTGGGGGTTAGGGTTAGGGGGCGCAAATCCACGGGTTAGGGGGCGCAAATCCACGTGTTAGGGGGCGCAAATTACTTGCCTTGCCCCGGGTGCTGACAACCCACGCTACGCCACTGGGTGGAAGAAGATTGGAAGAAATTTAAAGACTATCTTCAGAAATATTGTAAAATTAATGAATGTTAGAATGATGCTGGATAGAAACTAAGTGGTCTTTAGCTGTAATGTTATAAGAGAATACGAGAAAATGGTTATTAACAGAAAAAAATTTAATGTTATAATATTTTAAAATTGAAGATTAAGATGATTGAAGAGGGGAGGGATTTGCTGAGTTAAAAATTTGAATTGGAATACAGAAAAGGGAGGCGTGAGGAGGTCCGGGAAATAAGCAAATGAGAATATGTGATGGAAAGACTGAATTGTTTTTAACTATTTTTATTTTGTATTTTTTCGGGTTTTTTCTATTTTCTTTTATATTTGGTAACTTTTTTGAAAATTTCAATAAATATCTTTAAAAAAAAGAAGGTAATATTTTCAAATTTGAAATGATGGCAACTGGGCTAATATTCAATATCACCACCTTCAAGTGACCCTGGACGTGCCATTGGTGGCGATACTATTTTGTTTTTCTGCAGCTAGCCCTCTGCCGTGAAGCAGGAGGATTCCCTCACTCTTCCTTTTCGCTGTAGCAGCAGAAACATACCCAGTGCACATGGGAAGTGAGCTAATTTTCTGGCTGTCCCTCCTCTAAACATAATAGTAGATCTGCCGTTGGTGTACATGGGCCATTACTCCTGGCAGGCGGGAGGAGGGGAAATCAAGGGACTTTAATTTCCCCTTCACCCTCAATAGACATTGCTCAGTCCGCCATATGAAAGTACTTTGTGGGGAGGCCGCTTTGCTCCTCGGAGGGTTGCAGCAGAAGGTTGCGCTACATCAGCTTGGCTGGACTTCAAAGTCAACACAGCTATCCTTGAAAAGCGTCCAGCTGCCCAGCAAGAGGCCTTAAGAGGTGAACGTGAGGGTTCATGACTACCGGAAGGAGCGGCGACACAATATTCCTCTTGGCCCGAGACCAAACTGTGGAGTTGTCAAGCTGCGGCACAATTAGGAAAAGCAATCCGGACGACGATTGTGCCAGCAGAAAGGTCACGAAGGCGCTTTGGCGATAATAATAATAAAACAGAAAAGGAGGAGGGTAAGACAAAGGTGCTTGTCGACCAAAACGGCTCAAACTGAGCCATTTGCTACAGGGAAGGACAACAGCTGTTGCAGCTAAAGCAGGACAGGCTGAGGGACACGTTCTCTTGGTGGCAACCTTCTGAAGGGCTGCTAGTGGGTGGAGTCAGAGAAAGAAGTTAATGCAGCAACACTTGTAAAACTTCATAAGGTACGCTGGCAGACCCTTCAAGTGCCTTTACAGTATTTCCCCAGGATATTCCTGGAATTACAGAAGCCATCCCTGCTTCTTACTTGATCCCAGAATGTCCTTTCCACACACAGCCGCTGAGCTCAGGGAGAAAGATGAACCCTCATAAAGCGGAACCCTTGTGTGTGTGGGAAGATAGTTCTCTGCCGGAGCAGAAGAAGAGGAGTTTGGATTTGATATCCTGCTTTATCACTACCTGAAGGAGTCTCAAAGCGGCTAACATTCTCCTTTCCCTTCCTCCCCACAACAAACACTCTGTGAGGTGAGTGGGACTGAGAGAATTCAGAAAAGTGTGACTAGCCCAAGGTCACCCAGTAGCTGCATGTGGAGGAGCAGAGACGTGAACCTGGTTCCCCAGATTACGAGACTACCGCTCTTAACCACTACACCACACTGGCTCTCAGAGGCGGTCTGCAGAGGTGCCTCTCAGAGCACAGGCGGTCAATGTATGTGGCAATCTGGCTGGCCTCTCTCTGCCACCGCTGATGCTGTCACCATCATGGCGGCTAGAGGGGCAGCACGGATGAAGAAATCAAGGGAAGGGAGCGAGCAGCTGCCAGGTTGGGGCTGTGGCCGGGGAGGCAGCCAGCTGACCTTAACCTTGGGTTAAGAACTTAATTCATTCCAGAGGTCTGTTCTTAACCTGAAACTGTTCTTAATCTGAGATACCACTTTAGCTAATGGGGCCTCCCGCTGCCGCCGCACGATTTCTGTTCTCATGCTGAAGCAAAGTTCTTAACCTGAGGTACTATTCTGGGTTAGCGGAGTCTGTAACTTGAAGCGCCTGTAACCCGAGGTACCACTGTATGCTTTTTATTGCCGATTTTAGTTAGTTAGCTCTGGACAGTGGTTGGTTTTACTCTGTTGGATTTTTAGAGATTCTTGTTTGTTTTTTTGGTTTTCAATTTTTAGCGCAAACTGCCTAGGGGATATTGCTAGCTGGGTGTCCAACTTTTTCCTTTGCGGAAGAGACTGCCTTAAGGAAAAATGACTGAAAACTTTACAAGGAACTTAAGCTTTCAAGAAGAACAGACTTGAAGAACCTAGCGTCTAAATTGAAGCGTCTTGTTAATTTTCTTCTATTGCTAGATGTGATTCCTCACCACCTTATGCAGCCTTAAGATGCTCTTTGCAAAATAAGAATAACAACTAGAGCAATGTCATTCATAATGAGGGCAATACCTTAGTAGTGAAAACTTTTTTTAAAAAAAGATGTCTTTTGAAGGAGGAAGGTGGGGGAAGCTACCACCAAACACCACAATTTACAACACTTTGCAGATACTGACTTCCCCCTATATTTCCATACAGTTCTGAGATATTGGCAATTATTATTTAAGTCAAAAGGGAAAAAGAAGAATAATTTACACCATCCATCATTGTTTCCTTGCATGAATAAATTACAAGACACCGCAGCAAATCAATTGTGGGGAAAGAAACAGCCCATGCCAAACGGTGTGCTTGTGTGTATAATGTCCTTAATGTTTTCCATCCTCATACATCAAAACTACAGACTGAATTTGGCAAACCTGATGCAGGAGAAAGCTCATTATCCCAAGGTCTTGCAGGGCACCTAAAACCTAACTAGGGAGCCAGAGCATGTAATAGAGAAAAACAGGTGCTTCTAATCCCCAAGCACAGACCTCGCAACCTAAGGCGCCTTCTTATCCCTCCCAGGGCTGGCCCTACTTTTAGGCAGAGTTAGGCAGCTGCCTCAGGTGGCAGATGCTGGGGGACAGGAGGGTAGTCTCTCAGGATTCTCCCGAAGCTAGACTGCCCTGCATCCCCTAAACTAGCTGCTGTCTCCCAGGTCTAGAGAAGGATTCTGTCCCATCCCCAGTGCCAAAATATGAGCCGAACACTGGCTGATTCTACACGTGGAAAGAGAGGGAATTTTCTTCTTTTTTTTTTGCCTCTGGTAGCAAATTGTCTTTAACCGGTCCTGGTCTCTTATCAGCTCCACCTTTCACCAAAGAGTCTCACAGGATATCTAAACGAGTGTGCACCATGCATCAGAATACCTGAAGTCTCAACCTGAGGCTCAGCTACCAACTTCCAACTTTATTCTGGGCTAGCACTACTACAGCTCAAGTGCCATCCAGGATTAGTATGCTGCCTTATTCCTGATCATACTGTTTGTCCACCTAACCTAGTGTTGTCTACTCTGGCCGGTAGCAGATCTGCACAGTTTCAGAGAATGAAAGGGCTTTTCCACCATTACCAGCCAGATTCTTAAAAGAAAGAAAGAAAAAAGATATCCACCCACAACAGGAGATGCAAAGAACTGATTTGGAATTTTGTGCCCGGACCCCAGATTCTATTTTCTCTCTCGTCTTAAATAAAGTTTTCCACATTCCCACATAAATTTTGAGATTCTCCCCCCCCCTAAAAAGTTCTCATGACAGCTCACCAGTAATTTTGTGTGGATTTTTTCCTTATTAACATTAGGAGATATAAAACTCACATGCAATTTTGCCTAATATATATGTTTCCTCAGAGCATTATTTTGTATGATATAAGGCATTTTGCGTGTTATTTTGAGAGGGGTGGTCAGTCTGGGTGATACCCTGAATTCCTTCCAATTCTTGGGGTTGTGTATCTCCAAGGGTGGAAGCTTGCCAAACCAGCTGAAGACAGTTGGGGTGTAAATATTTGAACAAATCAAGGACATGCTTCCAGTTCATAGCTGTCAACTTTTCCCTTTTCTTGTGAGGAATCCTATTCAGAATAAGGGAATTTCCCTTTAAAAAAAGGGAAACGTTGACAGCTATGTTCCAGTTAAGAATGTATCATAGCAACAAAACATCATTCCACACCTACACCCAAAATGCCCCCTCCCCTCTTCATTTTTAAAGAAGACCGGTTTCTTTCTTTCTTTTTCATTTCAAGTGAAAGTTAAACACTGATAAAGCACTCAGAGAATCAATCAGCTCAAAACATTTTGCCATGTGATGCCCACTTGAAAAACTTACCGTGTGGCGGCTCCAGCCACGTGGTGAGGCGGTTGTCTGTCGCCTCCAGCCACGAGCTGAGCTGAGTGTTACAACGTTCCTGCAAGCGCTGAGACATCCGAGGAATCAGGGTGTGAACCCACCCTGCATTCTCTGCTGTTGGGCAAAAGAAACATTGCTCTTATCAGACTGTTATACAAATCAGCTCAGGAGATGTGTTGAGTTCCAGTTTACCTTATGACTCTGTGTCGTACCCCCAATTCATACCCTCATTTCAGTCTTGGGTTGTTTTTTTAATCACAGTTGTGTAAGGTATCTATTCTGCATTGCACTTGCAGCAATGAAGCCTCAGACACTCATTGGCTGAGTGCAGTGCAGGCTGGCACACAAGGCCCAGATGTCTGGGGGAACAAAAGGATTTGCACAGTCCAGCTTCTGTGAGGGAAAGGGAAGGTGTTCCAGTTAGTCCAGTATCAAAGCAAAGCAAGGACAGGGAAGAGGTCCTGAGAGCTAGAGAAGCTAAGGACAGGAAGTCTGAAGGCATGGGAGATGAAGGAAGGAAGGTATAAATGGGCCTGAGAAAGGTGAAGAAAGAACAGTAGGTGGGAGATGAGAATATATGAAGAGAAAAGCAGAGGAGTCGGGTCACTGAGGTAACCAGGGGCTCATCAGAGAGATGACTGAAGAAATTTCACTTAAGATGATGTTAAACTATAAGCATAGGAGAGATGTTAAACTGTACATAGGAGAGAAGATTAGAGTACTGGGGAGGTTGTTCAAGAGAAAGGAAGTGGGGCAAAATAGACAATGACATGAAAAGCAGGAACAGGAAGTTGGAAAAAAGAGGGGTCAAGAAGTATATAGAACTGGGGCAGAACTACACAGAGGGTCAAAGGACAAGTAGGGCTATGAACTACTGGCAGGCAGGAAGGCAAGGGAGGCTGCCTAGAGGGCATTGGACAACCACCTAGAGTCTAGATCCTAATAGAAGTGTGTCATTAGTGTCAACACTGTAACCAGGCAACGAGTCCAAGAAACAGTGAGTTGAGGGACTAAATTTGACTGTAGACTTCTAATTGGCTGCCCTTTCTTGTCAAGAGAGACAGCAAGAAAAAAATATCACCCACTCAGCAAAGCTCTAAAGTAACCTGCCTGAGGTTGGAAGAGGACACTGGGGTGATTCTTTTAGGAACTAAATTAAATGCAGCTGTGACTCTAAGCAGTTGGCAGGTTTGATTTGGGATGCAGAGTGCTGCTAGATCATGATAAGCAAATGGTTGGAACCAAAGGGAATTAAAAGACTGCTTTGGTTTAATGGAGTAAATTTCTTTCAACTCTTGATCCATTGTCAGCACAAGGCTGACAATGTAGTTAACTTTTTAAACTGTAGGTTCCACAAATGCTAAGGGTCGGATTTGCTGCTACACCACTTTGACATTTGAAAGAAAAAGATGGTGGAGTTATGATTCATCCAGATACTAATAAGGACTCTGACTCAGTTTTGAATGCTGGAGCATAGCGCTGAAGCATATGGATAAAGTAGAAAGGAAAGGAAAGAACATGGAATTAGCTGAAGGATTAGAATCACACTTTTCATACTTCCCTTTCTGGAAATTACTGCCAAATCGAAAGAATACTTTAGCCCCAATCAGGTTTCATTAATTGTAGTTCAATGCACACCACCCCCTCCACTGTGATCCTCCAACCTGGAGCAGGAAGGTCTGAAGATGCCACTTGTAAACTTGTTCAGTTGAATGTGGTTACACTGTCCCTTGTGATCAGTTGCAGGGAATGCAACCCCCCTTCAAACCTTCCCACTCAATGTCAGTCAAAACTGGACTTGTGCTGTCTATGACTTCCTAGGTTGGAGTCAGGGTGGTCAACAGGGGAGCACAGGGGGTATACATATTCTGGGCCCCAGACTCTTAGGTTTCAATAATAACAATAACAATAACAATAGTAATAGTAATAGTAATAAGCTGATTGGACACCTAGGAAGAAAGTTAGAAAGCAAACTGTGAAGGCAATGTTCAGATGCTTATTCGGAAGATAAGATGCTGCTGCTAAGGGTGCTTATTCATTTAATCACTGTTGCTAAATCATCTGGATAAGGAATGCTGGTGGAGTGGGAGGGTGTTACCCAGAACAGCAGAAAAAAACAAAAATAGAAAAAACTCATTTTTTCTGTTAGTGTGATGCTGGAGAGGGGATGAGAGCCTGTCTGTGTAGTGAGGTATGTCTGCTTAAGGACTTTCCTCTGTGTCCACATTCTTTCGTTCACTCCCCAAGTATGTGGCCTTTACAGTATAAAATACAATTGCTGGCTTTGGTATGATTTACTTAGAAGTAACTCCCTTGGATAAATGAGGCTTCCTTCCTACTGAGAAAAAATCACAATATTGCAATGCTCCACTCTCCTTGAATTTCCATTTTCCCCACTCAGCCACTGCTTGTCTGCCGGTCATCACTGGTTTGCTTTTTGCTAAAAGTATTACAGTATTTGTTTCTACCCGTTGTATATTTTTATCTTGGCTTTCCTCCCAGGAGCTCTCTGCTTCCCCTTTATCTTTACAACAGCCCTGTGAGATAGGCTACACTGATAGTTCAGATACAAAAATTGTGAAACTGCACATACAAAGTATGCAATAGGGCAATGGTTCAGTCCACCTTAGTTCTCATTGTTATTTTTTGTGGTGCTTTCAGACAATGCTGTAGTGCTTTCCATAATTACTTCGCTAGGTTCCCATTTGGATTTTTCCAATGTCTCACATTTGGATTTTTCCAATGTCTCACATTTGGATTTTTCATTTCAGTAATTCAGTGCTTATCTTCTGCCTTCCACTTATGATCTGATCAGTGATGCGACAGTTGTTGAAGTTTGCCAGCATTCTGGACTTTCAGACTATCCAAATGCGTCCTCGGCTTCCATTCGGGTTCAAAGATGCCCTTCCATGCAGTTTGCATGGAAATGTCAGCACTTTTTCTCTAGAAAGGTGTGACCCTGAATGTGCAAACTGTGCTAGCTGTGCAGACCACCCCAAATGTAACAATGCTGGCCTGTGCAACCAGAGCCTTAAAACATCCTATGTGGGTCACCAATCTCCCCGATACACTCCGGAAGTGATGTGTGCCCATCAGCTATATGGAATAGCTCTTAAAGCTGCCTTTGAGCAGGCCTGATGTGGGTCGTGTGACAACACTGCACACAGGTCTAGGAATATGAGAAGAAAGAGATGGTATTTTCTGAAAGCAGCTTGTACTTTTTTGTCCAAACCTTTGCAGAGGCAGTTTCAGTTCAGAAGTACCCCCACTTTGGGAGGGATATCTGAGATTTATGACTTCCTGAAAATAAAAAACCGTATAGGAATACTGACTTAAGCAACTTTACTGCACTGTACTAGTGACCTTAATATATTGGGACTGGCGATACCAAGGTATCGCTTTATCGCTGATTATGGTTCATCAGATTTTCTGACATCTGAGCTATAAATTAAATGGAAAGTACATTTGTAATGTGAAGTCCATGTCTACTTACTTAATCTAATCAAGACTCAAATACTTGCTTTAGCAGGCTAATAGCCTCTTGAAGAAACATGGGGCTGTTCCACATTTCATTTACGTGATGGATGGGATGGGGAGATGGATTAAATAGCGGATGAGCACCTTGGGATGAGAAGGAAAGCGACTGCGCTAGGCTGTATTGTGGGTATTTCAGCTACAATTAGGCCTTTTTCAAAGACCACAAAATTTAGCTCCTCAGTGGTAAGCTGTTATCATTTATTATTGTTTACCAGCCAACTGCACACGGTTATGATATAAAAAGAGCCCTGAAGGATCAGGTTGCGAGTACATGCAGCCTTATATCCTGTTTCCAACGGGGGGATGAAATCTCTCTCTCTGCAACTAACAATTAGGCAACTGCTCTTCTCTTTTGCTTGCCCCAGCATCTTGCATTCACAGATATACTCCTTCTGAGGTTTCATTTAGGCATCATTACCTCTGTGTAAAGGGACGCGGGTGGCGCTGTGGGTAAAACCTCAGCGTCTAGGACTTGCCGATCGTATGGTCGGCGGTTCAAATCCCCGCGGTGGGGTGAGCTCCCGTCGTTCGGTCCCAGCTCCTGCCCACTAGCAGTTCGAAAGCACCCTTAAGTGCAAGTACCGTATTTTTCGCACCATAGGGCGCACCGGACCATAGGGCGCACCCAGTTTTAAGGGGGGGGGGGAAAATCAAGCAAAAAAATATCCCCCCCAGCCCCAAAGAGCAGCGTACAGGCTGCACACGACCTCTCCCTGCCAGAGGGGTTGTGCGCAGCTATAGAAGAAGGCAAGGCAGCGAGTGGGATGGATCCAGCTTGCTGTTTTGGCTTCCCCTTTAGCCCTGTGCAGCCTCTCCTTGCTGGGGGAGGCTGCGTGGGGCTAAAGAATCCATAGCCCCGTGCAGCCTCTCCTTACCCGAGGGGTTGCGCGCAGCTATGGAAGCAGGCAAGGCAGCGAGCGGGACCTATCCCGCTCGCTGTTTTGGCTTCCCCTTTAGCCCCGTGCAGCCTCTCCTTGCCGGAGGGGTTGCACGCGGCTATGGCACAAGCCTGCATTCGCTCTATAGGATGCACACACATTTCCCCTCAATTTTTGGAGAGGAAAAACTGCGTCCAATAGAGCGAAAAATACGGTAGATAAATAGGTACCGCTTTATAGCGGGAAGGTAAATGGCGTTTCCGTGTGCTGCGCTGGTGCCGGCTCGCCAGAGCAGCTTCGTCACGCTGGCCACGTGACCCGGAAGTGTCCTCGGACAGCGCTGGCCCCCGGCCTCTTAAGTGAGATGGGCGCGCAACCCCAGAGTCGGTCACGACTGGCCCAATACGGTCAGGGGTACCTTTACCTTTACCTCTGTGTCACATATTCAGGCTGTGAGTGTTGCTCCTCATGTAAAAAATATATATAGTAGCATCTATATACAAAGAGGGACGTGGGTGGCGCTGTCCCTCTTTGTATATAGTTATACAGTTAAACCACTGTATATAGTTATACAGTTAAACCACTGAGCCTCTTGGGCTTGCCGATCAGAAGGTCGGCAGTTCGAATCCCCGCGACGGGGTGAGCTCCTATTGCTCGGTCCCTGCTCCTGCCAACCTAGCAGTTTGAAAGCACGAAGTGCATGTAGATAAATAGGTACCGCTTCGGCGGGAAGGTAAACGCCATTTCTGTGTGCTGCTCTAGTTTGCCAGAAGCGGCTTAGTCAAGCTGGCTACATGACCCGGAAGCTGTATGCCGGCTCCCTCGGCCAATAAAGCAAGATGAGTGCTGCAACCCCAGAGTCGTCTGTGACTGGACCTAATGGTCAGGGCTCCCTTTACCTTTATATACAAAGAGAGATATCAGTAATCAAGGTTTGTGAAATCTGCTGGGGGGACCCTAAAAGTGTGAGTGCATTGGGGGGGGGAGTCTGTAAACCCCCAAAGCTGCCAAATGGCAACTGAGCATGCTCAGTAGCCATGGAATGTTTGCTGACTGGGTGAAGAATGGAAGCTGGAAATGGGGAGGGAAAACGGACTGGAGCAGATAGAATCCAGAGCAGGGAGCACTCCACACTGCCACTTTCTGTTTCAGGTCCTATCTGCTGCTGCTAATAGCCACTGACACACCCAAGGCAGGATTCAATCACATAGTGGCAAGTTCAGGTTGCGCAATAATGCTTGATTGGAAAGAAGGGATTGCCCAACAAACACGCTTCTCCTAAAGATTGGCGTTTTTGCGAGAAGGACAGCGATAGGGAAATAAACTGGAAAAGTGTGGCAGAACACTTGCTTTGATGCAACACCATCTAATTGCACCACAAACAAATCAGAATAAATGCTCATTGGCTAGTCAACACCATATATCTCCTTGCAGACAAATCAGGGTGAATGCTCAATAAACAGAGCATGTGGACGTACCCGTTCTCCAAAGAAATAAAAATGCAATAAACTCCTAAGCAACTTCTAAAGCCAATTTAGCCCATAGCAGTGAATTCCTTAAGTTGGTTGTGGAGTAAGTGCTTCCTTTTGTCTGTTCATTAATTTTCCTTGGGTGGCTAAAGTTATAGTATTGTAAGAGGGAGAGACAGAATCTCTGACCCTACCTGTACTATATATTTAAAGCAGAATCATAGCACTTTAACCAGGAGAAGTGTAATTTATTGAGAATGATGAGAGCTGTTAGGAGACCCTTATTTCCCACACAGAATTATAATTCCCAGAATGGCTTATCCATCAATCCCTCTTCCCAGGAAACTCTGGGCCACAGCTCAGTGGTAGAGTGTCTGCTTTGCATTCAGGATATCACAGGTTCAATCCCTGGCCTCTCCAGGTTGGGCTGGGAATATCCCATTGGAAAACCTGGACAGCCAATAGCAGTCAGTGTAGACAATATTGAGTCAGATGGTTTGATTCAATATAAGGCAGCTATGTTCTTACGCCTGGGTTTGCAGTGCATTATCTTTCCAGAGGCACCAACTGGCCTTGTTTTATCTCTTTCCCTAGCATTTGATGCAAGCACCAAATGTTCGCTTGGGAGGTGGGTGGGTCTTTTTTTTTTTAATACTCCCATGAATTGAATGATTTCTCCATTGCTATCATTTACATTTTAATGAGTTCTAAAACTGAAATGGAACAAGTCAAATGAAATCAGTATATAAACCACTATTTTTCATTAGAATTGGAATTATGCAAAATACTATGGTCGCTCTTGACAAAAGACATTATCTAGCTTCAAAACAATGTGTAGGAACAATAAATTTTCTTAAGTATCCACACTTTGTAAAAAAGGACACCGGTTTTGGCAGCATTGCAAAAAATGAATGAGACTGAAAACACCTTTTGCTAGCCAGCTAGGAGAGCTATTAAAGATGAAAAATGGGAAATCTGTTTTCAGGTTGTGTGACCATGAACTCAAATGCAATTGATAATCCTGCCTTTGAAAGGCACATGTTGCCTTAACTCTGTCCCTCCCTTTCGTAGAACTGGTTACAGATAGGTAGCCGTGTTGGTCTGCCATAGTCAAAATAAAAAAATTCCTTCCAGTAGCACCTTAAAGACCAACTAAGTTAGTTCTTGGTATGAGCTTTCGTGTGCATGCACACTTCTTCAGGTACAGTTCTTCAGTTCTTCAGATTTCGTAGAACTGTTATCAAGGCACTCTGTGCTAAAGAGAGATCCCCCCAAATTCTCCATGGGTGAAGTTTAATTCTGAGACCTGAATCAATTTTGCAAATCAAGCAGAATGACATGCTCTCTCTCTCTCTCCCTCTCTCTTTTGCATTTCTTTTACATTATTATTTTTAGCTTTTTTTACCAATGGCAAGGGGCAAAACCCTACAGAAATCATTGGGACTCCCATACTATCATCCAGCAAACCCTGGGTGAGACCAAGGCATTCAAAGTGTTGGTGCTGACTTTTAAAGCCCTAAACGGCCTCGGTTCAGTATACCTGAAGGAGCGTCTCCACCCCCATCGTTCTGCCCAGACACTGAGGTCCAGCGCCGAGGGTCTTCTGGCGGTTCCCTCACTGCGAGAAGCGAAGTTAGAGGGAACCAGGCAGAGGGCCTTCTTGGTAGTGGCGCCTGCCCTGTGGAACACCCTCCCACCAGATGTCAAAGAGAAGAACAACTACCAGACTTTTAGAAGACATCTGAAGGAAGCCCTCTTTAGGGAAGCTTTTAATGTTTAACAGACTACTGTATTTTAATACTTTGTTGGAAGCCGCCCAGAGTGGCTGGGGAAACCCAGCCAGATGGGCGGGGTATAAATAATATATTTATATTTATATTTATATTTATATTTATATTTATATTTATATTTATATTTATATTTATATTTATATTTATATTTATATTTATATTTATATTTATATTTATTATATCAAGCTCATCACTCTCCAATCTGGACCAATCTGGACCCTGCTGGACCAATTCCCATGAGATGCAGCCGGCATGTCGGCATGTCCAATGATGGGAGTTGTCACCCAACAACACTGGAGAGTACCAGGCTGGGGAAGGCTCCCCCAGCCCAACATCCTGTTTCTTACAGTGGCCAGTCAGATGCCTCCAGGAAGCTCACAAGAAGGGCATGAAGCTACATAATAGTCTTCTTCTGCTTGCGCCCCTTCTCCTCCCCCAGCAAGTGATATTTAGTGAAGATGGGTGTTCTACTTACTCATCAGGTGGTGTCTCAGGTTAAGAACGGACCTCCAGAGCGAATTAAGTTCTTAACCCGAGGTACCACTGTACCAAGTGCAGTGGGAGATGCCTGTTGCCCTCATATTCTGCTTGCAGACTTGTCCTTCCAGGGAATGCAGGATTAGGCAGCCTTTGGTCTGATCCAGCAGGGCCATTATCTCTTATGCGCTAAGGAAATTCACCAGGCATTGCACAATGCTTCCAAGCGCTTCTTTGCTACTATAAGGGGGAAACGGGAAAGCCAAATTCTGTGGCCAGTTGCACATTCCGCACCTTTCCAATGTTTTCGCAGGACTGTAGCATACGCAATGGCTGTGAGTTCTAATGAATGGCAGGCTTATGCACTAGCTTTGCACACCCTTGGCGTTAAGGGAGGTTTCTCACGCAATGTGTGGCACTCAAATACAGACAGCCAACTTAAAAAAACACACGTCGGGTTGGCAGAGTGCACAAGATTACTGCTTATCTTTTTTAATGCATAAAAAGGAGTCGGGGAACAAGGCAGAGAGACTCCACCCTGGTGCCTCCACACGAAGCTTCCTGCTGATGTCCGTGCATGAAAAGACAAAGTAAATTCTGACATGATGAGGTGAGAGAATAGGATTAAAGCTCAGGTGAGCAAACATAACTGGCAATCCCAGAACAAATTTAAAGAAACACGTATTTGAATGTGAAATCAAAATTACGGCTCATCCCCCCCCCCCCTGCTCCAAGCTGCATGGTTTGTGATTCTTATTATTATCCATTTCCAAAAGTCAGGGGACAACGCAACACTGTGGAACTGGTGACACAGCGTCTATCTGGGAGATGCGGCTAATAAGTGTTCTTTCCACAAGAGGTCAGAGGGCTCCTCCCTGCTCTAAGTTTTGAAAATAAACCAAGCTAATTCGGATGTTTTCCTTTTCTTAAAGTTCAAGCCCAGTGTCATCTTTTTCTTTTAAAGCTGTCACTTTGGAAATATAGCAGTGTTTCAATTTAGCAGAGATATATTGAAAGGAGGAGGAACCATGCGCACAGTTTTAATGTGTTTTTCAAGGTCTGCTGCTATTTGCTGTATTTGTTTTTAGCTAGAAGAGAAAATGAGATGGGAAACGGAAAGGAGAGCTGGGTGAACGGTTTATAAAATTAGTTTGAACTTCCCCAAACTCAGAGATTTTTATGCATCTCAAACCTCTTAAGAATTATTATTATTATTTTTTAAAAAAAATATCTGGAACTTTCCTCTTGCTTCTCTATTGTACCTCCAGAGCTCATTCTTTACGAAAGGAAAAACAAAAGACATTTCTGCACTGCTCTAAGCCTTCAGGTGTGTGCACTGCCTGGCATATGACATGCAATAAGGATGGAATCAGGGGTGTGACTTTTAGAGCTGTTTCTTATCCTCAGGGAAACTTCAAGGAATTCATACAAAGTTTCAATGGTTAATAAGATTCTTTTTCCATATTGAAAGTTACATTTGCTACTCAACAGCAGTGGTGTAGCGTGGGTTGTCAGCACCCGGGGCAAGGCAAGTAATTTGCGCCCCCTAACCTGTGGATTTGCGCCCCCTAACCCGTGGATTTGCACCCCCTAACCCTAACCCCCAGATGTTGCGCCCGGTGCGTCCGGCCCCCCCTGCACCTCCCACGCTACGCCACTGCTCAACAGTTATATTCCAATTCAGCAAAACTAGCGACTTCCCACTCACCCAACACCCATGTTTGTAACCCAAATGACATACAATTGTATTTTAAAGTTCTGCCTTACCTAATTTCATCCTCTTTAACCTGTTTCTTAACATGGCCTGCTATTTTCTTACACTTCAAACCCCACTGTGGTCTTTGCATATAGGAAACAGCTTACTAGAAATCTAGTGGAAGTTGAAGGCTTATTTCCACGTTATTTGCATCCAGAAAGAAAAAAAAAGTGTTTGCAACCCCTCTAACCCATTAAGAAAATCTTGGGAATAAAGTCACAAAATCTGGGTGGGTTTCCCAGCATAAAGTTCTTTCCTGCTGTTTTCATGGGAGAATCATAAGAGGACAGACACATGCATGTGCAGAAAGGGCGGAGGAGCAGCAATGTTGTCCAGTGCCTTTTAGTTGCTGGGCCACCCTATGCCCACTGGCACGAGTCAAATTTAGTGTGACGTGCTGGTATATCAGTCAAAAAGTTGCAGTTCCATAACACAACAAGCGCTGCAGTGTGAAAGGAACACCATTAGAAAATGGGGGGAAAGAAGAGTTTGGATTTGATATCCTGCTTTATCACTACCTGAAGGAGTCTCAAAGCAGCTAACATTCTCCTTTCCCTTCCTCCCCCACAACAAACACTCTGTGAGGTGAGTGGGGCTGAGAGACTTCAGAGAAGTGTGACTAGCCCAAGGTCACCCAGCAGCTGCATGTGGAGGAGCGGGGAAGCGAACCTGGTTCACCCGATTACGAGTCCACCACTCTTAACCACTACACCACACTGGCTCACACTGGCAAGTGCTAGGATAATAATCAAGAAAAGTAACACATTATTTTCCGATTCAGGTAGGTAGCTATGTTGGTCTGACACAGTGCTAACTTCAGTTTTCCAAAGCAGGTGTCTTTGTAGAAAAAAATGAAAAGCACAAAACTCGAAACTGCTAGATTTGTTTTAAATTGCAGGACTACAAATACAACAGTCTTTGACTATGTTTCTCAAATACAAAAGAAAATGTTTTAGCGCACAAATAATTTTGAATTGTGGAATCTTGGGAATTGTGATGTTAAAATTTAAGTTTCTTAAAAGTTCCAGTTCCAGGCACTTCAACATCTCATTTTGTGTGCCTTTTCCTTTGCAGTTCCTCCAGGTCACTTACTGATGCTTGGGCACATTAAATTGATATAGTTGCCAAGCCAACTAGTCTCTTTTGCAACATTGTTGAGGTTTTTTTTATATACATTTTTGCCTTGAGAAACTGTATTCACCACCTTCCGCTGATACTGGAAGTTTGAGAAAGATCCTTAGACCAACAGAAATGTTAGGCACATTATCCAGGAATTTTGTTGTAGTAAGAAGAGAAGTACTCCTTGTGGAAGCATAGACTTTGGAAGTATTCAAGCTATTGTTGTAAGTTCACAGCACAGATCTTCAGCCTCAATATCTTTGTTTCCATTGTGCATCAATGGTTTCTCCAAATTCTTGCAGGTCTGAAGTACCTCTCCAGTATATTTTTTGTTGTTGCTGTTGATACTGTATATATCACAGAAGAAGCCAAATAGGGAATTATATTGTTGTAGCTGTTAGAACCTCTCTTCAGCAGATTGTATGGCCATGTCTCAGACGGCATAGTAAAAACCTACTTTGAATTTCTGCTTTGGTCTTGCCATGCCCCTTCTCATATTCAAACTGCTGTTTCTTTCTCCTATGCTTTTTTCTAGTATGTTCTGTTCAAAGTTTGGTAGTATTTCTAGCTCCTTTGCAATGTCAGTAGCATCTATTAAAACTCGTTGAAAACACTCATCACTTGCAGCCCATGGGGTAATTCTTGGTCACTTGCAATTGGCTTGTAGCTTAATTTAAATCCGCTTCCATATTTTGTAATAGCTTGCTTGTAAGACTGACTTCAGCAAGGATGTTGTACCATGTAACAAGGGATACCGCAAACTTACAAATTTCATCAGCAAGGGGTTAGCTTCAATTTGAGAAGTATTTCCAGATAAACCTTGTAGGCTTTTGTCATCAAAGATCTCCATTAAAGCATCATATAGACAACCAATATGGTCTCCCGGTGGTTTCAAAGCATTGATCCGACTCTCCCATCTTGTTTTGCTCAATGGCTTAACAGTTTTGCCTAAATCTGATATACATGGCTAGTTAGAACTTGCCAATGCTGAGTCAATGCAGAGAAATAAGTATAGACTGAACCAAACTGAAGAAACTTGATTAGGAAGTTACGGTAAGATTTAAAATTTAATGTATTAGCATAACCTTCATTCAACTCTACAGTCTATCTGTTTTATATATACATTAAAAAACCCCAATTCTAATGTATGAATTACTTAAAAAATGATAAAATTCTTTAAAATATAAAAATAAAATCTAATCAGAAATTCATAAGACAGAACAGAAACTGTGACCCTCAACGTTTAGCCCTGCTCCCTTCTGAGATCTGCACCCTAGGCACCTGCCTAGTTGCTTAATGATAGCCCTGCTTGTGAAGAAGGCAGGGAAGGAACGAACTTGCAACAGCGCTGGAAGCAACTCTATCTCTGATAAGACTAGAAATTGTGGACCTCCAGTGAAGCTGAATTTTGGAAGATTCAGGACAGATAAAAGAAAGCAACTATGTGCTGCATGAAGACGTGAACTATGGAACTGACTCCCGCAGGGATGGCCACCAACTTGGAAGGTTTTGAAAGAGGACTGCACAAATTCATGGAAGACAGGGCCAGCAATAGCCACCAACCATGGGGCAGGAGGGAGTTAGAGATGGCTTTCGTGCTGTTTCAAGATGTATGGAACTGCTGCAGTCAAGAGCAGAGCTAGGGCTGTCTTAAGCATATCTGGCGCTGTGGTGCAAAGATCCCTCCAGCGGCCCTCCCAGCAACTCCAAAACAAGGGAGGGGGTGGTAGAAAATGTCCTCTGCCTCCCCCACTGTCCCAATCCCTGGCGTGGTGGTGGTGATCAAGCAGGAAAACATGCTGGCGGACATGCCCTCCGGAGTCAAGGCACCCGAGAAGGCAGCCCGGGAAGGCTGCATGCTGCCTTTTGACAGGAAGCAGGAGGAGGACAACAACCAGGAGCAGGGTCGTCTTTAGCAGATGCAGATGCTTAGGAGGCGCAGCTTCCTCTGTGGGCATCGCTCTCCTCCTGCGGAGGCTTGGGAAGGAAGCTACACACCTGCCAGCCAGCCATATAGTTGGTGGGGCACAGCTGGAGGGCGTGCAAGGAAAGAGGAGGCTGCTGGCAAAGCTCCCCCCTTCACTAGGGCGCTCCTGAGAGACCGACACCCTGGCGCAACAAACCAGTAACACCAATGGGAAAGACGGCTCTGAGCAGAGCAAACCACAGTGGCTTGGTTGGGTTGCGGAGGAACACTGTGGCTTGCTTGGTTCCCAATTGCAGCATCTCTGCACGGATTGAAGGAGTTAGGAAATGGAATTTCTAAAGGAAAGGGGTGTGTGCGATAAAAATATTGCTTCTTCCACCTTTGCCCATAAGTCCCCCAAAACTCATTAACCTTTTCCTGTCTCCTACCCCTGCATGAAAATAACTGAAAACACCATTCTGCATTTGCAGCCTGCTGATAGGACTGCAAAAGCAGGGCGGCATTCTTCTCAGATCTAAATCCACCTTTTAGTGCCCTTCAATAATCACCGAAGAGGGTTCATTTGCTGCTGCAAGCTTTTTAAAAAATAAATAAATAAATCAGCAAAACCACTGCCACCCCCCGCATTTTGGCTCAGCCCTACTTATTTGTAAGACTTTATGATGTCAATGTGAAAAATCTTTGCTGTGTGCTCCACAGCTGTGCAAAAATTCCGTTTCCACCTTTCTGGATTAACATCAAAGTCACATGCATCAAAAGGGTTTCTCCCTCCATTTATAAAACAGAATGGAACTGAGAGAAGCATCAATAGCATTTTTATTTCAACATAGCAAGTGATTTATTTATTTATTTGAAAAACCCAAAAAAATCCAGGTGAAACTCAAGAGTGCATAACAACTACATGTGGTGATGGGGATAAAAAATAATGACAAACATGAAAGGTCAAAACAACATGATATTTAAGCTCAAAAGTTGGTACTGAGCTGTGAAACAAACTGGGGGGAAAAAAGGAGAGCTCCTCTCTCTAGCTTCCAATGAGGATCTCTTCCCCTTTTTGCGGAGTTCATAATGAAGCTTCCCGTCTGCCATTCATTAGAGCAGAGATGGGGAATGTCTGTCCCACAGGCCAAATGCAACCTGTTATGGCTCTCCAGGGTTTGGGGCAGATGTTTACCCCAGCCCTACCTAGAGATGCCAGGGCTTGGACCTTCTGTTTCTACAGCATGTGATCTACCACAAAACTACAGCTCTTTCTTCCCTTGCCTTCAACAATTTGGTTAGATGTATAGCTCCAAGACACAAAGAGACAATACAGGAGAACTTCTACCTTCGTAAGGTGATGTACTCTATACTTGCTCTGCAACTGATCCAATTATGCCATCAACAAATCTGAGGCCCTTCTTCAGTGTGGTGTAGTGGTTAAGAGGGGTAGACTTGTAATCTGGTGAACCAGGTTTGCTTCCCCGCTCCTCCACATGCAGCTGCTTGGTGACCTTGGGCTAGTCACACTTCTTGAAGTCTCTCAGCCCCACTCACCTCACAGAGTGTTTGTTGTGGGGGAGGAAGGGAAAGGAGAATGTTAGCCGCTTTGAGACTCCTTCAGGTAGTGATAAAGGTAAAGGTAAAGGTAAAGGGACCCGATCATAAAGCGGGATATCACATCCAAACTCCTCCTCCTCTTTTCTGTGCTTCCGTGCCAACAGATTTGTGCCAGGTGGGAATGAGGGATGGGATCTTATCACTGGTGGCCCTCCTTTGGTGGCCATTTTGTGGCCTGCTTTGAAAATAATAGTATTTCAGCAGGACATTGCATTTTGCAAAAAACAAAACAAAACAGTTTTGCCTCTTCGAATGACTTTTGAAATCTTTCCTCTGCTTTTTGTGCCATGATCGTCTTTTTTTACTATATTGTACTATGTGTTAAAGACTTGTGAATCACCCTCACTAGATCTTGAGTAGAGTGGTTTACACACCCACCCACCATAGAAGTGCAATTAAGTAAACAAAAATGGTATTATTCAAAGAAGAAGGCCTTTTTAATGCCGTCAAAACAGATCCACTGGTGCGTCTCTCCCCCCAGCTCTAACAACGTAAAACAGCAAGGCAGAGCCAAAAAATGCTCAGATGATATACTTTTATCTGAGACATGAGAGAGAACACAAAACCCCACAGGGAGGGAAGCTTCTGAACCCCAGTGAAGAAAAAAAAAATTCCCCAAACTCAGCACATCGAACTAGGCAATGAGAGCTGATGAAACCCCAAGTGACTGTTAGCGAAGGCAGGCAAATGTTTCAGTATCTGTAGGCTAGACGGGGGTGGGAAATGGAGACACAGAGAAGGGAGGCAGATGCCAGCTCTGTCAGCGAGTAGTTCATGGAGGAGAAACTGGGCTAAGGCTCCATTGGGACCTGCCAGCCAGCTCTTGCAGCTGGATCGACGATGCTATAAGAGGGAACGAGGCAAAAAAAAAAAAAAAAAAAGAACAGAAAAAGGAAACCGAGTGTCGTGGCAAAGGGATCTTTTAAAAATATCACAGTACCAGCCCTTGAACTATTTTGGCTACGGCATCTCTGCCGCCTTTGTTACTTGTCGGGGGAGAGAGAGGGAGGCTAGCCCGTCGCCATGGCGACACGGCTCACGGAAGAACCATAGGAAAAGTAAGAATCCCTTACAGTTCCTGAGCCTGTTAAGCCCTGGCTGTTCCCAGGCCCCTTAAAGCCCATTGAAAATGCTAACTTGTTAGTCGGAGGGAAGGAGGGAAGGGTAGCGAATCCAAGTGCATAATTAACACAGCCAGAAAAGCGGCAACCCAGCAGCGCTAAAGAATGCAATGTTAACATTCCTGAAAATAGAAGGCAAATGGAGCCTTGAGTGGGAGCCAGTTTTCTAGGCAGAAAGAGATCAGCTTAGAGGTACACTCAGCATACGTATCAAATGAGAGGGAGACAATTAATGAATGTGGCCTGAAATTAAGGATCATGTAAACTGCGCTCAATATTTGGTGTGGATGCAATATCAATATATATATATATTTACAAAAGTTGGGTGCCACCCCCACTCTCTGCAAGATTCCAGAGGGTTTCAGGCACTCGGCTTTGGAGGATTGAGAGACCTTGTAGAATATGGTTTATTCACCTATTTATACCTCAGTCTGCATGGAGGGAGTCCAAATCTTACAGCAATGCAGCTCCAGAGTCCAAGGCATCTCTCTCAGCCAGCCTTCAGCCAGCCTGCCCAAGATGGTTCCCAGTCTTTCTTTCCCCCCTCTTCTTCCCAGAACACCTTGCTTAAAAAAATCTCTTTTCCAGTCACTTCAAACATACACCCCATCAGCTTGGCTCCATCAGTCTCCCCAGGCCAAAGCATTCTCCTCAGATGCACCTTCAACACCTTTTGTCATGTTAACAGATTTGTTCTTCACTGGGCTAGCCAGGCTGGTTTGTAATAAGTCATCCCAGGGATTCCCTGCCTGGCACAACTCTGCAGCTTGTACTTCCATGCATATCTCAATTAATCAAAATCCTACCATTTATTAATCTCTAGGGTTTAGGGGGTCCCTCCCCCAAATATATAACTATAGAGATATAAGTGAGAACAGTCTTCCTCAACCAGGTGCCCTCCAGACATTGCAGGACTACAAATCCCATCAGCCATCTCTGGCCTCATCATGGCCAAGTGTAGACACACCTGAGCTAGAAATTGGCTGGAAGATGACAGGGCAGGGATGGGAGCCTTGCCCTCCCCTTTATCAGTAGATAAAGACCTAAGCCACATTAATGTCATGTGTTTGAAGTGTCATGCTACCACTTTAAAGAGTCATGGGTTCCCCCAGAGAATTCTGGGAGGTGTAGTTTGTTAAGGGTGCTGAGTGTTTACACACACAACCACGAGGCCCCCATTCCCTTCAGAGAGCTACAATTGTTGGAGTTCCCTGCCAAGGGGGATTGGTTGTTAAGCCACTCTGGGAATTGTAGCTCCATGAGAGAAATGGTGGTCGCCTAAGAATTCATAGAATCATAGAATTGGAAGAGACCACAAGGGCCATCGAGTCCAACCCCCTGCAAAGCAGGAAACACCATCAGAGCACTCCTGACATATGGTTGTCAAGCCTCTGCTTAAAGACCTCCAAAGTAGGAGACTCCACCACACTCCTTGGCAGCAAATTCCACTGTCGAACAGCTCTTACTGTCAGGAAGTTCTTCCTAATGTTTAGGTGGAATCTTCTTTCTTGTAGTTTGGATCCATTGCTCCGTGTCCGCTTCTCTGGAGCAGCAGAAAACAACCTTTCTCCCTCCTCTATGTGACATCCTTTTATATATTTGAACATGGCTATCATATCACCCCTTAACCTCCTCTTCTCCAGGCTAAACATGCCCTGCTCCCTTAGCCGTTCCTCATAAGGCATCGTTTCCAGGCCTTTGACCTGGAATTCTCTGCACCCTTAGCAAACTACAGCTCCCAAGATTCTTTGGGGGAAACCATGGCTGTGGCTTTAAGTGTATGGTGTGAATGTGGCCTTAGATAAACCCTAAGAAGGGAGAAGCGGTCATATAACCGAGAAGCTCTGTAGCCTACAATGCCAGCAACTGGAAGCATTTACTACCCTGAAGGAGAAACACAAAGCAAAAGAGGAAAATATTATGGACTCTGAGGGGAGAGAAGGTAAGGTAAGAATTTTGAGTGGAAGAACTCCACAGCTCAGTAGAGGGAGAGTGGAATGAACTTAGGGGGTGCATAAGGATTAATTAAATGAAGTGACCAAACTACATTATTTGAAAGCTAAGGCCTGACAAGAGAAGAAGCTGACATTAGCTGCAGGGATAACAGCCTCACCAGATCTCCTCTAAAACCCCAAGGCAGACTCTGAAAGAAACTCAACTGCTTAAAGTTGCCAGACATCTATTAAAGTGAATGTTAATTGTAACAGAGTTGAAATAAATTTTTAAAAAATTAAAAAATTGTCCAGTAGCACCTTAGAGACCAACTAAGTTTGTTCTGGGTATAAGCTTTCGTGCGCATGCACACTTCTTCAGATACACTGAAACGGAAGTCACCTGACCCTTATATATAGTGGGAGGGTGGGGTGGGGTCAATCATTGAGTCAATCACCCATCTCCTACTACCCTTCTGAGAAAAGCCCCACCCCACCCTCCCACTATATATAAGGGTCTGGTGACTTCCATTTCAGTGTATCTGAAGAAGTGCACATGAAAGCTTATACCCAGAACAAACTTAGTTGGTCTCTAAGGTGCTAGTGGATAATTTTTTAAATTTTTATTTATTTATTTCGACTGCGTCAGACCAACACGGCTATCTACCTGAATCTGTAACAGAGTTATTTCACTTATAGTTTATTCATTTCTTACTTTTATGTAGCACCTTTTCTTTCAATTAGTCCAGGGTGGCGCATATGGTTCTGCCTTCCCCATTTCCATCCACACAACAACCCTGTGAGGTAGATTAGGCCAAGAGACAGTGACTGGCCGAAGGTCACACAGTGAGGTACATGGATGAGTGAGGACTCAAACGTGGTCTCCGAGGTCCTAGTCCAACACCCCAACATTTACACCACATTGGGTCACTATTCCCCCTTGGTGAAATTGTCATTTTAACCCATTGCTCAGCCTTGGGGCGCAGGAGGCTAGAAACAGATATACTGTATAAAAATAATTACACAGAGAGAGAGAGAGAACATATGGAGCCACACTGCGGTGCTGAAACCTTAAGACCTGTCTGCTCCCTAAATACAGCAAACCAATAATACTTCCTTCTACAGCTGACAATCTTCACAGGAAAAAATATGATCTCTCTCCTCTTGCAAATCAACATAATCATGCCTTGCCTTCTTCAGAGCTTGCTTTCATTAGGAATCAGCAGCTCAAGAGGCAGAGCTGCAGTATTTACTGTGCTTTCTGTTGCGGTGGCTTTATGAAATTCATCTCTCGGAATAAGGAGACGGTGACACTGGGAGGGCTGGGGAAATGCAAATCATTATCAGCTGCTGCTGTCGCCTTGTTAGCATCATAGCAATTTATTCGAGGCAGAACTTTTCTCTCTTTTTCTTTTGATGGAAGTAGCCATCTGAATACTTAGGGCAATTTGCAGGCTGGTGAAATAACATTGCCTTTTACTCACTGCTCTTCCGCTGGCAGGGAATAAAACGTTGACAGGGAAGGAGGTGGAAGAAAGGGAATAACTTGCCTAAAGGATCGCATTGTATTATGTTGGGGAGAGTACCTTGGGGGGGGGGGAGGGCGCAATTCATAATTAACTTGCTGTAATTAATACACACTCAACATAAAAATTGCACACACAAAACACAGCCATTTCTATGGTCCAAGGAATGATGGAGGGAACTGGACTCTCTCGCCTCTCCATAAGCCAGAACTGCCTCCAGCCAAACAGAAAAACACCTCCTTTTGCCTAAACTCAAGAATCTCCCTTTGATGTATTGATGACTGGTCATCATCACCTTTGTACTCCTTAATGGCTCCCCCTCAGGTAATGCCCTGGTTTGGAAAATAAGCTTAGTCTGCCTTTTTACACTGCCAAATCCAGCCACCTGTTAGCTCACCTTGTTTCTCTAAACACTGATTAAACCCCAACACCCAGGAATCTAGGGGGAGGCAGGGCACCCGGAAACCCAGGGGAACCAGGGCACCCACACACCTTTCACAATTTCCAAGGAACAGTAAGTTTGTTGAGACATTTTTTTGTCTCGCCCTCTGTTTTGTTCTTCCTGCAGTAGCTCTGGAGCAGCAGTTGCACCACATCCAAGTCCTTTCCCCTGTCAGCTGCTATCTGCTGAACAACTTACAGCTGGGAGGGAACCCAGAAGCCTGTAAGAAATCTGGCTGTGGGCCACATTTGGATCTGCCCACCTCCAGTAAAAAATGATAATAATACATAGACTTCTTGAATTTCTTTGCTGCCTTTTGAACGAAGAAACTATCAAATCCATTGAGTAAGCCTTGACACTTTCCATTGGCTTTCTACAGTTGATACAAATGCCTAAGACTTATACAATAATAGAATTATTATTATTTGGATGGCCATTATGGAGTCCTGCAGATGTTGTGGACTTCATCAGCCCCAGCCAGCATGGCCAATGAGCAGGGATGATGGACATGGGAATTCAACTATCCGTGGTTCATTGTGTCACAAAACAAAGCAATAAAAGGCTTTTAACAAGAAAAGAAGTGACATACTTCCTGGTCAGCCCCTTTCTTTCCCATCTAATAAAAACTAGACACTATTCTGTGACCTTTCAAAAGATTTACACAACAATCCTAAAATAATTAGGCTGGCAGAGTAATAATGATATGATGCACGAGCCACTAGCCATTTGTTGTTATGCCTTTGATTAACATCATATTGACATTTTCAAGCCGATACAAAACAATGCTTAATTACCATTCTCTTATTGTAAGGAGTTCTGCCATTTTGGGGGATGTGGAAACAATAAATCACAAGCGAGAATGTTATAGCATCATCACGTTTTCCCATATGAGGCATTCTACCTATTGCTATCGCTTTAATGTATATTGCCACAGGACAGAGATAGTTTTATGTTTTTTCTTGTCCATGTAGACAGAAATAGGATTTGATTCTTGAAGGGCCCATAAACCCCTCAGGCAATAGGAATGGGGGGAAAGTAGTCAAAAGAGCCCGTACTCGATCAAGCAATGGCTAGGTCCCATAGAAGCACTAGGAGTGATAGCTGCAGGAAGAGAAATGTCCTCATCTGAACTCCCAGGAGCTGAAAGCCTTAACCCACATTTCAGCAGCAACATATCTATCAGCATAGATCATTATGTCAGTTTCAGTTTCCCACCTTTTTCATTCTCTAGTTACATTTCATCACATTTCTGCATCAGTTTGCTGGTTGGTTCTTGTTGTTTTTAAAAAGAAATTCATCAGCATTTTAGTGTGTATTTTTTTGAAATAAACACATTTTTTCCCCTATGGAATTTTGCCCACTACACACATTTTCCAGTTTTCCATAATATAATGGAATTTTTGTGTGCTGCTTCACCAATATATGCCCCTGATCTACACATTTCAGGTTGAGAAAATGCACTGCAAAATTTGGAGAAGTGCAGATTTCAAAGGACGGCATGGTGTTTTGACTTGCAGATTGCTTCTGAAAGCGCAAATACGGTACTTTCGCAATAAATTCTGAATCAGACTGAATGTGTCCCCCATTCCTATCATATATACTACTTCTTTGACTAATGTCGGGCTAACTCCTTTTAGGACTATTTTGAGGCGTTGCACATGAGGTTGCCTTAAAGACAAAAATATTTTGCCTGGTGGTTTGTTGCTATTGGGTGGCGGACGAATACTTAGAAGGAATAACAAGGACAAGAAGTAATAATGGAGTGGATGTGTCAGAGAACCAGCCTCCCCAGGAACATTTCCTGATGTTGTGATGGATCTCTTAGCCTGAGCTGATTCGTGAGATGTCACCACCAGCTAATCTTCATGGCAAGGGCGAGGCTCCAACCCTACCTGCAACTACTTGAAAAATAAATGCATAGCAAGGGTAGCCAACATAGTACCCTCCAGATGTTCTTGCACCAAAACTCCCATCACATCCTCCAGTCGTTGGCTATGTTGGCTGGGGATGACCCACAACATCTGGCTAGCATGACATTGACTACCTCTGATCTGTAGGCACTCATCTTGGTTGGAAGCCTCTGAAGCAACCCTTCCAACCAGTATGAAGACCCAACGGAAAGGGTTCCTCAATGAATGGAATAGGAAAGAGCTCCAAAGCAATTCAAAATAGTTTCCTTTTCTATGTGCTACATTTCTGCAAGCTGTCTTCTCTCGCTTCTCTAAAATGTAGGCCTGATGTTCCAATAATGGTTTTTCCCCCTGCTACGAATTGACTTGGAAAGATCTGTGTGACCTATTCTTCAAGAAGAATATTTTATACAGTGGGGGTGGGGAATCCCTAGTTTGCTACAGTCAAACTACATTAATTTCCCTTTAAAGCTATCTTGCCTTGCTTTAGGCCTCTTAAGTACCCTGTATAAATGAATTAAGAATGACAGTTCCTCTAGCAAGGAGATAGGTGACCATGTTCTTTTCTTGTACAGTACATACTGTGTGAGGAAAGGAGAATAAAAGACAGCATGTTAACAATGTGCATGTTATTTAAAGGGCTCCCCCCAACCCCTCTGCTTTGTGAAAGCATAACAATTCCAGTGATGTATGCAGAAAGCCTTTGAAACAGAAAAATAGGACTACAGATAACACTAAATTAAGTTCACAGCAATAAATATGCTTAGACCTGTTACTAGCCTGCAGTTGTGAAGTGAATGAGAAAGGGGTGGGGGGAAAGGGGTGGGAGGCCATACTTAAAATTTTACATACACATTTATAATGCACCAGACTCAAAAGCCTAGCCAAGCAAAGGTATTCAAGCGATCCTCTGCAGTGATTGTACACAGGTAACAATGTTCTATAATAAGCTGGCGGTGCTATTGTAATGTGGATGCAATGTGGAGACTCTCTGAGAGCAGGCAGGCAAATTCAAAGTTTCTTTCTGAGGCAACCGCCTCGCTGCATCTGGCACATTCTTATGCTTCCTGCAGATTAAAAAATAAATAAATCAAGAAAGAAAGCTGGTATAGTATAGCAGACCAACCTACAATATCATACCCTCCAACATTTCTCCCATGAAAATAGGGACATCCTATTATTCCATAATAATAATTTTATTATTTATACCCCACCCACCTGACTGGGTTGTCTTGGTCACTCTGAGCAGCTTCTAACATAGCTAAAAAAACATAATAAAACACTGAGCATTTCCCTATACAGTCATACCTCGTGTTGTGTTCTGCTTGTTATGGACTTTCAGCTTACGAATGCGGCAAACCCGGAAGTGTTTACTTCCAGGTTCGCCGCCCGTGCATGTGCAGAAGTGCTCAATCGCGCCATGCACATGCGCAGAAGAGGTGCTCTAGTTGCGGACTTTTTGGGGTGTGAACGGCACCCCAAAACGAATTAAGTCCACAACTAGAGGTACCACTGCACAGGGTTGCCTTCAGATGTCTTCTTATCTTCTTACTTATCTCCTTGGCTCCGAGGGTCCATACAGGCCAACATTTATCCGATGAAAATAGGGACATCCTACCACACCCTCCAATATTTGTCTGATGGAAATAGGGATGTCCTGTGGAAAAGGATCAAATTGGAAACTGGGATGGCTTCTGTAAGTCTGGGGCTGCCCTTGGAAAATAGGGACACTTGGAGGGTCTGCAATATGGAAAGGGCAATGCTAGGCTGTTCCCTTCGGGGCTGTTTGTAAAGGAGGATTATAACATGGCAGTTGTGTTCATAGGGTCCCAAACACTCTGAAAGATAAGAAGAGCTGGCTGGATCAGACCAATGGGTCAGCAGGTCCAGCATCCTGTCAACAGGCCCTGAGAACTCCTGTGGTTTCCAGTCACTGGTATTCAGAAGCATTGCAGCCTCCCCCTGTGGAAACAATGGTGTAATGGAGAGGCGATGCATGAGGCTGCAGCGTGGGACTTCTTAAAGAGTGGGAGCAATGGTATCGTTGGCCAGAGCAGCAGAGAAATGGATGGTACTCCTCCCTGCCCAAAGTCCCCATGTCTGCCACTAGCATGCTAAGCCACATGCCCCTTCTGCCATCTTGAAACTTTCCAGCTCTATGGTGGCTGGTGCCCTTTGGGACTGGTGGGGCAGAAGGCAGGGAGCCAAACAGCAGGTGGCGCCAGAGGCAACAACAGGAGCCCAGGCCAGCTCATTCCAGTTAATTCTCATCTTCCTCCCTGCTGAGTTCTGCAAGGGCAACACTGAGATAAGGGGGAGGAAGCTAGCCATTCCCTGGAGTGGTTGTTAAGCAGGAAAACAGGCTGGGAGACTTGGGAGGTTGGCTGAGAGCAGACTGAGGTTGGTGGGGCAGTGCCCCATTTGCCCTAACGGACCAGCCCCCACTTCTCCACCTTCACTTCCATGCTCAGAACTTGCAGCTGTCTATTTCCACACAGCGAAGCCAGAGCAGTAGCATTTATTTACCACAGCAGGCAAGCTTCATTCACACCACAGTGTTTCCCGCACACTTACAAAGCATGCAGTTTCATTTCAGCTGCAAATCAAGTTTGCCAGGCATGACCTTGATATTAACATCGTACCCACACCCAACCAGGCAGTTTCACATTCATATATACCCAGAGCCTCAAAGTGCTCCTATTTTCCAGGGACAGTCCCGGATTTACAGAAGCCGTCCTGGTTTCTGATTTGATCCTGGAATGTCTCGCTTTTCCTATCTTCATCAGAGAAATGTTGGAGGATATGGAGTTATGCAACCCCTGAGACAAGAAAATAAGTAGCTATACAACCGTTAGAAGACACCTGAAACCAGCCCTGTATAGAGAAGTTTTTTAAAATGTTTAATGTTTTATTATGTTTTCATATATGTTGGAAGCAGCACAGAGTGGCTGTGGAAACCCAGTCAGATGCATGGGATGCATGGGATATACTCATCATCATCATCATCATCAGCAGCATCAGTGCTTTTTTCTGGGGGTACGCAGGGGTACACATAACCCTAAACATTTTGTGAATCTTTGTACTTTTGTCAATTTACTGTATTTATTTTTCCCAATTTGAACTATAAAATGATGATTTTCTTGAGTCAAAATGAGAGTACTCCTAAACATTTTTAGCACTTCTTCTTCTTCTTCTTCTTCTTCTTCTTCTTCTTCTTCTTCTTCTTCTTCTTCTTCTTCTTCTTCTTCTTCATTAAAGGTAAAGGTACCCCTGAATGTTAGATCCAGTTGCAGACGACTCTGGGGTTGCGGCGCTCATCTCGCTCTATAGGCTGAGGGAACTAGCGTTTGTCAACAGACAGCTTCCAGGTCATGTGGCCAGCCTGACTAAGCCGCTTTTGGCGAACCAGAGCAGCACATAGAAATGCCGTTTACCTTCCCACTGGAGCGGTACCTATTTATCTACTTGCACTTTTAACGTGCTTTTGAACTGCTAGGTGGGCAGGAGCTGGGACCGAACAATGGGAGCTCAGCCTGTTGCGGGGATTCGAACCGCCGACCTTCTGATCGTCAAGCCCTAGGGCTCAGTGGTTTAGACCACAGCGTCCCTATTTTCATCAGAGAAATGTTGGAGGGTATGATAAACTGCTCCACGTTCTATATATGTTTGAACACCTATGATAAGGTGTTGGAGGTGACATAAACATTCAAGGGGCATTGTGTGTGGAAATGCCCCTCCTGAAATGCTCTCAAGCAGTATTGGGGTGAATGTAGTTCAGCTCACTTGGGGAGGGGGTGTTCCACAGTCCTTGGCACAGAATCCTTTCCCTCCAAGGCTGTGTATGTGTGTGTTTCCTGCACAATTTTTGTGCGTGTGGAAGACAGGAGCGAGCAAATTCTCTAGTCTCAGGTTACTGTTCAGACTCACTGGGGAGAAAAAAAATGGCTTGCTGTGGAGGTATTTTTACCATGATGCGGAATTTATATTCTACTGGAAAGCTACGGCTGAAAT
Organism: Podarcis bocagei; assembly: GCF_964188305.1. NCBI lineage: Eukaryota > Metazoa > Chordata > Lepidosauria > Squamata > Lacertidae > Podarcis > Podarcis bocagei. The sequence continues at coordinate 46,609,800 of NC_138137.1, read as the reverse complement.
AATAAGGTTATGTTTCGGAGCAGGTTGAGACTGTGTTGGTAATTTACGCTTAACTACATGTGCATAAAATATCTGGGATTAAATCTGAAATGTAATTTAATTCCATTATTGGACCTAACAGTTGACCAAAGCACCTGGTGCAGGAGAGGGAGAGAGAGAGAGGGAGAAAAAGAAAGAAGGAGAGGGAGAAAGAAAGAGACCTTTCTGCGGGAATTCTAGAGACAGTGAAACAGTGGCATCTCATCTTTCTCCACACGCCGTCTGAATTTCTCATGGCGAAGAGCATTACACGCCTCACATTAAGTGCCGGTTACAGTAAAAACAAAATCTACTTCACAGTTCATGCAGCACTGTGGTGTGCTGGGATCAATGTAGTAGACATGTAATATGTGCAAGGGAGTCCTATGCTACCAAATCCTTGCGGACATGTTCTAAGGAGTTGTGATTAGCTGTGGGATTCTGGTGTGCGTCCTATTCAGATCAGAAGACACGCCATCTTCCGCTTTATATACCCACAGTTGTAAACACCCGTTTATACCACATAAAAGTATGACAATGGCCTCTTCATGAACACTTCGGAAAGGCAACTCTCTGGTGCAAGCGCATTGCAAGCCAGCACGGCGAGTGGAAAAAAAGAAAGGAAAAAGGATGCATGTTTATGGGCGACGGCAACAAAGCGGGGTGTGTGTGTGTGTGGGGGGAGCAGTGACGAACAGTTTGCAAATGAAAATTAATTGCACCAGAAACCTGAAGGAAAGAAACTGGTTGGCTTCCGTTAGAGGGGAAAATATCGTACTGCAGTCAAGCCTGACCCTGTCCCTTGAAAACCATTTCTCCGATTTGTTCAGGTCACAAGCGGGATGGAAATGAGCCTCCGTGCTGCTTCTTCACACATCCGGATTTAATAGACTTTTTTTCCACTGATAAAAGAGCACTAATGAGTTCATTTTCAAGCTATTAAATTGGCTATAATAGCTAGTTCTACTGATGATTGCACAGAGACCTGCCCGTCACAGTGGGTTTTGTCTTTGGCTCTTAACCATTTGCTGTCCTTGGGTTAGGAGATAAATACATAATTTGGAAAAAAGAGAGAGAGAGAAAATGAAAGGAGGTGGGGGGGGATGAGGAGGAGGGGGGGAGGGAGGGAGAGAAAGACATGTCAAATGACAGAGGCCACAGACATTATTTTCCTACCAAGCAGTTCATTGGTCTCTCACCTGCCTGTTTTGTCGTTCTGGATTTTTGCAGGAAGCATTAAAGAGCATTTTTCAGTTTTACACACACACACACACACACACACACACACACACACACACACACACCCCTTCTGCCTGGAATCCCTGCATGATCCAAAAAAGGATTCAAAACCTGTGCAGCACAATTGCAGTTTTGATGGCTGGGAATACAGTGGAGATTTTCAATCGCTTCTTCTGAAAATGTTTTTGTTGCAAAGTACAGGCCTTACTTTGCGTATTGTATGTGGAGCTTGAGGATTTCTCATTCTTCCTCCTTCCTCTCGCTTTCTACCTTCCCCGTCTTCCTCCTCCTCCTTCTCTTCCTTCACCCCACCACATGCCCTTGTTAAATGTGCAAACCAAATACTGGGTTCAATTTACTGCAGAAAGCAACTTTTCTTCTCCCCCGCCCCACTTTTTGGTGGCATAGTCATACAAATGAATGCAATTAAGGAATCACTAGGTGATTTCACGTCTGGTTTAAGTACACATCACTTGCATTATTCCTTCAATCTATCAGTCTCCTTAAAGGCAGGCAATTAAAGGCAATTCGGCTTGCTGGCATAAACTCTGCCCTTCTCATTACTCTGGAGGGGGCTTTGTTTGGGAGACCCTTTTAGCAATGCCGTCTGGCTGCTTTCTTTAGGGGCTGCTCAGTCTGGCAGCCTGAGGTGGCACATGCTAGGAGAAAGAGCCGATCGCTGCCTTTGGTAATACACCAGAGATGCCTGAAGTGGTCCCTTCAAACACAATTGCTACTATGAGCAAAATATAATGAAAGGGGAGGGGGAGGATAACTCAAATAAACTGTAGTTTACCCCTCCAAGAGTTACAGTTCCTAGCGACCCTTAAACTACAGAGCCCAGAATTCTTTGAGCGGGCAGGAAATGTGCTTCAAATGTGCTTTAAAAGTATACTGCGTACATGGCGTTTGCAATACAGTGGTACCTCAGGTTACATACGCTTCAGGTTACATACGCTTCAGGTTACAGACTCCGCTAACCCAGAAATAGTGCTTCAGGTTAAGAACTTTGCTTCAGGATGAGAACAGAAATTGTGCTCCGGCGGCGCGGCAGCAGCAGGAGGCCCCATTAGCTAAAGTGGTGCTTCAGGTTAAGAACAGTTTCAGGTTAAGAACGGACGTCCAGAACAAATTAAGTTCTTAACCTGAGGTACCACTGTACTTTAATCCCACTGAAATCGGTCTGGCAAATTATCCATGACTAACTTATATCCCATTGATTTCAGTGGGACTAAAGCACAACTAACTTGGTCTGGATCCAATTACTTATCTGAACATTTCTCCCAATTTTGTTCTTCATTTGATCTTCCAACATGGCGTCCTAATGTTTCTCAAATGAATGGTTTCATAAGCCCACCAAAACAAGAAACAAACAGTATCTTTTAAGAAATAACAGTATGGGGGGGATAAAGTTGTCATTCTTGACTGTTGTTAAAGATCCACCTTGAAAATACGGGGCAATCACAACGCGCACACATTTCACTTGTGCAAATTAAATAATACACCATTGGCTTTGGTGGCAGCGGCCTTCCGGTGAAGTGGCTTTGAAATAAGTGGGGAGGCAATGGAGGCTGATGGAGGAAGGAAAAAAACATGGGCTTCTTGCTGAAGAAGTGAGGAAAGAGGCAGACAGAGAGAGCTGCAGGCAAAAGAAAAAAGCTAGCGTGGATCTGGGATGTAGCTGTAGCTTCTGCCTGCCTTTTCCCTCCCTTTCACAGCTGAGGGAACCAAGTTTATTCTTTCTGCGTCCATCGCAGAAAATTAAAATGTTGTGAGTGAAGTATTAAGGTGTGCAGGACTAAAGTATTGAGCAATTAAGTTCCAACTCCGACTTCAACTTCCATTCCTAACTTTAAAAAAAAAAATGTGCGAAAGTACATGGAGGATTAAAACAATATATCAACTCGAGTTTCTATTTCTGACAAATTCAAGTTGTGGACTTGTGTGTAGCTGTGAATTTCACGCTCATTGAGTATCTTCTTCCAAGCTTAACTAATACTTTTTCACAGACAATCAACCTGCCTTTCCAATGACACATCCCTTGTTCAGCTTCAAAAACATTCTGGAGAAAGCCAATGGTTACGCTGATGCAATTCACAAACCTTATGGTCCCAGTTCAGTTTTTAACTAATTTGATTGGGCTTATTTGAACTTTCCCTTTCTGCTAAGGAATCCTCTTCTGGTCTGTTTACAGCAGGAAGTTGAGGGCTTAATTTTTAAAAACAAAACAAAACTGCAGTTAATACCAAACCTGCAACAACAGAGCATATCATCGAATTCACGAAACTTGCCCACCTTTCTCTTTACCATCAGAACCGCATAAATATGTGAATCATGTTCAAAACGAGTGAGTACTTCATACGAGGGAGCCGCAAGATGCTCTGTTTCCTAAGGAAGAGTGATGCTGTTTTCTCCATTCATCTATTTAAAATAGTTACTACCTGCTCTTCAATGCAACAGCAATCTTAGAAAGGGTTCCATCAAAAAGTCAACATACAAACATATACAGTGGTACCTCGGGTTACAGACACTTCAGGTTACAGACGCTTCAGGTTACAGACTCCGCTAACCCAGAAATAGTACCTCGGGTTGAGAACTTTGCTTCAGGATGAGAACAGAAATCAGGTGGTGGCAGTGGGAGGCCCCATTAGCTAAAGTCCTATCTCCGGTTAAGAACAGTTTCAAGTTAAGAACGGACCTCCAGAATGAATTAAGTTCTTAACCCGAGGTACCACTGTACAATAAAACTGCAGAAATAAATGTGACGTGTCCATCCCAGCTACCAGAAAGAAAACAAAAAACAGCAACAAACAGGCACTAAAATCCAGAAAATGCCTTCAGAAAGACAGGAGTCTTCAGCTGCCAACTAAAACTCAGAAGCATTTTAGAGGAGCAGCAGCTCCTTGACTGGGATGCCATCACCAAGAAATTAAACTATTCATCGGGATGTCAGGATCCTCTATCATAGGCAGTGCAGGCTCTTGCACCAGTTCTAGCTAGAAAGAAAGGATTCAGTCTCTTCACGCTTCTCCAGATATGTTTACTCAGAAGCAAATTCCACTGACAGCTAGGAGATTTACTATCAATTTTAGTCATCTTTTGAATGTTTCTAAATACCTGCTTTTGTTGCTAATTTTAATGTTTCATATTATTATTTTTTTGGAAACTGTTTAGTTTTTCTTACAATAAGTGATATATAAAAAGAAAAGGTGCAGATGGTGACAGCAGCCACAAAATTAAAAGACTCCTGCTTCTTGGGAGAAAAGCTATGACAAACCTAGACAGCATCTTAAAAAGTAGAGACATCACCTTGCCAACAAAGGCCCGTATAGTAAAAGCTATGGCTTTCCCAGTAGTGATGTATGGAAGTGAAAGCTGGACCATAAAGAAGGCTGATCGCTGAAGAATTGATGCTTTTGAATTATGGTGCTGGAGGAGACTCTTGAGAGTCCCATGGACTGCAGGAAGATCAAACCTATCCATTCTGAAGGAAATCAGCCCTGAGTGTTCACTGGAAGGACAGGTCCTGAAGCTGAGGCTCCAATACTTTGGCCACCTCATGAGAAGAGAAGACTCCCTGGAAAAGACCCTGATGTTGGGAAAGATGGAGGGCACAAGGAGAAGGGGACGACAGAGGACGAGATGTTTGCATAGTGTTCTCGAAGCTACCAGCATGAGTTTGACCAAACTGCGGGAGGCAGTGTAAGACAGGAGTGCCTGGCGTGCTCTGGTCCATGGGGTCATGAAGAGTTGGACATGACTAAATGACTAAACAACAACAACAACAACAAACAAAGGGACCCCTGACCATTAGGTCCAGTCGTGGACGACTCTGGGGTTGTGGCGCTCATATCGCTTTATTGGCCGAGGGAGCCGGCGTACAGCGTCTGGGTCATGCGGTCAGCATGACTAAGCTGCTTCTGGCGAACCAGAGCAGCGCACAGAAATGCCATTTACCTTCCCACTGGAGCGGTACCTATTTATCTACTTGCACTTTTTGGGGTGCTTTCGAACTGCTAGGTTGGCAGGAGCAGGGACCGAGCAACGGGAGGAGAAATCCTTAGCCAATCATCAGAGGTTTAGGGGGGAAATGGTTTTATATGGGGTGGTGGTGCAGATAAGGCCCCCAGACTAGGGGTCAGCTAATGACCACCTTTACCTTACTCTCTTTAAAGCCTGAAATGTGTGCCTGCATGTTGCCCAAGCTACCTACTGCACCTCATGACAGCCATCTACAAACAAGGGGTCAGTGAAATCTAGCAGGAAGGTTTGATACAGTCGAAAATTCAAGCAAAGTAAACTTGGGGGTGGGGGAAGTGGCACACGTTCCCTTCTAAGTCCTTGATTGTCTGGGTCAAATGAGACCAAGGACCTTAAAAGGTACTGCTGCTTGCAGGATAACTTGTCATTGTTGTTGAAGACTGACATGGGCCCGTATCAGGGAAAAACATCAATACAATTGACATTAATTAGTCCCCTTGGCAGGCACTCAACTCTCAGCCATTGTGCTACTCCTTAATAACTCTTCCAGCCAATCAGATTGCGCACCAAATCTAAGCCAATTTACAACAACTGCTATCGCAAAATTGCAAAAATAGAAGCTAATCTAAAATTAAAAAGGCCTACAGCTGGAACGCTGAAAGAAAGTTTCTTTTTCCCTTTGTTTGAAAGGTTGGGAGAAAGGTTAGTGTTTTGCTTTTCAAGTTTTTGCTGCTCTGTGCTTCGACGTTCACATATTTTACCTGAACTCTTAAAAATTCCTCTATACGCACAAAATTTAGGGGAGGGGTTTGCACCAAACTTCCAGTACATACTGCTGATTTTCTTTTTCTTTTTTAAGAAGAGAAAATGATCTGAAACTGGAGTAGCAGCATCCTTTCTCTCCAGTGTTAGATGCATGCTGAATGTCTGTCAGAGGCCTTTTGATTGGAGAAATCTGCTACTTCCTTCAATGAAAGATGTTAATAATAATAAAGAAACCTTATTGAACTGGATGCTGTTAGTTTTTGATTAGCATGTTATGCCTTCGTGTACAAAGCCAATAAAGATAAGAGTGGAAAACACGGTTTTCCGTTGTACTCTGAATTCAGCACGGCAGTGGTTAAACATGCACACTGATATATTTGAGTAGTTTATTTCTCCAGGCTTACAAATTTGATTACTATGGAGTATAAAGCTATTAAAAATATGACCTTTCTATACTGTACATCTTGGCAAGGAGCCAAATAATAACTTTGTTTGACTTGCTCAGTACAATAGAATGCCTATTCAGCTGGAAATAAAATGACTTTTCTTGACTGAATATTATACCTGGAAGATTAAATGTTCATCATGAGTGTAAGACACATATCGAGACATTAATTCAGAGTCGCAAGAGCCCAGGTACTTGAGAAACGACATTCCCCGCCTCCCCCCCATTTCTGACAGAAAGCAATGCAGACTTTGGCATATTCCCTCCCCACCCCACCCCTGCTATCTGAGGAAAAATCAGAGGCAAAATGGTGCAGAAACACTTGTGCAATTAACAAAAACCCAAGTTTTCTTACTTGGGGTGGATGGATATGTTCACGTTGGCCTCTCAACTTCCATATCTTAAGTACAGCTCGCTACATTCCTGGACTCCTTTGGGTTTTCAGAAATATATTTTAAAACCCCCAAAGAACCCACACCCTGCTCCAAACAGCTCAGTGAGTAGCAGCTATGGAATATTGAGTGTCAGCTGAACTAGAAATCTGGAGGGGAGAGTGAAAGGTCTTGTGCCATTTGTGCATCTAACATTTAAAATGAGTGAATAGATGAAATGCATCTGTAGGCAGAGGGCCAGGATTGGCTCCAATACCCATTTAGCAGTGGTGTAATGGAAAGGGAATGCGGAGGAGAGCAGTTCTGGGACATATCCACCCCCCCCCCTGCAAGCAAGGACTGATTAGATTATCTGATAGAATGGCAGATGGACCCTTGCTGTGGTAAATAAATGAAGGCCACCTCATGAGAAGAGAAGACTCCCTGGAAAAGACCCTGATGTTGGGAAAGATGGAGGGCACAAGGAGAAGGGGACGACAGAGGACGAGATGGTTGGACAGTGTTCTCGAAGCTACAAACATGAGTCTGACAAAACTGCTGGAGGCAGTGGAAGACAGGAGTGCCTGGCATGCTCTGGTCCATGGGGTCACAAGAGTCGGACACGACTAAACGACTAAACAACAACAACAACAACAACAACAACAGCTGTCCTTATGAGCTCCTGCACTTCAAAATTTACCACTTCAGCACTGCTGTTTATGGTGTGCTCAGTGGGGAACCTGGGTTGCAGCTGTCTCATGTGTGAATGGGCCCCCTTGCGGCCAGTTTAAATGGGCATGAAAGCAGGCCTAAGCTCCAGCAACACCAGAGCACTAAATCATCTCCCTATTGGAGTTTTGGTAAAGTTAACCCAAGGAAATGTGTATCTAAAATACCCGACAGGCTCATTTCCACCTCTATCAAGTGTTTCCTATGCACATGAATGCTTGCTGTCTAAATTTGGGCTCATTGCAGTGCACTAGCGAGTCGTTAAGTATTTTGGAAGTGCGAAAACACTGATTCACAGTTTCCATTTTTGGGGGAAAGGGGTAGAGATAGAAAGGAAGTGGAGCATATTTCACAGAGTCATAGCTGCAGGTGAAAGGGGCTACTTCCTTCCTGCATCTTATTTGTAAATTGACATTGATGGGCTTGTGTTTCTCACATGTCGGAGGATCAGCATTTGGGTAAAGCAATTTCAAAAACCTGACACAGTAAGAAACCATTTTTTTAGACAGAATCTCAGATTCCCTTAAGGTGGAATAGAAAGCAGATAATTTATTTGAATGGAACGTCCTAGGGCTGAGCTGAAGTATTGCTTTCCATCTGAATTCTTGATTTTGCAAAGCAAAAATGGGACATGTTGGAGCAGGGCATGGCTTCCATTATGTACACCCTCACCCAAAATCCTCAGATGTAGCATCAATCTTGGGCACTGTGGGGTGGGGGTGGGGAAATGGCGACTTACAAAAAAAATAATGATGTCATGCTACTTATTTCCCAAATGCTACAGGGAGAGAAAGGAACATTGGATATAAGGCTGATGTTTTAGGTAGCAATCCTGGGAGGCCAGTGTGGTGTAGTGGTTAGAGTGTCAAAGTAGATCCTAGGAGACCAGGGTTCAAATCTTCTGGATGATCTAGGGCCAGTCACTGCCTCTCAGCCTAACCTACCTCACAGGCTTGTTGTGGGGATTACACACACTTTCTTGAGCTACTTGGAGAAAAAGGTGGGATATAAACCACCAGCCAACCATGATGCTTGGTTCAATTCTCAATGTTCCCCTTGTTAAAAGAGCTTGAAAGAACCAATAGGCATGACTGATCTTTGGAGCTGTTTGGAAGGAATATGTGACTTTCAACATTAGTCACAGCAGCACAGAACATGGTCCAAATTGGATCCAGAAAACAAGTGTAAACTCTTCAAGAAATATCATCATGGCAACATGCTAAATTGGGAGCCAGATCCATGGTGAAACATGGCACCACCTCAACATTCAGACCAGACTGGCACACTGGTAGACACGCACACACAAAATTCAGCATAGATGGGGCGGAAAGGCTTAGAAAACTTAATTGGAACTGGCTCTAAACTGCTACAGCTGAGGTTGGCAATATTGGTTTGCTGCAATTGGCTTTTACTGATTTGCTCATAGAGGGCTTTGCTGTTTTTTGTCACGCTGAGGACTCCTTTCCAACAGTGTTTTTGAACAGCATCACTGCACAAAAACAAATCTTCAAAAGGAGGTTTTTGTGTGGCATAAGAGCTCAGTTGTTTTTAATAAGCCGCATATTACAGGATATTTCCAGGCTACTGATTTATTATTTACCAAATTTATTTCTGGAACTATTTGGAGTTTTCTGCTGGGGAAGGGACATAGCTCAGTGGCAAACCATCTATTAATTTGCCAAAGGTTACAGGTTCAGTCTCTAGCATCTCCAGGTGTAGCTGGAAGAGACTTATCCTGAAACCTTGGAGAGCCACTGCCAGATAGTGCAGGCTGTACTGAGAAAATAGGCTAATGATCTGACTTGGTATCAGGCAGGTTCCTATGTTACTTGGGGGTGTGTATTTGTTTGTGAGGAATGGACCAAAAGATCACTGCAAGTGTCCCTAACTGACTTACTCAAAAGAGCACCTCCAATGAGCATTAAGGTAGGGTGCCTCCTGCCACACCTGAGTACAAACTGGACTTGCAATGTGTGCATGTGTATGTTCTGTCTCTCATCTGGGCATTCTGGGATTCAGTGGATTGGCCTCCCAACTTGCTACAAACTTGCTTCAGACTCAGCAGGTTAAGATTCAAGTCAGTTGCCAAATAGCTATTAGAGTGGATCAATCAAGTGGAACATGATAGCAGGTGCAACAAAAGGAAGAAAAAGAATATGCACATTTTCTTTTCTTAAAAAATGAATCATGAAGACACCTGTACAGAGTGTAATAACTTATCAACCACTTTCAAACTAGGCAACAAAAGGTGGGAGCAGGAGGAGGAGGGCAAGAAGAGTAAAAATGCCCATTTATTATTGTGACCATTTCTACTTCGGCTTGCTTCAAGACACAGTGGATCCAAACCAGTTTTACCCACATGTAATATCTGCAAATGTGCTCCATTTTCCCATTCAAAGTCATAAAGAGAATATGAATTAAATCTGATTTGAATTATTGGCTTAACCGAACAATAGCACGTGCCATTCGGCCACCACTATTTTGCATCTCCAACAGTGACATGGCCACATTTGGGTTTTGCTTCAAGAGCAGAACATCTCGGGTGTTCATTCACAGAGCCCTTCCTTTTTACAGCCATTTCAGCAGATCAGACCATCCTTGGACAAGCACACCCACAGACAAATGCAATATGTTAACAGATTAACCCAAGAGATGTGGCAGCAGGAAATTCCCATGGCTGTCCATGATGGGGAAATTGCATTTGATGAACATTTGCATTGCTGTGATGCTGTTTAGAACCCCTTTGCTACCATCTGCTGCTTCCTTTCCTTTGATGGCAGACTGATTATGAACCTGCTTCATAGGCATGTTTGCCCGGTGCCTTCCTTATTAGCTTTTGGATGTCAGGCTTAGGATACCCTTTCCACCTGAGCTTCTGGTGTCCCTTGATCTGTTTTCAGTTATCTATTGGCTGCTGATTGCTGCTTTTAGACCTGCTCTTTCATATATATATCGCAAACACACACACATAATTGAAAGCCCTATTGGTGGAAATTCATTTAAACTAAATAAAGGACTTGCACCTTTCCCCTTTCTTCTTCCACTTCATGTTCCTCAGCCTTATTTTCTCGCAACAATGTTTGATCCAACGGGCTGTGGCAATCCTTGTAAACAAGCATCCACTATATTAAGGCTAAGCGCTTGAACAAAAATCACAAGGGTTGCCAGAGTGAATAACATTTAAAAGGTGGCGTGGGAAAAGGAGGTTGAGGACAAAAAGGAAAAGCCAGAAAATGGCACCAGGAAGGTCAGCACCAACACACACAAATTTGCATTAGCAATAAGCCCCAACATCTGCTGAAAACAGGAGGCATTTTTTCCAGCACTCCTGAAAATGCATCCCCAGATGAGCTAAGTACTTTTTGCCCAATACAGTGGTGCCTCGCAAGACGAAATTAATCCGTTCCGCGAGTCTCTTCGTCTTGCGGTTTTTTCGTCTTGCGAAGCACGGCTATTAGCGGCTTAGCGGCTATTAACGGCTTAGCGGCTTTAAGAAAAAGGAAACAAACTCGCAAGAACTCGCAAGACATTTCATCTTGCGAAGCAAGCCCATAGGGAAATTCGTCTTGCGGAACGACTCAAAAAACGGAAAACTCTTTCGTCTTGCGCGTTTTTCATCTTGCGAGGCATTCGTCTTGCGAGGTACCACTGTATTCAGAGACCTGATCTGGAGATCATAGGAAGGGGCCTTATACTGTGTCAGACCAATGGTCCATCTAGGTCAGCATGGTCTACCCTGAGTGGTAGCAGTTCTCCAGGATTTCAGAGAAGGATCTCTCCCAGCCCTATCTCAAGATGCCTGGGATTGAACCCGGGACCTTCTGCATGTAAGGCAGAATCTCTACCACTGAGCTACGGCCCTCCCCACTATATACACTGGGAACTGTCATGTCTTCTGCATAGATTAGAAAGACCGAGCTGCTGCTTGTCCTTGATACCGCCATCCTCCGAGAATATCAGTGAATAACTGCATAATGGAAGCAATAATAAACATATTAGGTGATACGCTCCTCCAAGTGTTCCCTTCTGCTTTCTTTTGAATATGGAGAGGAGATATTTTAACACACACACACACAGACACAGACACAGACACACACACACACACACACACACACTGCATCCAGGATTGCAAAGGGGGCCTCATCAGTGCTTTTTAAATAACCACATATAAATCCTAAACTCTATGGGTAGTATCCATGATTAATGGCATTCCTTCGACATTAGGCTGAGTCATTATCAGCCCGTTGCCTCTCAACACTTGTGATGCTGTTAATTATTGTTGTCTAGCTCGAAGGGATGTTTTCAAAACAGTCTCACTTTCCGCAACTGTAATGGCATTGTGAAGCCGGCATGCCAAAGCAGCAAGCTGCAACTGATAGTTAACAAAAAAAGGCAACCAAGAAGTTTAGAATAATTTAGCGGCACCTCAGATTATCAAGCTTTAAAAGCTGTTTTGAGATGGTATTAACTGCCAGCATTCTACTTTGGTCTCAATCTGGCAGGGCCGGAGGTGTCTGTCCCTATTACAGAGCTATATCTTATGTTGCAAATGGCATATGTACACCAATTTACAAGGGGGTAGATTATGACTAAGTTTCTGATTACAGAAGGCTTTCTTGGTAGTGGCGCTCACCCTGTGAAATGCCCTCCCATCAGATGTTAAGGAGATGAGTTAAACCACAGAGCCTAGGGCTTGCTGATCAGAAGGTCGGCAATTCCCATGATGGGGTGAGCTCCCGTTGTTCGGTCCCAGCTTTTGCCAACCTAGTAGTTCAAAAGCACACAGTGCAAGTAGATAAATAGGTACCGCTCCGGCGGGAAGGTAAATGGCGTTTCTGTGCGCTGCTCTGGTTCGCCAGAAGCAGCTTAGTCATGCAGGCCACATGACCTGGAAGCAGTGGCGTAGCGTGGGTTGTCAGCACCCGGGGCAAGGCATACCTTTGCGCTCCCTAACCCGTGGATTTGCGCCCCCTAACCCGTGGATTTGCGCCCCTAACCCTAACCCCCAGATGTTGCGCCCGGTGCGGCCGGCCCCCCTGCACCCCCCACGCTACGCCACTGCCTGGAAGTTGTACGTCAGCTCCCTCGGCCAGAGATGAGCGCCACAACCCCAGAGTCTTTCGTGACCGGACTTAACTGTCGGGGTCCTTTACCTTTACCTTTTTTAGAGCATCCAAACAGAACCTATTTTGTGGGCTAACTGCACAGACAGATGACTGCCATCTGCTCTGTGTAAGTTGCCCCCCAAATATGTTTTAGAAATGGAAGCTAGTGAAGAATTGGGGTGGCTCACCTCTTGACAAATACAGATCAGGAGAAGCATATTATGATGGAACTTCGTTAGTACCCTGGCTGCATGTTTCTTTCCAAGCTAGAATGAAGGTGATCAAAGCCTGGATCAAGGAGCCAAAGTAAAGTCATTCTTTTCCAGGAGCAAAACACTTTGCAGCAATGTAATCTTGTTGCACAAGAGGATACAACTTTGTTCAACAATTGATTACACAATGCGTTTCCACTAGTGCAACTGTTGCCTCGGATTCTTCTGCTTGGAAACATTGAAACTTGCCCTTGAACTAGCCGAGAATGTGGGATGAAAGCTCTGCAAGAGTGTGAGGTGGCCATGCCCATTGGGTGGCCCCAGAGGGTTGGCGAAAGGGGAATGTTAGCCCCTTGGTTTAAAAAGTTAGCTTCCACTGCTTTAAAGAAAAGGAGCAAGATATTCTGCCATCTTCCTGCTTGTGCACCCGAGGTAGGTAGGATGGATGCAGCACACCGTTGGGGAAACTCAACTCAGCATTTTCTATGATATCAAAGAAGATGCTTTGATATCACGGTAGCGAATGCTGGAAGCTCGGTGCCACCCGAAAGATGCGCTTCAGCATGCTTTGGGACTTGTCTGTTCCACAAGTCAACATGAAAAGGATTCTTTCAAGACACCCAGTCTGCAAAAGCAAACAAATGCCTCATCTACGCCATCACAATTCAGTGATGCAATTGCGATCCACGTTACACCGTTGCATCGCTACCCTATACATATGCATATACTGATCATTCAGTTTGTAGTTATTTATTCTGTGCTAATTTTAGTTCCTTTGTTCATTTTTGCATCATGTGTTTCCTTGGTTTACATTTATTCCCCCCCCCACACACTTTGGCTGAATCCATTTCATATACAGTGGAACCAACATTGGCATATGGAAACAATGCAGTCTAAATAAACCAACAGATACTCATGTTGTCAATAAATAAATAACCCCCCACTATTCCCAACAAAGCTTTCCACCCAAACCACTAGGCACACACCTCAAAACAAATGCATTTTAATTTCTCTGAACTGCTTGCTGCCTTCCCCCTTCTTTTGCCACACTTGGATGCATTGAAGTAAACCAGATGGTATTTATAGAAGCCAATTTTTATTGAAGCCCTTGAAAGATAGTCTCAGTGTTTCTCTGAGATCCAATGCATATTAACTGAAACTAATACATTTCTGAAATGGAATAGGTTGCTGCTACTGAACCAATTCGGGGTCCTTCATGGCTCATTTGCATAGTTTCAAACTACATTTGAAGCACATCAATATATATAATTATATGCACCCCTGATACAGCAGCCCTCAAACGCAATGTTAGGATTCTCATGCGTGCATGGGTCCTTTGGAAGAACAGAGGCCACCCCATTCTTCTCAGGACTTGGGAATACTCAACCTCCTCAGAAGGTGGAACATTACCAAACACTGAAGAGCATGAGATGGCCTTTGCTCCATGTCCAAAAGAGAGTTTCACAAGGCTATGGAGCCAGAATGCCTGCCAAGTATTGTCAATTGGCTGGTTCATTATTTGGCCATGTCCTGGCCTGGTTAAATATCCTAGGGATGATATGGCTCTCAACAGCTGCTAGCCATGATGCCTCTGCTCTGTCTCCACTGCTGGAGGCATTCATCCTTCTGTATATCGGTTGCTGGAAACCACAGGAGGGGTGAGTGCTGTTGTGCTTGGATCCTGTTTGCGGGTTTCCTACTCTTTGGCTGGCCACTGTGAGAATGGAATGCTGGATTAAATGGGCCATTGGCCTGATCCAGCGGGATCTTCTTATGTTCATATGGAGTCAAGAAGACCCATATGTAAGAGGCAATCTATAGTGCCCCATGGGACCATTCAACAGCAGCGGCAGCAATGAGGGCCTCTTGCTCCTCAGCCTTGCAGTGGTCAAGGTCACACATGCATTTGTGCCTCACTTAGGAACCGCTCACCCCACCCTGTGGTTGTCTCCAGGGGGCTTCTGTGCATTTCTCCTTGCAACAAAACCAGTTAAACCAAATGGACCAGCTTTTCCTACTGGTTACTACAGTGGCACAAATCAGGACAAGGAACCAGTATTTCCACTAGCTTCACTGCATTAGCCATGAGAGAAATAAGGGCCTCCGATCTGGCTTGGCAAGCTTCCCAAACAGGACAGGACACTGTGATTTATGCAACTAATGTAACCATATAAGCACAATTCTTTCTGCTCATTGTTACTGGTCTAATAAATTATTTCTTTAAAATGTTTGACTAGTATTTGACCAATATTTGAACTTGGACGCCTGGAACTTCTCTTCTCACCTCAGTCCTGTGCAATTGACATGTGCACAGAATATAAAGTTGGAAAACAGAGCTTTGGGTGTAGCTCTACTAACCTGAATTTCATGGATCCTTTTAAAGGAAAAGTCTCTAATTTGAATTTTGCCCAGTCATCTAAGAAGATGATACATTTTGCCAGCTGGGAAATTTAAAAAGTAGTATTAAAACCTGGGGGTGGGAGTGGAGAATTTGATTTTCCCCCAAATCCAGATTTTCAAGAAAACTTGCTTAAATCAATTGGATCCATCTAGCATCCTGCTATCTATGTCACCTGGCAGAGTAACCCTCCATTCTGAGGTCTTGGGCAGAAGATGTTTCTCAGCTGAGCTAACAGAGATACCAGGATAGAACAGGGGTCCTTCTGTATGCATCCATCACTATGCCAAGGAGGAGGTAACTCATATACTATTTCCTGAAAGGAAAACTTATAGCATTGCCCAGTGCAAGGCACCACACACAGTGTTTTATTTGAATGTTTCAGGTTTCAAGTGACATACATTTTCTTTAAAAAACAAACAAACACCCACTGGTCTTTCAGTTTTTATTCCACTCACAGAATTCAGAAAACAAAAGAAATCTCTTACTTTTAGGAATGGGCTTCAGAGACCAGAAATTTCTTACGGTAACAAGGTATGAAATTTCCCTTTTCATACAGCTCTAGTTTTTAAGTATCTTTTCTGAGAAGCTGCTGAAGTGACTCCAAGAGGCACTCAGTACTTCCTTTGGCCCACATTCTAGAGAAATCTTGTGCAGTCTCTTCTGTTTCACAAAAAATAATAGTAATTGATAGCTCTTAGCAATGTAGTGTCCTAGTAGAACCTCTCACAAGCGCAGCTAGACAGATTGCTTTGATGGTTTTAATGGTATTCTCTTGGATTATTGCATTTTAACTTTTTGCAACCCAGCTTGAGATCACTCATTGTGATGAAGGGCAAAGATATACAGTAAATCTTAAGGGTGGTACACCATTTCTACTAAGAGCAGACCTGCTTAATGGATCCAACTCAGTCATGCTCATTAATTTCAATGGGTCTACTATGAGTAAAACAAAGTTGACAATTACCCTTTAAACAAATTAAGTGTCCTGGCTAAGGTGAAAAATATCCACCACATTTTATTCATTGCTGTAACACCAGTCTTGACCATGCCCCTGCAAGCCCAGGAGGTTTGGCCAGGTTCCAAAGCAGAGGTCTTTTGTGTGTGAGAAACAACAACTCATATTGCCAAAACTTTGTTCTTTTTGGCCATAGATTCTCAAATTGATTCAGATATTGGAATCGAAACTGACTGAACTTAGTAGTAGATAGGTAGCCGTGTTGGTCTGCCATAGTCAAAATAAAAAAATTCCTTCCAGTAGCACCTTAAAGACCAACTAAGTTAGTTCTTGGTATGAGCTTTCGTGTGCATGCACACTTCTTCAGATACACAGTTCAGATGACTGAACTTAAACTTGCAAAAATGAGAAACCGGGGGAAACCAACATTGACAGATTCATCCATCCCTATTGCCACCTTGGCCACAAAACTGTTGCATGTCTCCGGGACCAGTTGTGCCAGCAATGGCTGCAGATGTCCTTACTGCTGCCAGAGTAGTACTCCTATGGCCGGAGCCAGCATCTTAACTGCTGTAGCCTCTGGCTATGCCCTCTCTCCATCCTCTCAGGCTTTGGCACATTAAGGAGAGTCTCTCAGACAGCATCCATCTGGAATGCATCTCCAAAGTCCTTAGCTCAGTGGTAGAACATCTGCCTCACATGCAGGAGGTTCCAGGGTCAATCTCCAGCATCTCTGGTGTCAGGCTTCAGGAAAGCGACTCCCTCCCTCCCTTTGGCCATGGATGAGCAGGACAAAGCAAAATGAGTCTCTTACCATTTAAAGAGATTTTAGTGATCACAGCTCAAGAGACCATCTTGGAGAAAAGGTGATCCCAATTAAGGTTTCCCCCCACTTCCCTCTTAGTCACTTCCTCTGCTTGCAACCTGATCTTGCAACCACTGTGCTTTTTGTGCAGCCACCTTATCTGCTCCACATGACTTTGGACTGATAGGCTGGACACTTTCTAGCGAGAAAGAGCCTGTTAGCTCTCTCTCGTCCAGTTCTTCTTCACCTTGGTGTTCACCCCCCAGTCCTTCCCAACTTTGGTCTTCAGAACTATGCCCCTTGGCAAACCACTGTTCCAAATCTATACTGCTCCTCTGCTCCTGGGCAGCTCCAGGATCCTGGTCAGGAGCAGGGGGAGCCTCCCACCATTCCTCATCGGAGCTGTACTCCTCAGCCTGGTCTCTGACATCTGGGTAGGGCTGGGAGAAACCCTTGCCTGAAAAGCTGGTGAGCCAGTGCCTGTCAGTGTGGGCAATGCTGGGCTAGATGGACCAATGGTTTCACTCAGCATTAAGCAGCTTCCTGTGCCTAGCAAACACCACCAATGGGCAGAGTCCAAATCTGCTGCCAAACAAAGGGCAAGTCCCCTTTCTGTTGGTAAGGTTCGCGATCAAGACACAGGATCAACAGCAAGCGCACCGAAATGAATAGCAGAGAAAGAGGCCTGCACAATTATCTGAGAATGAAATGAAAAACGTCAGCTTCCTTAAACAGCCTGTGTAATAATGTGCGCCTGTGTGTGTAAGCCTTTTCTCCCTACTGATACAGATTGCACCACATCCCCGTGTTTTACTAGCTTAGGAGCACTTCACAAAAATGTGCAGTTAATGATTTATTAATAATTAGTTTAAATAATTTACTTTACAACTGAATTAACATGCCGGCAAAGTTGCACACCACTCAGAGCGGGAAGCAAATGCTTTTTAAGGGTCTAAGTAATTTAATTAGCATGTCCTTTCTCCCTCCCTCCTTCCCTGGCTTTCTCTGCCACTGATGTATCTGTTTGAGTCACAAAATATGTTTTTTCTCTGTTGTTTAGTGGAAAGGGGGAAACATGGGGGGGGGGCTAATTTAGGGATGCGGGGGAGAAATATGTTGGGGAGAGGGGGTTTGTGTCATTTTGGGATAAAAGCTCAGCTGAGGTTTTTGACTGAACTTAGGTGGCTGGAGTTGATTTTTTGAAGCTGATAGCTTCAAAAGAAGACTTGGGATTGCATGATAATAATGGGCATTAAATTACCTTCTCTCCAGCAGAGTGTATCATTTGGAGTCAGGTCATAAACAGGGAAAGGAATCTTTGGTTCTCTTTTCCTTGATGTAAGGGCGCCTTGCAGAAGCAACAGCAGCAGCAGCGAAACTCTCTACCCTGCTCTAGTTAGATGGCATTATGATTCTCAAAGCACAGCGTTAAATCAGATGCTAAGTGGAGAAAGGAACAGACTTCTAATCATTGATAAAGATGGGATTCATTTGAATGAGAAAGAAGGCTTGATGGGTCGGGGGAAAGGGTGACATGTGGTTTTTGTGTGTGGTTTTTGTGTGTGGTTTTTGCTTTTACCTTTCAAAGCCATAAGTTTCAAATGTTAATTTAGATGCAAAACAACGACATACAGTTTGTTAATGTGATGCCAGAGTCTCCCCTCCCCACACATGGGTTGGAGATGTACAAACAATGAATAATAGCAATTGTTGCAGCATTAGTCAAATAAATAAGCCATGGAGTCAGCCTGCTGTTCCGGGCTGATATCAAATGGAACACCATGCTGCTTCTCCATTGCTTTATGTTCACAGCACAGGGGTACATAGGGAATCTAGGGGCATCACAAAATGAGCCGCCAGAAGCTCTCTATTTACCTTTCCAAAGGATAACAAGATCCCACAACCACAACTCTCTAAATTAGCGTATTAAATAGAGGAAGAAAAGCTTTCTATGTCCAGGGGACCATCAGGCCTCGTCATGTATCTGTATTGGGGTAGCCACTGTGGCACCCTCCGAATGTTGTTGGGCTGCAACTCCCATCATCTCTCATGCTGGCGGGAGTTAGAGTTCCACAATATCTGGAGGTCACCAAGTTGGCTCTATAAGAACTGAGAGTGGACCACGAGATGTGCCTCATCTTCCTACTGGTAGTTTTTAGTTTTTTTTAAGGAAAACTCTGGTACTTGGAGACACAGGGAAGCTGAACCAATTTTATTTTTCAACAAAACTGGTAAAACAAAAGATGCGTCAGGAGACAGAATTCCTTCAAGAAACAGTAGACTTCTATACAGGTTGATTCATAATGAAGTATACAGTTTCCATTTAACTGTATACTTCATTATGAATCACCCTGTATATTAATTTCAGTGGATGTTACAGGCTTCTAAACACACAGCTTATTTTCACTTCAGTTTCTTAAACTAATTGCAAAGGTGTTACAGGTTAGGTCTTAATGCTTTGGCTCTGAAACAAGGTGGTATAACAACACCAACAATTTGTTATTTACACCCTGTCCATCTGGCTGGGTTTCCCCAGCCCCTCTGAGCAGCTCGCAATAGAATATTAAAAAACACTTTCTGTTGGTTTCCAAACCTTCCACAAATCCTGAAGCTCCTCTTTTAGACCAGGGGATCCCCACACCCTTCTAACTGGTTTGGAATTGTTCTTCTCTCTCCAGAAGATCTTTCCCCTTCTTATGGAACTGAGAGCGAAGTACACTGTTTCCTCACAACTCCACTTCCCCTTTCTCAAATTCAGCCTCCCAGTTCTCACTTGTCTGTACACACTTAAAAGACACTAATCACTGTATTTTACTCCAACACTCAGCTCAGAGACTTCCTTCTCTGGCTGCAGATCTTTTTCTCAGGGTGAATTACAGTGGTACCTCGGGTTACAGATGCTTCAGATTACAGACGCTTCAGGTTACAGACTCTGCTAACCCAGAAATAGTACCTCGGGTTAAGAACTTTGCTTCAGGATGAGAACAGAAATCGGGCAGTGGCGGCGCAGCGGCAGCAGGAGGCCCCATTAGCTAAAGTGGTGCCTCAGTTTAAAAATACTTTCAGGTTAAGAACGGACCTCTGGAACGAATTAAGTTCTTAACTCGAGGTACCACTGTACACACAAAGTGCTGTCTCCACCCCACTCTGACTAGCTGTACCTGCAGCCAATCAGAGTGAGGCTCCAGCCCAACACTCTGTGAGACACTCCCCTCTGGAGGAATTCTGCTACACCGCCTGACCAAACTCTGATCTACCTGAGCTTCCCATCACAACCCCATGTGATATTTTCGTGCAACAGTGCAGCCCAGGGGAAGATAGTCAGAGGAGGGAAAGCTGACTTGCAGGGCAAAATGCCTGCTGTTGCATAGGAAGCTTCCTTATAAGAAGTCAGATCATTGGTCCGCGGTGGAGGCTGGGGCTCATTGGGACTGGCAGGGTGGAAGGCTGGGAGACCAACAGTAGGTGGAGCAAGAGTCAATGACAGTCAGGCCCAACAAATTCTAGTTCTGTCCCCATTCTTCTGCATGCTGAGATCTTCAAGGACTAAGGAAGAAGCAGATGACAGGCAGTGCCAGTCACAAGCTGGCTGAAGGCAGATGGATTTTGATGGTTGGTCCATTTTCTCTAATGGGCCAATCTCTACAGTTAGTCCATCTACTTCAGTAGCCTATCAAAGATGACTAGTAGCCTTACCTGGAGACACCTAAGGGCTGCATTCCCTTCTGGGCAACTTCAGAGGACCACATATCAATGCTGAGCATTGATGCAAATTTTAGCTTTGTACAATAGGCTAGTTTCTGCGCATGCTCACACATGCTGTATCAGAATTATCAGACATGTTTCAATGAATCAAAAAACTTGGGATGCAAAGCAGGGTTAGTGAGGAGTGTGGCCTGGTCTAGAGGGTCCCATTGGATTCACACTCCTGGTCTACAAGGACCACCTAAGCTTCAGATTCCGAAGACTTATATATTTGAGTCATGTGATATAATTCCTCTAACCCTTCCATTGCAGATACCTTATTCTTGCGTGTGACATCTCTTTTCAGAGTATAAGCCCACAAAAGTAGGGGCTGTTAATCCAAAAATTGTGTTTTTATTCAAGATGGGAAGACTCAATTTTAATTCCTAGAAACAATCTTAGCCCGAGAAGACTACGGCTTCCAACCTCATTTCCACATCTGTAAGAATACAGTTAACTTGGAAGGGGGCATCTGAATTCTATAAGGATTGAGCTCATGTTAAACGACTTTGTGAACTGTCAGACATAACAAAGTAGAATGAATAAAATTAGCTAAGGTAAATGGGTGGGGTGGGGGTGGGGGAAGAGAATCTTATTAAAAGCCCAGAGTGAGAAATCAGGTTCATTATTCCAAAAAGAGACAGATTCACTTTTATTTTAAAACAAAATGGGAAATCCAACAATGCGGTCACCTTTAAGTAATGAAACCTAAATTCAACTCTGGTGTCTTCAAATAGGCTGGAAATGCGGAGAAACGCCCCCAAAAGATGTTAACTTTGGCAAAGGTGATGACAAGGTTTGAATGGAGCGCAATTGAATGCAGATGGCATAATTGCGATCTCATTTAAACTAATGATGTGAACAATCTAATACCAGTGCTTGCAAATGCTCTGGGTCTTTGTTCATAACAGAGCCTTTAAAAAGGGGGAGGGAGGGAGAAGAGGTATATTTGTCCTATTTACATAATGAATGAGTGTGTGGGCATCAGCTGCTAACCATTTACTACAGAAAAAGATTAAGAAACACACACACACACACACACACACACACACACACACACACACACACAGAGCAATCTCTGCTATCCTTTCTTGAACCAGGAAAAGAAATATGTGGGTGTACTTCAATGCCACACATATGTAATCATGTAATTAACAATTATGTGGGCACTAGGTTTTATCACACTAACAACACTTTTTTAGCACTTCACTGACTGCAGTCCTTATGCCACCTTGGCATATAAGGACTTTTTTCAAGAGCCAACCTTCTGCCAATATTCCAGGCTCCCAAGACATGACCAGGCAGTTTCCATTTGCCCAAGGTCTAGATTATTCCTCAGTCACCCTCACTGGAAGGGTACAATGCCAATTTCTGCTCCTGGGCATCTTCAAGCTACACAGTGAAATTACACAGTGGCCTGGTTTGCAGATAGCACTAAGCCATGGTTTGTTTAACAAAGCCATGTTTTTGTCTCACAGAAAATTAAGCAAGCTGTACCTTGTTCCTCCCAAGTTTGGGGTTTCCCCCAGCTATACTTGCTTCATGTACACAGCTTGGTGATCGTCTTAGATGGAGCAATGCCAAGGTCCATAAGCCAACAACAAACTATAGCTTCAGATGGTGATTTGTTGATAAGAAACAAATAATAGTTACGTCACTAGGCAGTGAAGGAGAAAAGGGGAATTTCTCTTGATACAAAATCAGAGTCAATCGGTAAATTTAGTTGTGTGCTTAAATACAAATACACAAGCAAAACTAAACAAAACAATCATATTAATCCAACATGCACTCCTACTTGTTTTGTTCATTAGTTGAAATACAATTGCTCTATCATTACACATTTTAAAAGAAATAGGCTTGGTAGCTCACAATTCCTATTGAATTAGTGTCTTACAATTGCTGTGCGCAACCAAAAATATTACAAAATCTGTTTTAGGTTTATGATATGTAGGCATAATTAGAGATCAAGAATTCAGAGACTCAGAAAACAAAAAAATTCTAATAAAAATAATGTGTTTGCCACAATGCACTTTGCGGTGACAGCAAGGATATATCACCAAATTCCCCATATATAACAGGTATGTCCAAGGCATAATTTTTAAATGCAGGAAGTATTTCTCCAGGGCTTTGCTCAATCTGCAGCATGCTTGCAAGTTTGCCAAGCTGTTCTGCCCCTGATTTACTGTACTGCGAGCAGCACTCTGTCACTGTAACTAAGCTGGCTGCTTCGATCAGGGTTTTGCTCTCCCTTAGCATCTTGCTTACAGCAAAAAAATTATGCACTTGCTTGTATGTTACACATAAACACACACTGTTTTTAGCCACCTGCATCTATCATGGAAAGTTCCTAACAAGACTTTGGGGCTGAGGGAAGGGAAGAAAGACAGGTGTCTTCTTTTGGACAGTATGTACACGTACACACACACACACACA
Source organism: Podarcis bocagei (assembly GCF_964188305.1). Classification (NCBI taxonomy): domain Eukaryota; kingdom Metazoa; phylum Chordata; class Lepidosauria; order Squamata; family Lacertidae; genus Podarcis; species Podarcis bocagei. Next base: position 46,586,597 of record NC_138137.1, on the reverse strand, counting down.
CACACACACACACACACACACGTGTTGTAGATTGTCAAGAAGAACACAGAAATGCACCAGGCCTTCCAAAAACTGTCACCAAAAGATTCAGTTTCTCTGGTCCAAATACCAGCATGAACACTCAGGGTAGACCTTGACATGATGCTGAAGGTGGCAGACTTCCCTTGTCCATAATGTGTAGCTAGGAGTGATGAGACAACATTCAACACTGTCCTTTCTCCACAATGTTGGCTTGCGACAACTATGTCACACATCATGGAGACAGGGTGCCGAATGTGGCACAGCACTGCGAACACACCTCATTCAAGACGCAGCATCTCTCGCCCTTGGAGATTCTGTTCATTGGCATTCTCTAGCCAGCATAAACATGGAATTGTTTGGTTATCAGGACTGGGGCTAAATGAGCAGATGAGGGCAAAAAGGTCAGAGGTGAGAGGGAAGTCTTTGATGTTGCTCCATTGTCACAATGAGGAATATAGTTTGGAGCAAGAGTTATATAGGACCAGCCAGGTCTCTATTGGTTCCATAAGCCACATGTTCCTAGGAAAGCTGAAAAGCTGCAGTTCCAGCTCAGAGATTTGCTGGTAATTCTTGAGAGCTGTTCTGGCACTGCATAGAATAAGGTATAGGGTTATAAAGACTAGGACTAGCCACCTAAGAAAGTTTCTATCCAAATGCGATTTTAGTTTTAAATGCAGTGTAAGGTAGTCTCTGGGATGCGGGTGGCACTGTGGGTTGAACCACAGAGCCTAGGACATGCCGATCAGAATCCCCGCAACGGGGTGAGCTCCCCTTGCTCGGTCCCTGGTCCTGCTAACCTAGCAGTTTGAAAGCACATCAAAGTGCAAGTAGATAAATAGGTACCACTCTGGCAGGAAGGTAAATGGTGTTTCCGTGCGCTGCTCTGGTTCGCCAGAAGCGGCTTAATCATGCTGGCCACATGACCCGGAAGCTGTACACCAGCCCCCTTGGCCAACAAAGCGAGATGAGCGCCGCAACCCCAGAGTTGGCCACGACTGGACCTAATGGTCAGGGGTCCCCTTTACTTTAAGGTAGTCTCTATGGAGTATACTGTATTTAATTATGGGGTATCAGAGTTTTTAGGGGGCTAACCAGGCTGGGATGGCAGGGATAGCAGGCTTGTTGGTTTTTGAATGTCTGATGTAGATTTTTTCAATTTCGTTGTTCTGTATGGGACAATGACAATAGAAATTATTGTATCATCCCTGTGCTCTGCCGCCTGACTCCCTGGTTCAAGTTCCCTGGTGCCTTATTTTCCTCTTCCAAAATTAAGCTCTAGCACCATAAACGCTTCTTTCAATGGGAGTCCAAATTCACACAAGTAGGTAGCTGTGTAGTGTCCACCTTAAATCCGGGCCTGTGGATGAGGCTTGTGTGCGGAGGTAGTCCTCATTTAATCCTCAAAACAATTGAGACTGGCCCAAGTTCACTCAGTGAGCTTGATGGCTGGGTGGAGATTTGAACCATGGTCTGAGAATCCAACCACTGCACCACACTGTCCCTATCCTAAGCAGCCACATTGATTAGTCAGTGCAGAAAGTCAATATTTGGTGCTGGAAAAAGAGAGGGAACAGTAAAAATAAACAATACTGAACAGCAATATAAAAAGACTTGAAGAAGTATAATCTCATCCCACTCACTCCAATTCCACAGTTGTTTCCTGTTTCCCTTCACACTCGTATGCAGATCAAAACTTTACCCCACTGTGTTCCGTTTTGATCCTGACTCTAATGCATTTTCATGTTTTATTGCTCATGTTTTATAGGTGGCTTTTATTTGGGTTGATTTTTTTAAACACGAGATTTTAAATATCTTGCTGTAAGTTGCTTTGTGAGCTTCTTGTAAGGGAGCAAAAAACCGAAGAAGAAGCCATTAATAAGTGAATAATTATAATAATAATCCCCCCAGATCACAACTCTCCTTCCCCTTTTGCTGAGTGTCTGGGGTCTGCTTCAGCTTGACAGCTTCTGACGCAGAGATTCATACTCATGCTGGGAGTGGGGTGGAGAATCACATGTAAATGTGCCACACAGACACACAATTGTCTAATCTTCCGGGAGCCAGAATGTCTCAACCCACACTTGTTGTCAGATTTAAATCAACAGGTTGTTGTTGTTATTAACATTTCAGATGCATGCTTTATCAGGGTGTGAGCCTGATAAACAGACATGTATGAAAAGAATTTCAAATGACTGCCCTAGAAATTGTTTCCCTTCTGCAAAATTCCAGTCAAAGATGCAGTATGTTTAAAGCATAATTCTCCCTTACAAAGAATCTTGGGAACTGTGGTTTACCCCTCACCTAGCTATAGGTCGCAGCACCCTTAAACTACAATTCCCAGGATTCTCTAGAGGGGGAAGCATGCTTTTCATGCACGGTGTATGCAGTTGCAGACCATCCCTTCAGCATAGAAGGCACCATAATTTCTGCTGTTCTCAGGTGTGACTGTGTGCGGAGTGTGTCTGGCACTAAATATGGGAGCTGCCTGGTCCCAGAGAAACAGCCCATGCATCATACTAATGTTATCCTGCCATCTTCTGTATACTCTTAATCAGCCGGCAGCTGTGTTTTGCTTGATTCCAGAAATATAGCAGCGCTGTATATATCAAGCAGAAAAAGTGGGGGTGCAAAAAGCCCTACTGCACCACATATCTGTTTCCAAAACCTGCAATGGGGTGGGAATGGCTATGGAGGGGGCAGCCAACCCCTCTCCCCTCCTTGCGTCATTTCCATTTTTTGTTGTTGCTCGGTTTTATTTATTGCTACCGCCCGATCCTTTTGAGGTATAATTAAAAAAGATAAATAACCATATCATCGCCCATAAAGATAAATGGATAGTTTGAGGCTTTTTCTGTATGTATTGCATTTCCTCCTTCCTATGCGGGAAAATGAAGATTTTGGGCTTTTCATTCAGATCCCTTTTATAAGGAAAGTGGGGCAGGGAACACACACCCTAAGAAGCTAGATTATTTTGATCCATCTCCCTTTGCAACTGATTTTATGACAAACACAATAAGGTCATCCGTTATCTGTCTTCAGTGGTTATCCTGGTGGGCAAATACTTGGCTTTGTGTCAGGAGGAAAACACTGAACGCAGCACTGGAGCCTGCCATTAGCACCATTAATTGATCCACACACGACTAGAGGATTTTCCAGCAGGGATAACTGCCAAACTACAATACAGTGGTACCTCGGGTTACATATGCTTCAGGTTACATACGCTTCAGGTTACAGACTCCGCTAACCCAAAAATACCTTGGGTTAAGAAGAATAAGAAGAAGAGTTTGGATTTCATATCCCGCTTTATCACTACCCAAAGGAGTCTCAAAGCGGCCAACATTCTCCTTTCCCTTCCTCCCTGACAACAAACACTCTGTGAGGTGAGTGGGGCTGAGAGACTTCAAAGAAGTGTGACTAGCCCAAGGTCACCCAGCAGCTACATGTGGAGGAGCGGGGAATCGAACCTGGTTCACCAGATTACGAGACTACTGCTCTTAACCACTACACCACACTGGCTCTCTCAAGAACTTTGTTCAGAACTTTGCTTCAGGATGAGAACAGAAATTGCACGATGATGGTGCGGCGGCAGCAGGAGGCCCCATTAGTTAAAGTGGTGCTTCAGGTTGAGAACAGTTTCATCTTAAGAACGGACCTCCGGAACGAATTAAATACGTAACCAGAGGTACCACTGTAAATGTTAAAACTCTTGGGTGCTTGTCTTACCTCTCCAACCCCCAAACATTTCTGGCAGCTTAAAAGAATTTTAGTTGAACATTTGCCTCTCAGCCAATGAAAACCAGACCCAAAGTCCACCTAAGGCCACCATCCCATTACCAACAATAAGCAGACAGATGCTTCTATGAAGTCTACAAGCAAGCAGTGGAGGTTACTGTTCCCACCCATCTCTAGCAGCTGAAATTCAGAGGCATGCCACCTCTAAACACAAAGAATGGCTAGCATAGGTCCAGTAATTTCAGTGGGTCTACTGTGAGTAAAAACTAGTGAACACAGCACATGGCTTAGGTCCATGCTATCTGGAAAACTGTATCCCTATTGGATGGATTTTGATAAGTAGGGGATGATATATTAAACTTAATTTAGAACTTTAGCCTTTGTTAAAATATTACAACCGCTTTGCAGAATTAAAATGGAAACTAGAGACTAGGCTGCTTAGCCCTAAATACACTTATCCAGACAGCCCCATCAGGCTGGGTCCATCCTCTTTCCCTCCTACAAAAATAATCAGGAAACAAACTGTGTAGTAAGAAAATATAAAAATTACTCACATGTAAGTCTTGCCAGGATTCAGCAAACTACAGTGGTACCTAGGTTTAAGAGCAGCCCTGTTTACAAACTATTCGGTTTATGAAGTCTGCAAAACCGGAAGTAGTGTCCTGGTTCGCGAACTTTACCTCGGTCTAAGAATGGAATCCGAATGGTGGAAGGGCACTGGCAGTGGGAGGCCTCATTAGGGAAAGCACACTTCAGTTTAAGAACGGTTTCGGTTTAAGAATGGACTTCCAGAATGAATTAAGTTCGTAAACCGAGGTACCACTGCACGGTGAAGAATACAAGTTACTTTCTACATACTAAAATTACTAATGTTAAGTTGTGGGCGAACATATCAGACGACACAGCAATTCTTCCAAAGCAGCTCTTTATTTGTAAGCTGGAACAGAACTGACTGAGGAGCTCAGTCAGCCTGCTTATATAGAGCTCCAGAACAATGTAACTGTTGCCATTTTCTAAAACTATCCAATCACTGAACGTCACTTTCGATCCTTCATTTGCATACAAACTATCCAATCACTGAACGTCACTTTCGATCCTTCATTTGCATAACTATCTACAGTATCCCTCTGCTGGCCCAGGGTGAGAACTTCAGTACATAACACCTAAGATGGCATTTGCTCCCAGGAGAGAGTAAATGACAAGTCCATCTCCATCAGCACACAAACAAAAGAGAGAGTGATCTGGGGCAAGGAGGAAATGCTAAGGATTAAAATCCTTTTCTCAGTTTCCTGCCACATAAATTCATGGGAAATGACATCACAGAGGTGTCTTCTCTAGGAATTCTACTCTCTGAGTCTTATACACCATGCCCATTTATACACTTGTACAGTAAACATGAATTGTCGTTTTGGCTGCAGATTTCCCCCACAATTCCCTCATATAAATCTGCCCTCATAGGCGGGATGCAGGAGAGGGGCTTATTAGTGGCTGCCCCCAGACTTTGGAACTCTCTCTCTAGAGAAACTAGACTGGCTCCCTCCTTGCTGTCCTCCTGCTGGCAGGTGAAGACTTTTGGGAACTGGCTGCTTTTAATGGAAGGATTGGTGCTGTGATGATTTTTATTTTGTCATTGTTTGTATGGTTTTAATAGATTCCATATGTGTATTTACTCCTAACAATGTTTAATTAGTTCTTAATTATTGTTTTTTCTATGTTGAATCACCTGTTGAGTCAGCTGCACTGGATGACGCCATAATATTCAAAAGCCCCCTCTCACGCCTCCAGCCATCATTTGTCCTAAACTAAAGAGCTCCGAATACATTCAGATAATTTTTGTTGCCATTCTCCACACCTTTTCCAGCTCTTACAATGCCTTTTTTGAGATGTGAAAAAAATCACAAGCTATTCAAAATCAGACTGCACTTTAGATTTGTATAAAGGCATTCTGATACTGGTAGTCTTATTTTTACTCATCTATGCCTGATTACCTGCATATAAGTGCTTTTTGTGGCATTGTAGTATTTATAACTTTCACTTTAACAGCCAAATCTACCACTCATAATTAGAAGGAAATGCCATTACAGTCGTACCTCAGAAGTTGAACGGAATCCGTTCCGGAAGTCTGTTCGACTTCCAAAATGTTCAGAAACCAAAGCACAGCTTCTGATTGGCTGCAGGAAAGTCCTGCAGCCAATCGGAAGCTGTGGAATCCCTGTTGGATGTTTGGCTTCCAAAAATTAGTTTGCAAACCAGAACATTCACTTCCATGTTTGTGGCGTTTGGGAGCCAAAATGTTCGAGAACTAAGTTGTTTGAAAACCAAGGTACGACTGTACTTTGTCCGAGTACATGCCATACATTCCCAATAATCCTGGGAACTGCAGTTTATATTCTGAAGGCAACCATTGCGATTTCAGAAAAATGAAGGCTGAACATAAGCAGCTCTCTGTTGTCATGAAGATACAGGTGTTTCTGTTATTACATTTATATGCCACTTGTCTTTCATCATAGACGCCAAATCGGCATACACAGAATTTCCAGGCACTTGCTTCTCCAGACATTGAAGAAATCACAGACTTGGGTCACATCTACACCATACATATGAAGCACACTTGCACCACTTCTCCTAAGGAATCCTAGGAACTGCAGCATGTTAAGAGTGCTGAGAATTGTTAGGAGACTCCTCACAGAGCTGCAATACCGAGCACATAGTTCCCAGGATTCTTTAGGGGAGAGAACAGAAATGTAGTGGTCCAGGGTCATGGGTGGAAGACCTATCACTATTTCTGTGGCAAGGTCCATGTCCCCAGAGACCTCAAGCCACCCACTCAGCATGAAAGGGGACCCTTTTAGTCACTGAGAAGAAGTCTTCCCACCCTTTGTGATGATTGGAGCCAATCAGAGTGAAAGGAGGTGAGTCAGCCATTGAGGATTGGCTCCTAGGGTCAATCTGGAGAAGCACACCCCAAACACAAGGTGCTTTGGTTTGAAGAGAATGATGTGTAAGTTTTGATATGTACAATGGAACTTCAAGGAAAATATAACTTAACGCCCTCTGAAAGAAGATATTGGAGCACCTCAAATCGGCCCATGTGCATGTGTAGAAAATAGTCAATACATGGAGATCTGCAATGATTGCTGCCCAATTATTTTTATTGCATAATTACAAGATTGACTAATCTTCTAAGGGGTGTGGCTGTGAGGGGCATGGCTGAGACTATCATGAAAGGACCCTTCATTTCTGTATTTTGCCACTACACTATTCTACTCATGGTGGGGGAGTGGCAGACTAAATTGATGGAATATGTAGAATTAGCAAACCTAACTAATCGAATAAGGGAACAGGAAGAAAGAGTCTTCAAGGTTGGAAGGTTGGAAGATTGGAAAATGCTTGTAGAATATTTGAAGAGCCATTGTAAACAGGTTAAAATATTAGCAGGGTTAGAGTAAATTCAGCAGTCTAAATTAAGTAAAGATATAATGAGAAAGGGGGGAATAGGGAGTAATTATAATATGCAGTAGTAATGGATAATTACGGAAAAATGAACAATGGGAGGGGGAGTGTATGGGTGTATTGATCGAATGTAAAAAAAAAAAGTAACAGAAAATTATGAATAAAATTCTACTCATGGTGGAGGCAGGAGAAAGCCACGACTGGTCAAGTGGTGTAAGAGTGCTTTAAATGTACGGCATGACCTTGCTCAGTGTCAGCAAATTCTCAACCCATTTTGCCTTCACTGCTCAACAACAGCATAAAAACTGAGGAAAGGTTCCTCAGAGCTACATCAGATCTCTTTTGTGGTACCTAAAGTGAGAAGCCAAGATATTCTACAAGACACTGATAGAGGACATTATTACCATTTAAATGGTTTTCTTTCTCTCCCCCCCCCTCTTTTCTTCTTCTCTGGGAAAAATAGATTTTCATTATTACAGTTTGGCTGACGAAGGCAAGATTGACCTGACTTTCACAAACTCGCAACTGACTTCTGCGCAGAGGTTATCTCAAGGGTACAAAACGGGAAGTGTGCCGTTTCTCCTCAGGTGTGCCAAGGTGAACGGCTCAGAATGCCTCCACAATCGCTCTCAGCTATTCTCATGTGAGACAGATTGCGCAGCTTCTGTTTGGCTTTGAGGACGTTGGCGTGCCAGTCACCGGGGCCAAGGAATGACAAATTACCTCTCTGCCAATATCAGAGCTGGGACAGTTCTCTCCACAGCCTCCACCAGATGGGCCTAATTAAACTATTAGCCAATGAGCGAGGTCTGATGGCTCCATTAGGAATCCTCCTGCGCTTAAAACAAACAGCTCAAAATAAACAGTTTCCCCTCAATTAAAGTGTGGCTTACATGCCTTTCCGGGCTATTGGTTAGTAGGCAGTGCTGTTACTGCGCGCGCGCTCTCTCTCTCTCTCTCTCTCTCTCTCTCTCTCTCTCTTTATGATTCTGGGCTCAGCTTTTAGGGGTAACAGTCAGTGTGATATTAGGCTTGGACTGCGGAGAGCTGGGTTCAAATCCCCACTCAGCCACAAAGCTGAGTTGACCTTGAGCTGGCAACATTCCTTCTCTCGGCCTAATTTCATCAGGAAATAAAATGGGGCACCTTAACATATGCCACCGTGAGCTTCTCAGAGGAAGGGTGTGATACATGTGTCAACAAATAATGTTCCCAATCCCAGTGAGAAGGCATGGCTAGCAATCAACAACATCAGAATCCATTCAACAGCTAATGTGAGATCAGAATGCAGCTAGCTACGGGCGGTGGTCTTCAGCACAGGAGGCCACATAGAATAATAGAATTGTAGAGTTGGATGTTCTTCCTTTGTTTTCTGAGGCAGGATGACACACAACCCAGTTGCTGAGCTGCACAACTCAGGAGAGCACTGGTGTGCACTAAAGTCCTGCTTATAGTGTTCCCATAGTCATCTTGTTGTTACTAGGAGAACAATAGTTGTGGTCGTCCCCCCCCCCCGTCTCAAATGTTCACATGCACAACCTCAAGCTTTTGGAAGTCCTCCCATACCAAGTAAAGAAACAATGACTTTGTGTGTTATATACAGTGGTACCTCGGGTTACATACACTTCAGGTTACATACGCTTCAGGTTACAGACTCCGCTAACCCAGAAATAGTACAGTGGTGCCTCGCAAGACGAAATTAATTTGTTCCGCGAGTTTTTTCGTCTAGTGAATTTTTCGTCTTGCAAAGCACGGTGTCGGAAAAGTTTTGGAAAAGCTTCAAAAATCACCAAAAACCTCAAAAAAGGCTACCACACCGCGTTCTATGAGTTGCTCCTTGAAGTCAAGTCGCAACTGTATTAACGGTGTTAAGAAAAAGGAAACAAACTTGCAAAAAACGCAAGATGTTTTCGTCTTGCGAAGCAAGCCCATAGGGAAATTCGTCTTGCGAAGCAGCTCAAAAACCGCAAAACCCTTTCGTCTAGCGAGTTTTTCGTCTTGCGAGGCATTCGTCTTGCGGGGCACCACTGTACCTCAGGTTAAGAACTTTGCTTCAGGATGAGAACAGAAATCGGGTGGCGGCGGTGCAGGCCCCATTAGCTAAAGTGGTGCTTCAGGTTAAGAACAGTTTCAAGTTAAGAACAGACCTCAAGAACGAATTATGTTCTTAACCCGAGGTACCACTATATATATTACTACATTGCCATTTCATGATTGTTCTGAAAAGGGAAAGGGCCACAGCAACCACAGATTTTGCAAGAAGCACATTCATCCCCCAGGATGACACACAACCCAAATCAATGACTCCAACACACCCAGTTGCATGTCCTCCATATTTGTGAAGACCTTGAAGCTTCACCAGTGCAGCACCAACTTTTTGGGGGGACCTGACTATACTTGAGGGGATTGGATTGCTCTGGATAAGTTATTTGGAGACTATATTGAGGCCTCCAAGAATGAAGTTGACTTTTGAGAGATGCAGAAAAATCCCACTTTGGAATGGATCTACTAATTTTTCAGTGAAAAAAAAGAGAAAAAGATGGACCACCACATCATTTTTGTATTTGTGCTGAGCAATGCAGAGCAAGATCCTTGGTGCAGTTAAGGATTGCTAACTCAGATTCTGATTTGTCACACTATTAACTTTTTATTTTTATTAAAAAGCTCAAATCCTAACCCTGACCAATGAGGTTTGATCTTCAAATATGCACTGGGTGAAACTCAAGAACAACTAACAAATTAGGCCTATTTTGGACTTGGAAACCTTAAACAGCAACTTGCTAATGCTCACGCGGAATTACAACTCATTTGCTATCGATTCCACATTTACTCTTTAAGTGGACCTTTGTAAAGATGCACTTACGTGTCTTCATTATGATAGAAAGGAAAACAAAGTTGTAGCTGGTCTGTGTTACTAAACAAACTGCATTGTGACTCCAGAATTAAGTGTGGAGATGAGCAGATCCTCCCCTTTCTGCTCTGTTATGGTTTCAGCATTCTGATATCCCTCTGGCTCAGTTTCATTTGTCCTCCGATAGGAATTCCAGATTTTGGAACATCATCTATGTATTAAAACACATAGCACAAGCTCCAACCCATTTCCCTGAAGAATAAAAAGAGGGTTGGGTTTTTTAAAGCACCTATAGGAGCACATTTGCAATGCCTTGGGTTAAAAATGCAATGAAAATGAACAAATGGAAAGAGGCGGGGGAAAGAGGGGAAGGAGACAGGTGGCAAGGTGGCTGGTTTGGTAACATGCACCAGTGGGAATACCAGATGGACCCTGCCACTGTGTTTGCACTACACTGACCTACCCACTGCCTTGCTCTCTCTGTCCCAGTAAGACTCAGCAATCCACCAAGTGTAGTGACTCCATGCCACCCAGTCAAGCTTCCCCATTAGAGCTGCAGCCAGTGCCTTGTATAGGCAAGAAAAGACAGCAACAACGGCAAAGATGGCCCATGAGAGCGGGTCCTTCCCGGCAGACCATCTCAGGTGCTGAAATCAGCAGAGCGGGCCCTCTTGATAGCTCCCTACCCTCAGAAGCTTGGGGGGGTGGCAGCCTAGGAAAGGGGTGAGCCCCTAACCTGTAGAACTCCTTCCCCACTGAGGTGTGTCTGGTACTTTAGTTGTGTAACTTCTGGTGATGTTGAACATGTCCCTATTTACATTGGTTTTTGACACCTGAGGTGTATATTCTTAGGATCCCCCTTATTTTTATGACTGCAAGTTGCTTTCAACTGTTTTTAATGCAGTGTTTTAATGTTGTAACCTGCCCTGGGACCTGGGGGTGAAGGGTGGGTAATTAATAGCAATAATGAACTGGGTCTGAACTAGGGTAGGGCTAGGGCTCGGTTCGTAGTGAACTTGGGCAGGGAGCTCTGAGTCACACAATTCTGAATGCAGATCTTGGGGTCTCAAATTTCAGCGGTGCCCTGTGTGACAGTGAAATTTGACTCCTCCTGCCTCTTGCCTTCCATTCTACATAATAGTTGTGGGTATCCCCCAAGGCTCTGAACCCAGTACCACTGAACCGGTCACCCCCCCTAAATCTGTCTCTGCTGAATTTTGCCTTTCAGAGCTACCACTAAGAGAGGCTCTGGAGCCCTGGGGTGTTTTACACTCTCCTGGCACACATATTTTAAAGCATGTTACTTATGGCACACTTCACTGTACTTTGAAGATAGTGCAGGATGGGTTGTTGGTCCTTGTCAATTCATCACATTCCACTAAAGTTTTCTTCCCACCTCCACCCCCGAATGCCAAAAAACAAAACAAAAACCCAACCACAATCGCCCACAAGTGGGAGAAAAGGGTTGACTTGAGATCAAATATTTTCTCCCCACTGGTTCTATTCAATTGAATTCACTCAAGTGGTGGTTAACAAACACTGCGGAGAGTATGACATGTCAAATTAGCAGCTTTGCAAATCTCCTGTTAATTGTCAGCCTAATTAAAAAATTGCTAATTATAATGTTTATAACTTCAAATAACTGCTCAACTATAAAGCACTGGCTGTCAGGTGTAAACATGGGGACCAAAGTCGGGGGAGGGGGAGGGGGAGATGAAGAGGGGGGGAATCAATCGACATCTGTTAATTTATCAGAGGCAGTACACTAAATTGAAAAATGGATTGCCTAATGCACTGTAAATCTGCATTACAATTAAAAAGACCAATTCATTTCAACACCTGTTTAATAAAAAGGATAATGACCATCTTTAGTGGGCAGCCCCAGGGTTTCTCCTGCCAATCAGACTTAAAATCTGTATTGCTTGCAGAAGACCATAGGCTGGCTGTAGGTTTTGCTGAACTTAAAAGGATATGCCAACAGGTCTTTTCTTAAAGAGATAAGCAATGGTGAAGGATTTGTCCAGAACTGATGTAATACATATTAATGATACGGCCGTAATAGACTGCAGAATAGAAATCCCAGCATCGACAAAGAAGGAAGATATATTCAAGCTCGTAGTTACATTTTATTTCACAACTTCTTAACTTCCATGCAGGAAAATAAAATAAAAAAGATACTGAAATTCAGATATCGCCCTTTACCAAAAGGCCACAAGGCCACAACTTAATATGCATGCAACACAGGAACATAAAAAGCTTTCTCTCTGTAACATTCTCACACATGCACCAAACTCTACTTGTCTCAATTTGGAATCAATTTATAATTATGAACTTTCTTGGAAAGTGTTCCAGACAAATATTGTCTGTTTTTCATAAATAATTTCCAGGCTTGTAATATTGATATTTCCACACTGATAATCCAACACACACACACACATCTTCCTATTGCACCACTTGGAAACTCAGTTACCACTTATGTCAAAACAAACACAACAAGAAGTTAGTGGTTAGTGGGGTAGAAGTGGAAGGATCATTAGGCGCGAGTGATCATGCTCTTCTGAAGTTTACTATACAGCGGAAAGGAGCAGCCAAGCATACTAGGACTCAATTTCTTGACTTTAAGAAAGCCAACTTCATAAAACTTAGGGAAGTGCTGGGTGAGATCCCATGGACAGTAATACTAAAAGGAAAGGGAGTTCATGATGGCTGGGAGTTTGTTAAGAGGGAGATAATAAAAGCACAACGTCAGGCAATACCAATGAGACGGAAACATGGAAGGTGCCTAAAGAAGCCAGGGTGGCTATCTAAAGAACTTTTAACTGAGTTAAGATTAAAAAAGGATGTGTACAAAAAATGGAAAAGGGGGGAACCACCAAAGAGGAATTCAAACAAATAGCCAGCACGTGTAGACACAAAGTCAGAAAAGCTAAAGCACAGAATGAACTCAGGCTTGCTAGAGAGGTTAAAAGCAACAAAAAAGGCTTTTATGGGTATGTTCGTAGCAAAAGGAAGAACAAAGAAACAGTGGGGTCACTCAGAGGAGAAGATGGTGAAATGCAAACAGGGGACATAGAAAGGGCTGAACTCCTCAATGCCTTCTTTGCCTCAGTCTTCTCCGATAAAGAAAACAATGCCCGACCTGAAGAATTTGGAGCAAATGATTCAGCAAAGGAAACACAGCCCAGAATAACTAAGGAGATAGTACAAGAATACTTGGCTAGTTTAGATGTATTCAAGTCTCCAGGGCCAGATGAACTGCATCCAAGAGTATTAAAAGAACTGGCAGATGTGATCTCAGAACCACTGGCAGTCATCTTTGAGAATTCCTGGAGAACAGGCGAAGTCCCGGCAGACTGGAGGAGGGCAAATGTTGTCCCTATTTTCAAAAAGGGGAAAAGAGAGGACCCAAATAATTACCGCCCAGTCAGTCTGACATCAATACCAGGGAAGATTCTGGAGCAGATCATTAAGAAAACAGTCTGTGAACACCTAGAAAGGAATGCTGTGATCACCAATAGTCAGCATGGATTTCTGAAAAATAAGTCATGTCAGACTAACCTGATCTTGTTTTTTGACAGAATTACAAGCCTGGTAGATGAAGGGAACTCAGTGGATATAGCCTGCCTTGATTTCAGTAAGGCATTTGACAAGGTGCCCCATGATATTCTTGTAAAGAAGCTGGTAAAATGCGGTCTTGACTATGCTACCACTCAGTGGATTTGTAACTGGCTGACTGACCGAACCCAAAGGGTGCTCATCAATGGTTCCTCTTCATCCTGGAGAAGAGTGACTAGTGGGGTGCCACAGGGTTCTGTCTTGGGCCCGGTCTTATTCAACATCTTTATCAACGACTTGGATGATGGACTCAAGGGCATCCTGATCAAATTTGCAGATGACACCAAACTGGGAGGGGTGGCTAACACCCCAGAGGACAGGATAACACTTCAAAACGACCTTGACAGATTAGAAAACTGGGCCAAAACAAACAAGATGAATTTTAACAGGGAGAAATGTAAAGTATTGCACTTGGGCAAAAAAAATGAGAGACACAAATACAAGATGGGTGACACCTGGCTTGAGAGCAGTACATGTGAAAAGGATCTAGGAGTCTTGGTTGACCACAAACTTGACATGAGCCAACAGTGTGAGGCGGCAGCTAAAAAAGCCAATGCAATTCTGGGCCTCATCAAGCCATAGCATCTAGATCAAGGGAAGTAATAGTGCCACTGTATTCTGCTCTGGTCAGACCTCACCTGGAGTACTGTGTCCAGTTCTGGGCACCACAATTCAAGAAGGACACTGACAAACTGGAACGTGTCCAGAGGAGGGCAACCAAAATGGTCAAAGGCCTGGAAACGATGCCTTATGAGGAACGGCTAAGGGAGCTGGGCATGTTTAGCCTGGAGAAGAGGAGGTTAAGGGGTGATATGATAGCCATGTTCAAATATATAAAAGGATGTCACGTAGAGGAGGGAGAAAGGTTGTTTTCTGCTGCTCCAGAGAAGCGGACACGGAGCAATGGAGCCAAACTACAAGAAAGAAGATTCCACCTAAACATTAGGAAGAACTTCCTGACAGTAAGAGCTGTTCGACAGTGGAATTTGCTGCCAAGGAGTGTGGTGGAGTCTCCTTCTTTGGAGGTCTTTAAGCAGAGGCTTGACAACCATATGTCAGGAGTGCTCTGATGGTGTTTCCTGCTTGGCAGGGGGTTGGACTCGATGGCCCTTGTGGTCTCTTCCAACTCTATGATTCTATGATTCTATGATTCTATAAGAAACAAGAGAGGGGCTTGGTGTCCAGACAAGGAACAAATGTGAAATGCTAACTGAGAGAATGGACCCAAAGAGAGAAGAGAAAGAAGATCATGGCCAATGGTCAGACAGGATGGGAGCTCAGAGTTGAACAATTTCTGGAGAAGAAGAGAAGAAGAGTTTGGATTTCATAGCCCACTTTATAACTACCCAAATGAGTCTCAAAGCAGCTAACATTCTCCTTTCCCTTCCTCCCCCACAACAAACACTCTGTGAGGTGAGTGAGGCTGAGAGACTTCAGAGAAGTGTGGCTGGCCCAAGGTCACCCAGCAGCTGCATGTGGAGGAGCAGGGAATTAAACAAAAGGATGCTTGATCCTATAGCCCTTTCATGCACTTCACAGAGATCCACAGAGAGTACAGGGTTAAGATTAGAGAATGTATGTGCATAGCAACTGGCATTGAACTTCTAAAGTAGTGACCACGTGTACTCAGAATCACATTTTGAATCCTGAACCAGAGAATATATTCCCTTTGAATAGGTATTCAGTTCAGAACACATCCAAGCATTATGGAGGTAGCCAAATTTGTTACCCAAACAATCTGGTATGAGCTTCAGTGACACCACTAAGCAGACATCACGTATGATCATCACCTGGGAAGTTTTAAAAGTCCAGCGCAGGGTTGATTCTCCTTGAATTTTAGACCATATGTTGTTATTTTCAAGAAAATCTAGTCCTCTGGGAATTATGAACTTGGTAAAACATATGAGCTCAAAAGACCAAGGTTTTTGTTTTTTGTTTGGATAGTTTAATACTGAATGTATCTAACAATGAATTTGAACTTTTTGGTGAATCTTCCCCGTAGAAGCACCCCAAAACACTGCACAAGAGTCGAAGGGGATCGAGATATGGATATGCTCGTACCCCTTCCAATCTGCGCCCCATCCCGAGGGACGAAGGTAGGGTGAGCAAGGATTACTCACCTCCGTCACTGGTGTTGTGCAATGCCAGGTCTATAGGCAAAAAAACCGCCACCCTGCGAGACTTCTTCACCTCGCAGGGGGTTGACCTGGCTTGTGTGACGGAGACCTGGGTGCGCGAAGGGGAAACTGTTACCTTACGAGAGATGGCGCCCCCGGGTTTCTCCGTCCTCCACCAGTCACGGACTGTGGGCCGGGGGGGAGGGGTGGCAGTATTAATCCGGGAAGATTGTTCTTTCAGGGCTCTACCATCGCCATCGATCCCCGGCATTGAATGTGTTGGCCTAGTGTGGGGCTCCGAGGTGAGCCACCCTGTCAGGCCTGTTGGAGGCGGTGGCCGGCTGGGCCTTGGAGTTCCCCAACCTATTGGTACTGGGGGACTTCAACATCCATGCTGATGCCACTCCCTCCTCACAGGCTCTGGACCTGGTGTCTTCCATGGCGACACTAGGGCTCTCCCAGTTTGTTTCGGGCCCCACACATCAAGCAGGCCACACGCTGGATTTGATCTTTGGCGCCGGTATAGATGTGATCATGTCTCCCTCGATGAAGGTGCCATGGTCTGATCACTACGCACTGAAAGCCAGGATTGATTTTCCACCCCCACCCTGCTTAGGTGGCGAGCCAATTTGGGCTCACCCGCGGAGGCTGATGGACCCTGATAGATTCCGTCAGGCCTTGCGGGACCTTGCTCCCCCCTGGCGACTCATTGACTGAGCTTGTTGAGGGCTGGAATATCCAGCTCCTAGCAGCCATCGATGAGATCGCACCTAGGCGCCCTCTGCGACCCCGCAGAAACCGGGCTCCCTGGTTTACCGAGGAGCCGCGGAAAATGAAGCGGGACCTCAGACGGCTAGAGCGAGTATGGCAGGGTGCCCGTGACGGAGCTTCAAGAACATCTTATAGGGTTTTTATGAAAACCTACGAGATGGCAGTGAAGGCCGCTAAGAAGTCCTACTTCTCGGCCTCCATTGCCTCCGCTAGCTCTCGCCCGGCGCAATTATTTAGTATAATTAGGTCTTTAACGTCCCTCGAAGGACAGCCAAATTTAAATAACAATTCGACACACAGCTGCGAGGCATTTGCGAGCTTTTTTGCGGAGAAGGTCCTGTTGCTCCGCCATGACCTCCCTGCCAATTTGGATACAATGAAGGAACTGGAGGCCCCTCGACTGTCCTCGGGTCCAGTATTGGACCACTTTGACTGGATATCCCCAGCCGATGTGGACAGACTTCTCCAAGCTGGAAAGCCCACCACTTGTCCTCTTGACCCGTGCCCGTCCTGGCTGATTAGAGCGTGTCCAGACGAGGTGCGGGCCCCCCTGGGTGATATCATCAATTTGTCCCTTGGCACTGGGATATTCCCAGGGGAACTGAAGGAGGCAGTGGTGCGTCCGCTCTTAAAGAAAACATCATTAGATCCTTTAGATCTATCCAATTACCGCCCGGTTTCGAATCTGCCATTCCTGGGTAAGGTGATTGAGAGAGCGGTTGCTGAACAGCTTGGTAGGTTTCTGGATGAAACATCTGCTCTCGATCCATTCCAGTCCGGCTTCCGCGCTGGTCATGGGACCGAGACGGCTCTGGTCGCCCTAACAGATGATCTCCGCAGGCAGCTGGATCGAGGCGGGTCGGGGCTGCTGATTCTTCTAGACCTGTCAGCAGCCTTCGACATGGTCGATCACGAACTCCTGGACCGCCGCCTTGCCGATGTGGGGATCCAGGGCACAGTCCTTCAATGGCTGCGCTCGTTTCTCTCCGGTCAGGGACAGAGGGTGGCGCTTGGGGGGGAATTGTCATCGCGCCACTCCTTGGTTTGTGGAGTGCCTCAGGGTGCGATTCTCTCCCCGATGCTTTTAAACATCTTTATGCGCCCCCTCGCCCAGCTTGTCCGGAGTTTTGGGCTGGGTTGCCATCAGTATGCCGATGACAGCCAGCTCTATCTGTTGATGGATGGCCATCCTGACTCGGCCCCAGATACACTGACCAGATGTCTGGAAGCTGTGGCTGGATGGTTACGTGGGAGCCGGTTGAAGTTAAACCCTTCGAAGACAGAGGTCCTCTGGCTGGGACGGAGCGATATGGGATTGAGGGGGCAACTCCCGTCTCTTGCGGGGGTGCAATTAGTGCCAGCATCGTCCGTGAAGAGTTTGGGTGTAATCTTCGATACTTCCCTCTCTATGGAGGCGCAGATTACAGCTATAACAAAGGCGGCATTTTTTCATCTCCGCCAAGCTAAGCAGTTGGCTCCTTATCTCTCTCGCCCTGACCTAGCCACTGTGATCCATGCGACGGTCACCTCCAGACTGGACTATTGTAACTCGCTCTACGTGGGGCTGCCCTTGAGACTGACCCAGAAACTCCAGCGGGTGCAGAATGCCGTGGCGAGACTCCTTACGGGGTCTTCGCTGCGAGATCATATCCATCCGGTGCTGTACCAGCTGCACTGGCTCCCGGTGGAGTACAGGATCAGGTTTAAGGTGCTGGTTTTAACCTTTAAAGCCCTATACGGCCTAGGACCCTCGTACCTACGGGACCGCCTCTCCTGGTATGTCCCACAGAGAAATTTACGGTCTGCAAATAAAAACACCCTAAAGATCCCAGGCCTCAGAGAGGTTAGACTGGCCTCAACTAGAGCCAGGGCCTTCTCGGCCGCGGCTCCAATCTGGTGGAACGCTCTGTCACAAGAGACTAGGGCCCTGCAGGACCTGACATCCTTCCGCAGGGCCTGCAAGACAGAGCTGTTCCACCAGGCCTTTTGTCAGGGCGCAGCCTGACCCCCTCCTCTGGCAATCTGCACAAAACTTTGCTTGATGGTTGCCATTAATTTGATTTTAATTTGATTTAATTAATTTTATAATGAATGTTTTAGAATGTTGAACTATTCGATTGTTGTTAGCCGCCCTGAGCCCAGCTTCGGCTGGGGAGGGCGGGATATAAATAAAATAATTATTATTATTATTATTATTATTATTATTATTATTATTATTATTATTATTTTGCTGTGTGTATAGGTAGCATTTGCAAGCACAATCAATTATGTCCGCACTGGAGCTAGAAAAAAAACTGTATGTAAAGCTGTTACACCATAGTCCTTAACTGAAATTACATGTTTGTATTCAGGACTTGGAAAGAACTAATGGGTGCACTTTTGTCAAAGCCCCAAATACTAGGGTCATCTCTCACGATGCACCAGGAAGCTGCTCTAAGAACTTCACTATGTCTTACAAAAATTAAAGGATGTACTGAATTGCAGCCAATATGTACTTCTGCATCATAAGACTTACCACCATGATCCTAGGCATGTTTATTTATAACTACAGCCTGAACCTACTACAGTACAGGGCAAATATATTTAAGATTGAGCTATGAATGGCTTATTGGAACAATCAGTGTCCACGTTGCTATAGAATCTTTTGGGTTCTTTGATTATGTCTCAGGGGAACCTTGTGAGATATAGCTCTGTATGGTTAACTCTACTGTTTATGCAGTTTAAAAAGAAAATAAAAAGCGCTTCTGTTTGGCATGTTTGCTTTAGAAATTAAAACCCCTTCTCTTTTTCATTTTTTAAAAAGATGCAGTTGGTTAGTACTTTCTAACACAAGGCAGCTGTCAGCATAAAGAATGCAGTTTTGTATGTGTGTTGTGTTAAAAGGAGATATAAAACTATTTTATATTAGTGGACACTTGCATTGCCACTTCACATCCTCCTCCTTCTCTTCCTCAATGCCCTAGAGTGATTATTCCTCTCTCGTCCTGCCTGACCCTCAATTAAAGCCCTAATATTTCTTCTAAAGCATATGAAACCCATACAATTTGGCAGACGTAGGCAAACGCCCGCCTTTCAAGGCTATCCCATTAAAATTAATGTAGCATCATGGAAGTCCATCTGGTACATCCACACTAGCCAGGAGAAGGAGCTCACAAACTCAAAGAGTTACCCCTAACAAAATACATTCAAGTGACTCTCTGACTTTGCAAGTGACTCTGGGAATTACTTTTTTCAAAAGCGTCTCAACTTTGCTAACGATATAAATTCAAAAATAAATAAATAAATATAATAACTTTCCTACCAAGGAGGAAGTTTGTATGTTTCAGAACAAGTTTTCAAAAAATTCTAACAAGACTTTCAGGAATCAACAACCACCCCAGAAAGGTGGATGTGAATGAATGCCAGGAGAGCCAGGATTGGCCAACTGGCAGGTCATTCCATAAGTCTGGCTCCTTAAGCAAAGGTTGCTGGCAACCCTACCAAATTTCAATCAGTTTTACTCAAATAGAAAAGGGAAAGAAGGTTTTTTGTTTATGGTTTTTTAAGAAAAGAAAAGTTGAGAGAATTTATTTCATTTCTCCTTTCCCCCCCAAGTAACTCAAGGCAGCATAGGTGACTTCTTCCTACCTTCCATTTGATCATTCTAATAACTCTATGAGGCAGGTCAATCTCAGATATAAGATGGGGAGAAAATTTTATTCAGTTTGCATCTAAAGCCAAATTTATCAAATTCACACTTTCCAAAACAATATTGGAACTGAAATACAGCCATCTTCAAAATTCACATTTATCTGAACTCTTGAGTTGACAGAAACGGACACATCCGTCCATCCCTGGTTCTGAAAAAAGTGGAATTATTATTATTATTATTAAACATAAACTTTATACCAAAACATACAGAGTTAAGGTCAGAATTATGGGTTCAGCCTCTGTTATAGTATAGTTCATGCCACAAAGTCTTGGCCTGGGTAATTCTTTCTTGAGCTAAGCTGCTTGCCACCCAGATTTTTGGCCTTCAAAGCCAGATCTGCAGACCTCATACTTCATCTCTGACTGTAGTTCCTTGGCCTCCCAACACAGCCTGGTGCATATAGCTGCTGTTGCATATTTAGGGATGGGATATGAAAAGTTCCTGTAGTACTGCTACCCTGTATGGGGATGAGAAGTCATACCGATGATTCCATTTGATGGATTTCATAAAATCCCAGAATACACTGCTCATTCCCCCCTTTAAAAAACACACCTAACTTTGCCTCAAACCAAGCTTCCCACTGACACAGATGCTTCCTTCAACAGCCCACACAATCACAAATCAGGCCATTTAGGAAAATGGTAACATCTTAATTCTGCTGATAATAAGGTGTCAAGAAAAGTTATTCTGCATTTTGAAAGCAGTGTACTGCAAACTATGCATTTTTCAACAGGGCTAAAAAGTAAGTTTAGTTTCTGCAGCTAAATACTCAGTGGAATGTTTATTAATAATTGGAGACTCCCTGGCAGTTTAAAACCTGTCAGTTTGTAATGTCCTCTTGTGAATCTAACCAGGCAGGTTTGCTATCAGTGTATTCAACAAATGGAAGGCCACATTCTTTTCACGGGGAAACTTCAACTCCTCTTTCTATAGTAATGATTCTGTCAAGTTTCTAACTCGCATTTACTGTTTCTGGGACTTTATTCAAAATTTTATGCCTGCAATGATGGTAAGTATCATTTCATCTGCAGGCTAAGTTTTATTTACAGATCTCTTATGCTCATTTGTATGGGGACGCGGGTGGCGCTGTGGGTTAAACCACAGAGCCTAGGACTTGCTGATCAAAAGGTTGGCGGTTCGAATCCCCGCAACGGGGTGAGCTCTTGTTGCTCAGTCCCTGCTCCTGTCAACCTAGCAGTTTGAAAGCACATCAAAGTGCAAGTAGATAAATAGGTACCGCTCCAGTGGGAAGGTAAACGGCGTTTCCATGTGCTGCTCTGGTTTGCCAGAAGCGGCTTAGTCATGCTGGCCACATGACCCGGAAGCTGTACGCCGGCTCCCTCGGCCAATAAAGCGAGATGAGCGCCCCAACCCCAGAGTCGGTCACGGCTGGACCTAATGGTGAGGGGTCCCTTTACCTTTACTTTATGCTCATTTGTATTTACACCCATGACTTCCTTCTGTACAATAACCTGCCATTCTGTACTACAGGGTTG
Source organism: Podarcis bocagei (assembly GCF_964188305.1). Lineage (NCBI taxonomy): Eukaryota > Metazoa > Chordata > Lepidosauria > Squamata > Lacertidae > Podarcis > Podarcis bocagei. The sequence continues at coordinate 46,564,850 of NC_138137.1, read as the reverse complement.
CTCAAAATGGTAGACCCTCAGATCTCGCCTCCCCAGTGACCAAATTATTTTCAGGATTGAAGTAGTAAAGGTGCTCCACATTTGCTTAGCAATTTTGCATCCAACATATATGCAATGGACACACATTTGTATATATAATGCTACCCATGAGGCAGCAGTCCATAACTGTGAATTATTTGCTACTACTAAAGGGCACCAACATTATATGATGTCTGACTCCTCAGTAAGGTGTTCTGTTTACAAGGCAAAATATAGTACTGTCTAGTGATGGGGTGGAATCTAAAAATGTGGATTTCTGGACTTCAAGCATTACACTTAAATGGTTCCATAGCCAGGGAAGCATCCATCTGTTTTGGACCACATAGCTAGGTATATAGCCAGTTTCCCCACCAATTTTCCTCCCTCAGACTTACCAAGATAGAAGAGCAGCAGGAAAGGTTCCTGAAAACCACCACTACTGGGCCCCACAGCAAGCATGGATAGAGCATTGTGTGCATGATGTTCTACTGGGGCACTTCTGCATGGCAGCATTTTTGTGTAGACTTGGCACTGTCGATCCTTTCATATTTTTTTTAACAACGTCCACATAAGCTCATCCTCATAAAAATGCTATCCCATACCCTGTTTCCCACTTAATCAGGATTTATCATTTCTGTAGGTATCATTTAATTCAGATTTTCCATGGAAACTAGAAATCTGGATCAAACGGGAAAATAACATGGGATGGGATTTTGCTGCGGGTGTCATGTGGTTGCTGTGAAAAACTTACAGGCCATGAGCAGCACTAATTTTGCAATAAGTTGCAGCTTGGAAGCAAGACAAAGGATCTCAGAAAAGTGGATTAGGGAGAGTTCTTGGTGGGTACAGGCTGAAGCCAAACCCTTTGAGCGCAGAATTCTGCCTTGGTTGCTGATGCTGCTGGCTCTCCCTTATTTTGCACAGGCCTGATTTTAAAGAGACTCACACTGCATTGGATGTGTGATGGTTAGGCGGAAGGTCTATTTCTGCTTCATGCTGTGGTCCCAGGTCAGGGAAAAAAAACCTGAGAACTTGGGCACCCTGCTCTGCTATTTCAGTTCCCAGAATGCAAAGTGCTTCCCAGCTGCTGGCTAAGTCTGAACATTTCAAAACTCAGATTAATGAACTGATTAAGCCACATTAAGTAATCAATTAATGTCTCGAGCCATACACACTTCATAAGATCTCCATACTTTTCGGTGATAAGGAAAAGATAGATAAGCAGGCTGCAGGCTTGGGATCAGAAAAGAGAGACGGTTGCACATTCTTGGAGGATATAAAATGCATACCCAGTCTGCAGACTGATTTCTAGAGAGCTAGAATGGGGGTGCAATTCATGTGTGTACTGTTTGCATGGGTCAGGAGCTGAGCTCTGCAGACTTCATTACCCATCGGCCCGAGCCAACATAACCAATGGTCAGGGATGTTGGTAGCTGGATCTCAGCAACATTTAGATAGCCCAAGGAGAGCCATCTCTGGCGTAACTGCTGAATAGATATTGCTGAACTGCACATCCAAGTTCTAATATCTCAATGTGGACTGACATTCTTCCCTGTTACAAGGCAGATAGTTGGCACACAGTTGGGAAAATAGGACAGTGCCCACCCCACTCTTCAAAAGGAAGAGGCAGGGGGCAGGTATCTTGCTGAGTCAACCTCTCAGCTTGCACTTAACCACACAAGTCACCTGCTGTGCCTTTTGTCCTTGCCTTGCCTATGAATTGCTCAGATTCCTGCATTCAAGAATCCAGCAGAAACCAAAACCTGAGTTTGAGTTCTCTATCTGGCAGGGCATTGAGCTCCAATACGAGCCACTCTTTGCTTCCCCCTGCACTGTAGTGCTGAGTGGGAGCACTGGTTGCATTTGATTGTGTACTCAGTTCGCATGGGACAAGACTGTGTTTCAACAGCCATAGGCAGTTGTGAACTGAGTATACTGTACGTCCAAGAAATCCTTTGCAACTTAACAATATATCAAGGCAGACAACATCAGGCACAGATTGTTCCCCGAAGGCATAAAGTTAAAGGTCTACCAGCCTAATTCACTGTATAATTTTGAACAGCAACACCATTTTTTAAAAAAGGAGAACACCACCATAATACCCATATATGATTCACTAGTGTTGGGACCGAACTGTCAGTTTGCTATATACGGTGTAATTTAATGTAGGTAAACTCTGTAGGTGTGGGGTGTGTCTATATAAATATGCACACCACAGCATGCATTTAATTACAATCTACAGAGAGCCACTGAGAAAAAAGAGCAGCCCCATTCAAGAGAGTGCTGTGCACTTCTAACTACTTTTATTCTCCTCTGAAAGATGGAGGAGTGTAGACGCCGTCAGCTGGGGATATTATCCCATTAGTCACTTGCATTTGGGTAATTCATTTGCAATATCCAATTATCCACTATGTTAATGTCCCACATCTGTGTGCAAACCTTGCCAATGAGACCACATTTATTTATTTATTTTTAAAAAGATGCCAAACGTGGACTGTAGCAGAACAAAAACCACATTCTTCCCACCCAACAGATTTAACTAGCTGTAAACACCAGCAACGCTCTCTTTAACCAACACCAGAGAGATATTTACTGTTCTTTCCCTAAACATGCAGTCTTACCCTTGGCACATTTACTCAGAAGTAAGTCTCTTTGAAGTCAATGAAACTTACTTCCAGCCAAGTGTGATTAAATTTGCAGACGGGACTGCAGAGAGCTTTCTCTGGTCAGCACTTGATTAATCTTCAAAGTAACCCCATTAGTAGAGCATAATCCAACTAGAAGCAACACTAGTTGATGGTGATGAAATGAGCACAGATGGGAAAGGGAGACTTGGTATTTCTTGGTATTACATGAATAGATGTAATAATAAATGTGATAGTATGGAGGTGCACGGATGTAGCTGGACTGACTGAATTTTTACCTACCATGCAGGTATTAAAAGAAGAGAGTCTCTAGCACAGGCATAGGCAAACATGGCCCTCCAGATGTTTTGGGACAAAAACTCCCATCATCCCTAGCTAACAGGACCAGTGGTCAGGGATGATGGGTGTTGTAGTCCCAACACATTAGGAGGGCTGAGTTTGCCTATGCCTGCTCTAGCAAGATAAAAAGTGACCCCTAACAGAACTGGCTCATTTTCTGTGGTGACAGGGAATGTTCACAAGCATTCTATGTGCTGAGTGAAAGGGCTAGTTAATGACTTTGCTCACACCACGGTCTAGCATTTGAGGATAAGCCCCAATGAGTCCCAGGCTCATGTGCTTCCTTTACTCCCCCAGCAGGCTTGCAAGAAGCAATTAGGAAGCTTTCACTTCCATTTTGTACTCATTGTGATCTCCAAAACCAGACAAGCTGTGGTATACCTTAACTATAGTGGAATCAAGCACCATTTATGAAGCTTTTTATTTCACTAACCATAGCTGTAAGCAAGACATAAACTAGGATTTATACATAACACTAATCTGCAGTTAATCTAAAATGGAAGCAGAAGCGTCTTGTCTTTTTATGGCCACGCCAGAGAAGGAGACAATGAGAGGGGGCTTTACTGCAGCTCATTCCCATACCACTAAAACCACAATTGACCTGTGAAATGGGCAACTGCTCAACAGTGCAGTTGCTATGAGCAGAAATGGCAGATAGGTTTGGTGGAAAAGGGTATTATTCCCACAGTCTTGTCTTCTTGTGACCGGAAGATATAAAAAGCATCACAGCTCAATGAATGGTTGAAAATGTCACCCCAGGCAGCAGGTAGAAGTCAGTTTTAGGCTCCAGAGAGCCAGTGTGGTGTAGTGGTTAAGAGTAGTAGACTCGTAATCTGGTGAACTGGGTTCGCTTCCTTGCTCCTCCACATGTAGCTGCTGGGTGACCTTGGGCTAGTCACACTTCTCTGAAGTCTCTCAGCCTCACTCACCTTACAGAGTGTTTGTTGTGGGGGAGGAAGGGAAAGGAGAATGTTAGCTGCTTTGAGACTCCTTTGGGTAGTGATAAAGCGGGATATCAAATCCAAACTCTTCTTCTCCTCCTCCTATATAATAACAGCACAAGCCTAACCCTGTCTACTCAGAAGTAATTCTCACTTCATTGAATAGGGTTTATGCATGGGTGAGGGCAGTTAGGATTTCTTCCCTAGCCTGCATCTTTACTATAATGTCACACGTACCCCTAAAGCACAGTGATCACCACTTGCATAAATTTATAGTTACAGAGCAATTAACCTCCAAGTTATTGCCCAAGACTGTCCTTACGAAGTACGTTAATTTTTCTCCCCTCAAAGGCCTACAGAGAGACTCCCAAGTGAGTGGATCACTGACCTGGTAGAATGTGATGCTCTTATTACCCATCGGGCCAGGGGCTCATTTGATGATCTCTGCTTTGTGAGTCATTTACTTTTATGGGCCAAGGTTTCAGTCCTCAAAACTAGACTTTGAAGTAGCACCATCAAAGTAAAATGAGCCTAATCTGGAGGAAGTGGTTGCAAGACCGACAGTCCTCAGGCATTAAAAAAATATACATTATGAGAATTTTGATAGCTTAATATTCTGGCCATGCTCAATAGCCTTATTTAAGAAAGCTCGTCCTCAGCTACTTACCACTTTGTGTCATACAGTGCATGGAATTCTTTGGTCTGGGGAAAAGAAGGAATGCGTTTGTCCTAATGTGCTCCTGAAGTCTAGCTTATTGTCACTGATGCTTGTAAAAGCAGGAATCCCTAGTTACGCATCATTCTACCAGGTATTTCCTTTTTCCACCAGATTTCTGTAAAATAGAGCATTATGGGCCATCGCTTCTCTTGATAGTCCCCTAGATTATTTCAGGTGCATTTCATTTGCAAAGCATGAAAACAATGAAGGCAGTGGCAAGGGCTGAGGATCACAGGTCTACATTCTTCCTCTTACAGGGCATGATGCCATGCTATAAGGGAGGGTCAGCAGTGGTTACAACATTGGACTAGTTATAGTGGTTACAACATTGGACTAGGACAGGCATAGGCAGACTCGGCCCTCCCGATGTTTTGGGACTACAATTCCCATCATCCCTGACCACTGGTCCTGTTAGCTAGGGATGATGGGAGTTGTAGTCCCAAAACATCAGGAGGGCCGAGTTTGCCTATGCCTGGACTAGGACCTGGGAGGCCATGGTTCAAATCCTTGCTGAGCCATGAAACTCACTGGGTGACCTTGGTCCAGTCACAGTCTCTCAGCCTAACCTACCTCACAGCGTTGTTTTGAGGATAAAATGGGGAGGAGAACCATGTATGCCACACCTTGAGCTCCTTGGAGGAAAGGTAGAATATAAATGTGACAAATCAATCAAGAAAGAATGCAAGCTAAAACTGAAAACAAACAAACCAGATTGCCTGTCCTATCCATTAATGTCTTTCAGCCTGCTCACTACTATAGCATACCCTCCAACATTTCTCTGATGAAAATAGGGACGTCCTATTCCATAATAATAATTTTATTATTTACACCCCACCCATTGGACTGGGTTGCCCCAGCCACTCTGGGCAGCTTCCAACATATACAAAACAATAATCAAACATTTAAAAACTTCCCTATACAGGGCTGCCTTCAGATGTCTTCTAAAGGTTATGTAGTTATCTCCTTGGCTCGGGGTGGGGTGGGGTGGTGGTGTAGCATAACTCCATACCCTCCAACATTTCTCTGATGAAAATAGGGATGTCCTAAGGAAAAGTGGGACATTCTGGGATCAAATCAGAAACCGGGACGGCTTCTGTAAATCTGCAGCTGACCCTGGAAAATAGGGACACTTGGAGGGTCTGCTATAGACTGTAGAATGCTTTGTTGTCACTGCCCAGATTGCATTCTGGAAGAAGACCCTGGACCTCTTGAGCAGCTTTCTGTTGGTTGGACTTCATTCTACTGGAGTTCAGAAAGCAGCCCTCTCTGATCCTGGCCTGATCTGCCCATACTTTGGGTCCTGCTTGATCTAAGTATACTTTTCTTTCATTAGATCACACGTATATTTAATATACAGGGTTTTTGCTAGTGGAGTTGGGCCAATAGGCATAAGGAAGTGGAGAGAGAAATCCTGAAGCCAGTTTCTGTATGACTTAATTGGAGTTTTAAATCCATTTTACTGTGTCCATCTTTGTATGCACGTTTTAAGAACAACTGTGAGTCACCATGAGCTACTGTGGGAGCCTGAGACTATGGATGCTGCAAAACAAACAAACAAACAAACAGCCTTAATCTAGCTGTTTAGCTCCCCCATCCAAAATCGGAACCCCCCCCCATTTAGCTCATAAATCAAACTGTTTGCTCTGCTCTGCAAATGAGCTGGCATCTCCTTGCAAAGATGGGCATATCTGCTTGCTTGAGATGAAATAGCAAGTTAACCATGCACATGCTGAAGGGTGCTCTACTTTCCAGGCATGCAAATCAATTCTGCCTTTGTTAAAACACACACACACACACACACACACACACACACACACACACACACACAGTGGGTGAATTAGTCCTGCCAGGGCTGGATACAAAAGATGGATAGGAAGGTGGGAGGGTGGGGGAAGGAGAATGAATCACTGTGTGGTGGTGGTAAAGAATGGATATTACGAATCATAGAGACGGACAGGGCTTTGTAGACCATCCCATTTAACCCACTGCTCAATAAACTGAGCTTAGAGCATCCCTAAGAGATGGCTGTTCAGCTTCTGCTTGAAATCCTCCAGTGGGCAATACCTCACTGCCCCTCTAGGTAGAGATGGGGGACAAATTTCGATCTATGGTAAGATGCTTCCCCCCTTGTAGATGCTGAACCTACAGTAATGACGGAGGTTGTAATTCAGGGCTGTACCCTTGGAATTAAGAAGTTGGTAACTTGAGGACTTCCAAGGGCCTAAAAGTTGATGCACAAGTTTGTGTTATAGGTCCCAAAATTCTTCTTAAGATATTCCTCATTTCTCTACAGGACCCAACATGGTGTCAGAAGTGCAGAATGAGGAGTGCACTGAGCATGTATTGTGGCAGGTAGAAAGAGGTTCCTGCTTCTTTTGAGGGGTGTGTGTGTCTGAGTGTAGGGGATAATTTACCCCCCGAGACCTCAAACCAACTTGGGATTAATTATTATTATTATTTAATTATTTCAGAGCAGCTTGGGTAATTTTTGAGACAATCCGAAGGAAGCTTTGGAAAGCTTGCCCGTCACACTCTCACACAGCATTAATAAAGTTATTTAAAAGCAGTACACAAAAGATCCATTAATATTTAGGCTCCAAATGCAGACAAAGCCAGGACCACACTCCTTTGTACAAAGGAAGATATGGTTTAGCATTCAGTCCTTCTGAATGGATCATGTCAAAGGCCATCTTGGACTCAACTGCAACAGTGCTCTCCCCAGTTTTGATTCACAGCAGTTGCTATTCAGAGGCATACAGCCCCCTGACAGTGGAGGCACAGCATAGCCTTATCCTTCATGAATTTGCCTAAACCTCTTTTAAGGTCTTCCAGATCGGTGGCCATTACCACCTCTCATGGGAGCAAATTCCATAGTTCAACTATGCTCTATATGAAGAATATGTGCAGAGACTGGACTACGCAATGGCATACATATAAAAGAGTGGTAACAATGTTGGTACCCATTTCCTCTTTAACTACCTGTCATTGAATGGAAATGGTGTTGTACATCTTTTTGCTGAAACCATCACACACACACACACACACACACACACACACACACACACACACACACTGAAAAAACAACCTAAATGAAAATATGCACAGCAGAGACATATATATGGATAAATTAAATTTCTCTTTGGGAGAGCCCTAAAGAAGAACAATTTTGCCACTGAATGGATTTTCAACAGCTACGAGCTGAATCATTTGCATACTGCACAGAAGAATTTTTTTCGGGGGGCGGGGGAAGGACTAGACAACCCCTGAGCTGTAGCTGCTGGTAATGGTGCCGCCAGAATTTCACAACTCATTTTCTTGGTATTAAGATGCTAAAGTGGTTTAAAGGAGATTTGTTCAAATGAGGCTTGGCAATTTTTCTGAATAATTTAATGCCCTGGATTAAACGTTTGTGAAATTTTCACATTGCTGTGCGGCTCCCCCTTATGAGAGCGACACAATTCTTTCCCCTTTTTGGGAGGCGAAAGTTTTCAGAAGCAGATTGCATGAGTGGCGCAAGCAAATGGAAAACACTTCTGCCTGAATTGCACTCATTCAGAAAGATTAAATAAGTGGGCCCCGTCATTTTGGAAAGTTCCCTTCAATGGGCTAGTTATACTTTTCATTTTTTTACAAGTCCAATTTTACAGCTCTGTCTGCAGGAATTTCCCTTCTTCTTTATTAAATGCACTGCGCTGACGTCAAAGAGTTAACATCATCCTTTCCCACATTTACACTCCCCCCCCCCGTAGCAATTACCATTTGCATAATTCAATTACAGTTATGGGGAAAAAAAAACCTGCTTGGCACAGACAATCACCTGCCCCTTTAAACTGAAACATTATGAGCCAACCGTCTCCAATCTCTGCTGATTAACAACAGCATATTCCAAATTTATAGGGTCTATTACCAGCCATCTGAAGAGCAGACAGTGTGCCAAATCTCCCTTCCCAACTTCTCCAGGGATTCCCTTCTCAGATGCTCTTTTCACAACCGGTAAACAACACTTTATATCTTTTGCACAGATAGCAGATAATTACCATATGCTTCAAAACATGCTTGCTCCATTCACTTTCCCACAGTAAACTTCCTTCATTATGACAGCTAAGGGGCACCCAGGGATCTAAGCCTATAATGTAGACCCCTGTAGGCTTGGTGGTTTCAAAGGTCAGTGTCTATTGCAATAAAAGTTCAGAGCAGGAGTAAGCGACTTTGTAAGAAATTATTTTTATAAGCCAGCAGGAGAGAGGAGGAAGGAGATTTCGAGGCAGGTAAATGGGCGAGAAGAATCCACAAAACATCACCCTCAGTACCAAAGTATTTTTTTAAAGCACTGCGTGAAGTACAGTAACAAACACAAGGATAATGGGCTGGAAGAATAGCTACAAAGATTTATGGAGAGAAGTAGATAAAAGAACTCTCTAGTGCCGCTACACTTTCAGCAGGCTACATAGCTTTGCCAACTGAACATTTTGCAAATGTTTTCATCTGCGCTGAAAGGCATCCTTGCCCATCCCACAAGTTTTTTAAAAACATAAAGCATTGCCCTCATTCCCAATTCAATTGACGGGCTCTTGACAATATCAATGGACAGCCAAGTCTGATCAGCTAACCATCCTTGATTAGCTATAAGGTATTATGAAAAATGGCACATAAGTAACAGGTAAGGGACAATAATAGAAGCATGCAGGTTCAACATGGCGGGCATTATCAATGATCAAAGATTGGGGAGAAGATTCCCATTCCCTCAAAAAAACACTTTTTTTTTCTTGAAAAGTGAAATGGAAGAAAATTCGGTGAGATTGATCTACATGGAAGACTGCTGAGAAGATGATTTCTGGATGCTAGGGGCCAGAAGAGAGTCCTAGAGCTTAGTTTGAGGTTCCTGAGTATGAAGGCACATGCTGCAGTAACCTTGAGGAAACTAAGCAGGTATGGGTCTGGGATCAGTGTCTGGATGGGAACCTTATTTATGTTTCCTTGAATTCCAGAATAGAGCGGGGTGTAAATGTAAGTAAGTAAATAGCAGTACTGAGCTAGATGAATGAATGGTCTGACTCAGGATAAGGCAGCTTCCTATGTCCTGAAGCAAGAGGAATTATTTTTATTTTTTGGTTATTTTAAAGCAGTGTCAAACAGACTAAAGAAATCATGGAGCCCAATCCTACGTGGCTCCCCTGAGAAGAGAGGCTGATTGTTAAACCATTGGGAAAACTAGCTCTGTGAGAAGAATAGGGAGCATCCTAATAACTCTTAGTACTCTTATTTCCCAGGATTACTTGGGGAGAAGCCAAGACGGTTTAAAGGGGTACAGTACTGCTTCAAATGTATAGTGCAGATGGCCCCTGTGTTTCTGTTCCCATTGGAGCTCAGTGGGATTAGTCTAAGGAAAGTGTGTGTAGGACTGTTGCCTTAATGTACATAGAACTTTGTATATAGATTATAATTGTTTATCTGTTCTATTTTTTTAAAAAAAAGAGGGTGGGTACCCAGCAGGCACCAACTTGGAATTAATTATTATTTATTTACAGTATTTATAGCCTGATCTTCATTGAATGTTTGCAAACCTGGAGCAATTTAATCGGGGGTATTTTTTTTTTAAAAAAAGGTTTAAATTGATTAGTTTGATTAATCGATTAAAAATGCTGCCATTTTAGATTTTGGGGTGTTTCATTTTAAAGTTTAAATACTCCCAGAAGGGATAAACAATAAAAAGTGTGAGACTGTTGAATTAACAGATTTTCAGCACCATTTGATGCCAGTGGGTTTATATAATTTAACACTCCTCTCGCAAGGATTCTTTCGAACTAATGATGATAATATAAACTAGAACAGTCCTAGGAGTGTTCATTAAACTTATAAGAAACTTAGATTTACTGTGTGAATGTGGAGTGTGGTGATGGAGGTTCTGCTTCTATCCTTATGGTCAATACATGAGGGTAGTGCTGAGAAATGGCTGTACAGGACAAGGGAAAAGGAGTGTCATGACTGGGAATCTTAAGATGCCAGATCCTGCTACAACAGCAATTGCTAGGAGGAGGAAACATGGACTCCCTGTTCCTTCTCGCATGGATCTTCTGGCACTTCAACTCATATTTCATGCCCATATCAACCTCCCTGAACATCAAAATCTTCCACTAAGGCCCTTCTTAGGAGTGTTGCCACCCCCACCGGAGATCATGCAAATGGCTGCTGCCATCTGTGGGACCCTGTCTATGGACCTCCCCCAGCCCCACCCCTGAAAGTGGCTTTCCTGCTGCCCAGTGTTGTTCCTTAAGGTGTCAAGTTGAGGCATGTTTTATTCTCTCAGATAATTAAAATGTGAACCATTAAAGTATTGGAAGGATATAAAGGAAATGAAGCTCAATTTTAATTGTTTCATTGCATATAGGTAAAAAAGTAAAGGTAAAGGGCCCCTGGGTGGTTAAGTCCAGTCAAAGGCGACTATGGGGTGTGGTGCTCATCTCGCTTTACAGGCTGAGGGAGCCGCCGTTTGTCCACAGACAGCTTTCTGGGTCATGGGGCCAGCATGACTAAATTGCTTCTGGTGCAATGGAACAACGTGAAGGAAACCAAATCGCAGGGAAATGTCATTTACCTTCCTGATACAGTGGTACCTATTTATCTGCTTGAACTGGCATGCTTTCGAACTGCTAGGTTGGCAGGAGCTGGGACAGAGCAATGGGAGATCACTCCGTTGCGGGGATTTGAACCACTGACCTTCCGATCGGCAAGCCCAAGAGGCTCGGTGGTTTAGACCACAGCGCCATCTGTGTCCTGTGTCCATTGCCTATACTGTACTGCTGTTGTTTGGTCTTAATCTGCATTGCAAACCTCCACAGTACAGCTGTTAAAAAGGGCATATACTGTACTCCACATAGAGTACAGTATGTAATTTATTTATGTATGTGTGTGTATATATACCTTAAATAGACATACATAAATAAATTTAATACATAATGCATAAATCTGTTTAAGGTGTGTGTATACATATATGTGTGTGTGTGTATACACACACACCTTAAATAGACATACATAAATAAATTACATACTGTACTCTATGTGGAGTTAATCTATTGAGTAAAATGACTGAAAGGCAGGCTCAGAAAGCAGACACCGAAAGGGGTTTATAATGATCCTTGTCTGAGCACTTCTTAGGTCGTGCATTTTGTACAATAACAACAGAGCAGCCGAGCAGCCAATTTGTATGAAACCAGGAATATGTTTAAGTAGTGTTTGCCTTGTATAGGAGATCTGCAGTTAACAAGGCAGTGGGCGGTTTACAGGAAGAGATTCCCAAGGACCCATTGTTCTGCTGGGTCAGCGTATTGTGCCCATTATTGCCAGACATCTCTTGCTACCTTAAAGGAATATCTCTTATCCGAGAGGGTCACATCCGAGGGAACGTGAAAGGGATGGCAGGACTTCAGAACCTTCTTTCTTCCAAAAACTCACCTGTGTTTTCAATTTTGATCTTGGCAAAATTCATGACGTACAATTTCAGAGGGAGGAGAAACAGGAATGACAACTGAGCCACACTTTCTTACTCGGTGCACACCTGTCTCATCCAAAAACATTTTTGAGCTTCTTCTCTCTGGGGAGGACATATTTAAGGTTATTGTTATAGCTGCTCTTCAGCTAAAGCTCTCAGAGCAGCTTAGAAACTAAAAACTTATTAACAGGGTAACAATAAAACTGATCAAAGCACAGCGACTAAAATAACTAGCAGAAAAACCATGTGTGCACATCAAAACAACTAAATGTTAAGGGTGCTTGGATCAGTTTTGCCCTGAAAAGAAAGCATGAACAGAGCCTGGGAAACCTGCTTGGGGAGGCAATTCCAATGGAGCGTTATAAACGGAAAAGCTTCCATTTGTGGTTACTATACATAATCTCTTCTTAGGGGTATTGGCATGATGGAGCAAGAATGATGTCAGGCAAGGCGGAGAAGCTTAGCTATGATTCCTGGATTGCAATGGGTTGGTCTAGATGATTCTTTGTGTCCCTTCCACACCTGTACATGTATTTTGTGTGTGGGGACTGCAAGAAGATCAAACCTCTCCATTCTGAAGGAAATCAGCCCTGAGTGCTCACTGGAAGGACAGATCCTGAAGCTGAGGCTCCAATACTTTGGCCACCTCATGAGAAGAGAAGACTCCTTGGAAAAGACCCTGAGGTTGGGAAAGATGGAGGGCACAAGGAGAAGGGGACGACAGAGGACGAGATGGTTGGACAGTGTTCTCAAAGCTACCAGCATGAGTTTGACCAAACTGCGGGAGGCAGTGGAAGACAGGAGTGCCTGGCGTGCTCTGGTCCATGGGGTCACAAAGAGTCGGACACGACTAAACGACTAAACAACAACAACTGTTAGGGATCGGGGCATGAATTTGCAATTCTTATGAAGCGCTACTAAATTTACCTTTTCCAAAGCAATATGCAAACCCAAATACAGAGACCCTTTGAAATTCACACTGCTCTGAATTTTGCAGTGCAGTTCTCCAGCCAAGCAATATGGATGAAAGCAAATATATTAGGGGAAAGTATACATAGAAAAATGCATGGGATTAGGGGAAATTGCTTCTGAAGATGAGTCTATTAGGAAGAAGAGCATACAAAGAAAAAACAACAAACTTAATGTAAGATTATTGAGAAACTGAAGCTGACAGATTTGTCCATCTTTACAGACAGACCTGCTGCTCACCCCATGGAACTGAATGGACAAATAGGAACCAAGTCTATTTCTATGGTGACATTGCCCCAGTTCACAGGTAAAGAGCCATATCCCAGCAATGTTATTAATTTTTCAGGACACTAGGATCATTACCCTTTCCAAAATCCAGGACCCTCTCAAAGTTGCCTTCCCACAGACATGTTTCCATTCATGATGAGAATACAGTGGTACCTCGGGTTAAGAACTTAATTCATTCTGTAGGTCTGTTCTTAAACTGAAACTGTTCTCAACCTGAGGTACCACTTTAGCTAATGGGGCCTCCCGCTGCCACTGTGCAGTTTTTGTTCTCATCCTGAAGCAAAGTTCTTAACCCGAGGTACTATTTCTGGGTTAGTGGAGTCTGTAATCTGAAGTGTCTGTAATCTGAAGTGTCTGTAACCCAAAGTACCACTAATTTGCCTATACAAAACAACAACAATTGAAAAAACCAGTCAAGGCAGACAGTTTCAGTGTGCAACTATGTGTTGACCAAGTCTGAATGAAATGGTTCAAAAGTGCACCTAGGTTACTTAGGTAGACGCAAAGGCTTGCAGTAAACTTTGACAGTTACATAGGGAGAAGTAAACACAGCATGCCATGTTGTTTTATCCACTCACCAGCTAGATTACTACCTGGTAAAATAGGGCACTTGTCCTATTTATCCCTTAATTACAAGGCCCCTCTACTTGCTAATACCTTAAATTGCTTGGTAGGTGTCCTTGGCTCAGCAGGCAAGGTGGAATTTCTGTGATTATGGAAGAAAATAAGGAGAGGAGGTTTTTTTCCCCCTGTGGTGGCTGCCAAGGCTAAGCAGAGATGCTAGTCTTTTGTTTGTTTGTTTGTCTGACACAGGCAACCAAAGCTAGGCCTCTGAGTTAAGAGATATTTTACAAGTTCTGGGAGATGTTGCCCTATTATCATATTGTGGGTGCTCAAAATGATCAAAGGTTCTGTGTTGAAAGCATACCTGTCCTTGTTTCTCTGCTCTCCAAAGAACATTGCTCTGATCTGGAGAAAATTATGGAAAGCGGCCTGATGTACACCCTCCTTCATGTAGCCCCCATTGAAGTGGAAAGTTGCATCCTTTGATGGGCATGGTGATGAACGTTTCCTGCCGGGACCAGCAGTTTGCTGTGTTTGACTAGTTGCCCACCATTTGAGCCAGATCAGAACTCATTAATGTAGTCCTAAAATAAGTAAGTACAGTGGTACCTCGGGTTAAGAACTTAATTCGTTCTGGAGGTCTGTTCTTAACCTGAAACTGTTCTTAACCTGAGGTATCACTTTAGCTAATGGGGCCTCCTGCTGCTGCTGCGCTGCACGATTTCTGTTCTCATCCTGAAGCAAAGTTCTTAACCCGAGGTAATATTTCTGGGTTAGCGGAGTCTGTAACCTGAAGTGTATGTAACCTGAGGTACCACTGTAAAATAAAACGAAAGGCCAAAGAGAGTTTCGTCCCAATACAAAATGCAGTTCTGCATCTCTGCATGCATTACTTTTCCAGCGTGTACTGCTTATTTTGAGGACGCTGACAAGTGTAGAAGAGAGTTTGGATGAGAATAGGATCCATGCAGACATATGAATGTGCAGAGCTCACCAGATTGGAACTATTTGTTTTCTCTCCCCCCCCCATGTGTTATTATTTATTAATTCATATGGAGTAAGAATTGGGAACCTGTGGGCAGCAGTGGAGCAAGCCGATCTGGTGCCAGGGGTGGCGCGTGTGCCCTGTGCCCAGGGGCAGGGCCAGCCTCCTGTGGGGGTGGGGCCAGCTGCCTGCGGGGCTGGGTAAGCCAGGGCAAGGTGTTCTGCAGGGCCTCTGAGGAGTCTCCTCCCCCTCAGCTGCCCTACAGCTGAGGGGGAGGCAGCGGGCAGACCATTTGGGGCAGCGAGGAGCCTGCGGGTGCCCAAGCCACCACATAACTCCCAGGAGAGACGCGTGGCTTGGGCGTGCTGCAGGCACCGTGGTGAGTGCCGCCCGCCATTTTGTCACCCCCCTCAGTGGTGACACCCAGGGCAACCCGCCACCGACTCCCCCCCCTTCCTCCGCTCCTGCCTGTGGGACTTCAGATGTTGTTGGTTGGACTACAAGTCCTATCATACTTGACCACTAGACTGAAGGGGTCCAACAACATTTGGAGATCCGCAGGTTTCCGCAAACAATGCAGAGCTACCAATGTGTGTACAGCTCCATCGTGGTTAATCAACACAGCATAGTAGAATTAAGGAAGTCTCATTTTACACAAGCATCAGCACAGAACATGAAGTATGAATCCAACACCCCCCCCCCCCGGTAGAATAAACCAAATAATTATAAACCAAGTAACTTTGTTGTTGATGTTTAGTTGTTTAGTCGTTTAGTTGTGTCCGACTCTTCGTGACCCCA
Organism: Podarcis bocagei; assembly: GCF_964188305.1. Lineage (NCBI taxonomy): Eukaryota > Metazoa > Chordata > Lepidosauria > Squamata > Lacertidae > Podarcis > Podarcis bocagei. The sequence goes on along the minus strand of NC_138137.1, from coordinate 46,549,096 downwards.
TGGACCAAAGCACGCCCATGCTAGACCATGCTAAAAGAGGCCGTTCCATATTACTTTAATATAATGTACTTCTTATTTTTTGCCACTTGCATCTTTTAGTAATCTGGTATACACGGATAAGCAAAGTAGAAATGCTATATAGCTTGGTAACGTTTCATTTGTTTATTTATTTATTTTTTAAAAAGAACATTTCTTTGGGGAACTCCCGCCCATCTCTAATGCTTAACTAGCCATTGGATTTTATTAGTAAGAATCAAGGAATGAATGACATTAATGAGAACAGCATAAAACATTGACCTACTTTCATTAGATGAAAGCAAGCAGACCTTCTTGGGTCTGCTGGGTTTTCTAATTTACTTGCCCTTTTAAAATGCTTGATATTTTTCTTAGCAAGTCCATAAAATACAGCGTGTGCTTAGCTCTGAGTGCGTCGCAAATGGAGTTCGCTGTATAGCTTCTGGTGGTGTTTCAGATGCTCGGACTCTTGGCTGAAGCTGTTGGTTTTGCTTTGGTGACCACAAGGAGGGGTCAGGAGAGGAAATCAGAATAAGGAAACCAGGAACACCATGGCCACACACTTAATGACAACTCCAACAAGAAACTCCATTTCCCACACAATTATTCCACAGGCAATAAGTAGGGCTTTCACATTGCCCCAAAAGAGGAAAAGAAGAGAGCAACAGAGCTCACTGATTTCCACATGCTAATTTATAGATGCACGTATGGAATTAATTGCTACCATTCAAATAGAAATACATCTCACCATAGCTGAGTAAGACTGACCAAGTGACCTGCTGCTTGCCCCCTTCAGTCCGCTGCCCAGGTGTTACCTGATGCCAAACTCCCTGCACGGCATCTCCCTTCTTACCAGTTTTCATGAAACCAGACTTGAACCAGAGAGGCCTTCAAGCAGAAGACACCTTCAAACAGATGACTGTCCTTGGTAAAAGAGGACAAAGGGAACCCAATTCACAATCCCAACAGAAGATTGCTACCTTTACAGTGTCTCAGAGACCACACAGCACCAACAGGATCCTGATAACAACATCTATCTGCAGGGCCATCTTTACCCAGGGGTGCAAGGGGTGCAGGGCACCCAGGGGTGCAAGGGGTGCGGGGCACCCAGGCGCCAAATTCTGGGGGGCACAAGGAGCCCGCCGCTGAAGCTGCCTAAGATTGTGTTACGTATTGTATTGAGCTGCTATGCAGCAGTGGGGTCAGAGGCACCTTTGATACGACTGATCTGGCACCGGTGGCAGGCAGGCGGCGCGAGATCAGTCGTGACAAAGGTGCCGTGCGTGAAACATTGCAAATTGCGTTTTAATTTCATCACTTGCAGTTCAAATTCGTTTAGAGAAATGGTTAAAAATAATCATGTTTATTTTCGCTAATTGTCGGCATTTTCTTTTACTAACTACTTAGTACTTAGGGATGCGTTTCAGCACACGGTTTTAGTTTTCCATTTCCGCAAAAACGCGGCTAGAGCACACACTATGAATTCCGCGAGCTGCATTTTTCTTCGTTTTACGACGAATGGTAAGTGTACAAATGAGCAAATAAAAAAGTTTGTTTCTTTTTCCTCCCTTCTTTTGTAAACAAGAGATAAGGCATAAGTGTTGTGTCTGACATAAGCATAACAAAAGTTAATTTGGGAGCTAAATTGAATTTTTTTTGGGGAGGGAGCTGGGTGGATCTTTGCACCCTGGCGGCGCGTAGTGGCGCCTGCCCTGTGGAACACCCTCCCACCAGATGTCAAAGAGAACAACAACTACCAGACTTTCAGAAGGCATCTGAAGGCAGCCCTGTTTAGGGAAGCTTTTAATGTTTGATGCATTACTGTATTTTAATATTTTGCTGGAAGCCACCCAGAGTGGCTGGGGAGGCCCGGCCAGATGGGCTGGGTATAAGTAATAAATTATTATTATTATCATTAGCTAAAGATGGCCCTGTCTATCTGTGCACTATGTTTAAGGGTACATGGCTCTTTCAAGAAGAAGATGTTGCTGCTATTCTCAGTAGAATTCACTGAACTCCCTTCTTTACACTGGAGACCTGCCCAAATAGTCTGAATGCATTCTGGGAGCGGAGGAGGAGGAAGCAGTGAAAATAGCAACACTTTCGGTGCGGAACTACCAAAAGAAAATAAAAGACTGTTTATGTATGCAATGACAGCAGCAAGGATGCTCTTAGCCCAGAGGTGAAAAGAAGAAAAAGTACTGACCAGAGAAGAGTGGCAGACCAAGCCGATGGAATAAGCGGAAATGGCAAGTTTGACGGGAGAGATCAGAAACCAGGAAGACCAACTATTTTTGGAAGACTGGAATAATTTTGTAATATATCTGAGAGACCACTGTAAACAGCTGAAATCATTGGCAGGAATACAATGACACTTGTAAAATAACATGAATTTTGGATACTATGGCTATATAATAGATAGATTATAGTAAAAAAATGCAGGAATAAAATTTAGAAATGGAACCCATGGAGGGAAGGAAGGAGGCCTGAAGGTTCGAGAGAACCCTTTTTTCTTTTTCTTTCCTTTTTTTGGAATTGTTATGTTTGTTATCTATAACCTTTATGTAAAACCATTTTTTAAAAAATAAAATAAAATAGTGACACTTTCATTTGGGCAGGTATTTGGAGGCAAGGAATAGAGGTGAGTCCTTTTTTTTGCTGCTATTTTTAAATTCACATAATTGCTTAAAAATTAACAAACCAGGTTATCTGGATATAGTGTTCATATCTAGAGCAGACCTTCCAAGTGTCCTTAATTTCAAGGGACAGTCCGGATTTACAGAAGCTGACCTGGGACGTCTCTATTTCCATCGGATAAATGTTGGAGGGTATGCCATGGAAGTCATGGGAAGTGATTCTTGAGTGAATCCTATGCTTTGACGTAATCCTATGCTTTGACATAAATGCAAACACAGGCAGAATTTTACACCCTTGGGGGGGGGGGTATGACGCAGCAGGTCCTTTAATCTGGTAACGATCACACAAACAAGCACTTCATATGAGAAAAAATTGCACCCTGCCTTTAGAAGATAGGACCATAGAAAACCGCCTTATACAGTGGTACCTCGGGTTAAGTACTTAATTCGTTCTGGAGGTCCGTACTTAACCTGAAACTGTTCCTAACCTGAAGCACCACTTTAGCTAATGGGGGCTCCTGCTGCTGCTGCGCCGCCGGAGCACGATTTCTGTTCTCATCCTGAAGCAAAGTTCTTAACCTGAAGCACTATTTCTGGGTTAGCGGAGTATGTAACCTGAAGCGTATGTAACCCGAGGTACCACTGTACTGAATCAGGCCACTGGTCCATCTAGTTCAGTACAGTGGCACCTCGGGTTAAGAACTTAATTCGTTCTGGAGGTCCATTCTTAACCTGAAACTGTTCTTAACCTGAAGCACCACTTTAGCTAATGGGGCCTCCTGCTGCTGCCGCGCCGCCAGAGCACAATTTCTGTTCTCATCCTGAAGCAAAGTTCTTAACCCGAGGTACTATTTCTGGGTTAGCAGAGTCTGTAACCTGAAGCGTCTATAACCTGAGGTACCACTGTATTGCCTCCACTGACTGGCAGAAGCTCTCCAGGGTTTCAGGCCAGGGTCTCCCCCAGCCCTACCTGGAGAGGCCAGAAACTGAACGTGGGGCCATGCGAGGCCAATGATCAAGCTATGGCCCTTTCCACTTCCAAGTCCTCAAGGTAGGTTTCCGCATTGAAACACAACACAACAAACGAATCAGGTGTCAAATGCCTGGTGGTCATAAAATATAGTTTCAGCAGGGCACCTACAGCACAGCAAATATTTCTGCGAAGAGCGAAAATTATTGATGTCTCTTCCTCACTTCATTTCCAGCTCAGGTCCAGCTCAATACATTAAGCTAAACTTGTAAACAGCCACTTTTGCCGGTGGCGTAAAGATCTCCTCTAGGTGGCCAGGAAGGAACATTTATAAAACTTTATAATTTTGGTCTACAGTCTCCTAACAATGGCCAAGACCCTTCAGAAACTACATTTCCCAGGATAGTTTGGGGAAAACAATGGCTGTTAAAATGGCATAAAACTGATATACATGAATGGAGTGGATGAGGCCCAAGAGATTTAACAGTGGGGGCCATATATGGTGTGCCCAGAAAATCCATAAATCTTAATATATTATCATACACAATGATAATTGTGATACATGATAATTTTGGTTTGTTTCATCTCTGATCAGAAGGCACATAATTAGTCATTGGTATATGATCAAACGAAATCGGGAGGTCTATATATACATATACATAGCAGCGGGGATTGTCTGGCACTGCCTGGGATTTTTTAGAAACCAAAAAAACCATGGTGTTTTTTTAAACAGTGCAATCCACCACATCACATTTCAGTCTGCCATGTTGATTCAAAATGGCGTCCAGAGATCAACGAAGATCCCCACCCCACATTGGGAACCCTTGGGCAGAGGTTGGCATCAGTACCTTGAGAGGCATCCAAATATATAGAGAACAAAGCAATGGACAGAGAGAGACAGAGAGACAGACAGAAAACCACTTTCCAAAATATACTGTAGATATTACACAATGGCTCCCGACAGATTCTGGCTGACACCAGAGATTTCTCAGGCCTTCAGAACTGCTTAACTGAAGCAACTGCTGTACTGCCGTGAATAAGGCCTTTGTTCGGATCAGCACAAGAGAGTCGGAGAGTGAGAAGAAATTAGCTTGATTTCTGTGCGGCTGTCCTCCCTTGCCTTTCCTCTGCTCCTCACACTTGATGTAAATATTTGCATCTGACTTTGCTGTAGCTCTGGTTTTTTTTTGTTTTTGAAAAACACACACACCACATTTGCCATTAATTCAGTCCTCATTTCCATATGCTTTTTTTCAGCGTGTCATTTCATCTCTTTTGATCCACTTCCATTTCTTTTCTTCCCTCGCATCCTCTTCCTTTTCCTTGCCTTCCTACACTTTTCTGTATTTTGAGCTGGATTTTATGGGTTGATAAAGGGTTGTTTGAAAAGCTTTCAGAGCCGGAGAGAGACGGCTGAAAAACACAGCCTTAGCAGATTGCTTAATCACATTTCTCACCTAGAACTGGTATAATAAGGGTGATCCATAGGGTGTGAATCAAGATGCTACAAGTGGAGATGAGCTAATGGAGCTTGGCCAGCCTTAATTAGAGTTTTCAAGCCAAGGCCTTTTCCCCTCATCTGGTCACAAGAGTGTCAGCCTCTTGGTTTTATAATAGCTGTCAACTTGCTCTGAGCAGTTTATCTTCATATTTCGTATTTTGTCTGTGTTGGAAAACACTCTGGGCCCTTGTGACATCAAAGCAGTGCTTGTTTCTAAGGAGGAAAATGGAGAGCTCTTTTGTTCTCCCTAACAGTAACTTTGTTCTACATAGCAGTGACTGTCCTGGGTTTCGGGATCTTCTTCCTACCCAGCCCAGGAGACCACTAACCTTAGGGCTGTCAGGCGACTCTTAATTTTAAGAGGCATAATTTCACAGCACTCCTCATTTCACAACATGGGACAAATGACTGACCCCCTTTCCTACTTCCTGTCAGTGTCAGTTACAGAATGGGTGGCAGGCAGGTGCCTTCCCTGTCCACTCCCACTACTGAGATCTTAACCATCACTTTAAGCTGCATGGCTGGAATTTTGAAGTTCTTCCACCACCACCCTTTGCACCTTAAAAATCCAAGATCAGCAGTTGCAGCAGCCTGAACCCTGGGCTTCATTTGCTCCCAACCCTCCCCAAGTGGGGGTTATGGGGTCTTGAAGTCCTTGGTCCTGAGGTTCTGTAACTAACAGAGCCCTGAAACCCACTTTCAGCTACTGTATGCTGTCTGCATGCCTTACAACACAGAATAAAACCCATTAAATTGAAAACACACAAGGCAGAAACTAGTCCCCTAAAGCTTCTTCAGAGGAACTTGACAGGAAACCCAACAGCCACCTGATGTATTTTCTTGTAAAAGACCTTCTCAGATCTTTGGCTGTCAAAGTAGAAAAAGCGGGTCTCTTGCATTCAACTGCTTATCAGCTCCTTTTCCTCTAAAAGTCTCTTCCTACTGCTGACTTGAAAGCTTATTTAGGTTATTTATGTACGGCTTCACATTTCAAAGAAAATCTAAAAACATCACAAATAAAGTCAAATACAAAAAAATTCAATACAAATTCCATGGAGGGGGGCAGCATACAAAACAATTAATATGTTCTTAATGTAGCTTCCAGGTGACCTGGTTATTGAGCACTCATCTTGATTTATTCATTTGTGTATTCATTTGTGGAGAGGCTGTGGACATCAAGTAAATATTATCTGAAATTTTCCAGCACATTTCCCCATTACTTTCCTTACCACAAACAGCCCAGTTTCAGGTGGGAAAACAGGTTTGTTGCACAAGAGCTCCAAAGCAACTTTAATCACGCAACCTCAATTTGCTGCTATGTGATTCCACCCAAAGATAGCGACAGTCTGAAAACACCTATAAACATTCAATATAACATGGAAACAGCTAATGTATAGAGACCATAATACCTACCAGCAGATCCAAAATACCCACATAGCAGGCGAACTCTAACTTCTGCTATTAATGGATCCCTCCTTTCCTAAGCTGACTGCACAGAAATCTTCCCATATCCTGTCCTATTGCAACATCGGACAGATACACCAAAGCTTCTTCCATTCTTCTTCTACATCAAGATCTCTCAACATTTACAAGAGCTACGCCTCTGTTTTCTACCACTGAGTGCAGACAAGTTCTCCTGATTGTCATTCCTAGAGGAGATTCCATTTGCTTCATGCACATGGGGCATGAAGCACATTGAGGGGTGCTTCTTTGTCTACGAATAAACGTAAAGATCCGACATCTATAATCCAGAGCTGTGGCTTCAGATTCCACATTTGTGCCAAGCTAACCATGCAACACATAAATCAAATTTGACGCGCTGGTGAGTAACTCACAATCAGCTAAGCAGATTCTTGTGATGTGGTAGTAGACGACTTGGTGGCTTTTGAGTATGATAAATGCAAAAAGACAAAACAAAACCACACACACAGAAAACACATACACAACAAACCATAACTTTCAGAAATGCCAACAACATCTTGAAAGGGTTGCTTTTTTCCACCAAAAAACCAGGAAAAAGAAATAAGGCTATCATTTCTCCCTATTTGATTTTGGCCTGAAGTCTTCACATTCAGGAGTTGTATTAGAAAGGTTTTAATCTGCCGCTGGCTAGCTGCAATACAGCTTTCTGTTTTCTTTATTAACTTGTCTGTTATTCCCCCCACCCTCTCCCTTCGATAGGTCTTTTTTTTTCTTTTTAGGGGAGGGCTGAGTTGCACTATTCTAGAGCAAAGAACTGCAGGTTTGTGCTAGTTAATGACCGTGTTTTCCTCTGTCTCTCTTTTTTTTCCATGAGGGAGAAATAAAAGGAGTTGACCTAAATGAAGGTCTGCCTTTGCACCATCCGGACCTTTGTTTAGCACTTTTGACACACACACAAACATGGGAAAATTGCCCCGTCCATCCATATGCTCATCTTCATCCCTTCACCTACACCAGACGATTACCTCAGCAGCTCAGCTGTGTTATTGAGACATTTTCAGCGTGAAATTTGTTTTTCCTCACTGAACTTTAAGCGGAATTTCAAGTGCCAAGTCTCTAAAGCCAAGTGGGGCTATTAAGAGATAATTACTAATTATGCTAATTTGAGAAGTTGTGCTATTTCTTTCCCTGGTCATTTTATCTGCAAAGCTCTCCTGAGAGAACAGTCCCCATTCAATGCTAATAACCTTTCTCTGCTAAAGCCGCTCGTGGAGGACGGTGTGTCCTAAACCCAGGAATATTTTACAGTTAATCAGGATCTGTGGCAATGAATGAGAAGAGAGAAGAGGAGCAAGTTGAACTCATGCTAATGAGTCGCTTTATTAATTTTCCTCAGCACCAGAAGCGTTGGTGCCCTCTACGTCCTTATATTGATACATGTTTTGTTAGCGGTTTCCATTTGAAATGATCAGAATACGGAATGCTTTCAACGCTTTCCAACAGCTGTTAGGGGAGGTGGGGAGAAGGATATTTCTGACCTGAGCTGGAAACAACTTGGAGGATATATTTTAAGCAGCTCAAAGGTAATGAGCACAATGGAGCAGTGCACCTGGCTGTTAACCAAAAGGTTGGTGGTTCGAGTCCACCTCAGGGATGACTGTGGGCAGGATCCCAGCATTGTAGGGGGTTGGATTAGATGATCCTTGGAGTTTTTTACAACTTCACAATTCAAAGTGCTGGGGCTGACCTTTAAAGCCCTAAACAGCGTCGACCCAGTATACCTGAAGGAGCATCTTCACCCCCTTCGTTCAGCCCAGACACTGAGGTCCAGCTCCGGGGGTCTTCTGGCGAGAAGTGAAGCTACAGGGAACCAGGCAGAGGGCCTTCTTGGTAGTGGTGCCCGCCCTGTGGAACACCCTCCCACCAGTTGGAGGAAGCAAGGAAGTCAAGGAAATAAGCAACTATGTTTAGAAGACATCTGAAAGCAGCCCTGTTTAGGGAAGATTTTAATGTTTGAAACCCAGCCAGATGAGCGAGGTATAACTAATAAATTATTATTAAATTATTATTATGATTCTATGATTCTATGACTCGTTCCATGACATGCTAATGCTAAACTTGGTTTGTTGCTGTAGCTCCAGTTAAGACAGGCATAGGCAAACTCGGCCCTCCAGATGTTTTGAGACTACAATTCCCATCATCCCTAACCACTGGTCCTGCTAGCTAGGGATGATGGGTGTTGTAGTCCCCAAAATCTGGAGGGCTGAGTTTAGATCTCAGATCTGTGAACCACCCGGAGATCTTGTGATGAAGGGTGATCTATAAATCTAATAAATAACAAATAATCTTAGGGAAAGGGATTTACCCCAGTGGTAGAGCATCTGCTTTGCATGCACAGAGTCCCAAATTTCAATCACTGGCATCTCTAGATAGCTCTGGGAAAGACTCCAGCCTGAAACCCTGCTAGTGGTTAGGGAAGGCAATATTGAGCTAGAGCTCAACATCATCCAATGTGGTCTCCTCCAGGTGTTTCAGTCATCATAGTCAATGATCAACACCCCCCCAAACTCCTCGGAGGAGGAGAAACCAGAGGTTGGGCATGGGGAAGGCTGAGGAGCCGACCTGGAGAAGGGCTCTATTGCATTGTGGCTGGACGGCACAGGAAGAGAGGGACAGCCATCTGAGTCCATCTCCACTCCACCAAAAATGAGGTTTCCATGGCAATGGAGGAGGCAGTTGGTGAACCAGCAGGGCTGGCCTAATCAGAGGTGGAGGGAGAGTTGCGGAGTTGGACTTTAAAGCACAGACCTCTGCCCAGAAAGCATGGGGGAAAAGGTAAATGTGGGTGAGCCCTTGGTCATCTACCTTTGAGCTCTGTTGTGCAGCCTGTACTCCGGGCTACTGCTTAGCCTGTGTGCTGACTTCTGGAAGGACGTTTTTCATTTTGCTTGAGCAGTGGGTCTGCGTACCATGTCTGACAGTGGAAGCCAAGCTAAATACTGAGTTAGATAGACCTATGAATGGTCTGAGTCAGTGTCAGGCAGCTTCTCGTTGGACAAGGATAATCTAGACCAGGGTTTCCCAAACTTGGGTCTCTAGCTGTTTTTGGACTACAATACTCATCATCCCTAGCTAGCAGGACCAGTAGTCAGGGATGATGGGAACTGTAGTCCAAAAACTGCTGAAGACTCAAGTCTGGGGAACTCTAATCTAGATGGACCAATAGTTTGACTTGGTATCTCACAGCTTATATGTCCACAGCACAGCCTTCTTTGGAACACTAAGATGCTTGCTCCGATTGGGCAGGATGATGGGCATGGTTGTTCTCATGATGAGAAAGTGAATCCTGAAACACACACAAGCCTCTTCTTTGTCTGTGCACAGCAGTGGAAGATTGACAGTAAGACAAGGAGACCTTCAGGAAACCTTGCTTGCCATCACTGATCCCATTTAAGACAATGTAGACAATACAGAACTAGATGGACCAGTGATCTGAGTCACTATCCGGCAGCTTACTATGTTCCAAAATGTATAGTAAAACTGTCGTTTAAACTTGCTGAGCTCAGCCCCATCCCCAGAGGGAATTTATAGACCTGCTTATTTATTTGACGTTTTTTATACCTCACATCAATCCCCACTGGGCAGTTCATAAAACCTATAAATCAATAAAATAAAAAGTACAATAAAAAATAGATTTAAAAGCAATACCAATGCACCATTAAAACCACATAAAACCACCCATCAAAGCAAAAAGAGCGAGTGAGCGAGCACAAGATCTGCATAAAACTAGTCTAAAAAATTGCAAGGGGGGAACAATTAGCGTCAAATACCTAAAGACACTCAAAACATACAACCTCAATGGCCTTGGAAAATAAGGAGGACCTCACCTGGTGCTGAAATGACCATAACATGTCAGTGGCAGGTAAGCCTTTCTGTGGAGGAGATTCTATGACCAGGGTACCATCACCTGTCTCACCTGAGAAGGCAGGACAACCTGGAGAAGGGGCTCTGATTTTATAGGCTGGATGGGGATGTAGAGGAGGAGATGTTTAGGGCTTTTAAAGGTTAACAGCAGCACTCTGAAGTGGGCTCAGAAACACATTGGAAGCCAGTGGAGATGATTAAGTATTTGTGAGCACTTCTACTAGCCTCCATTAATAAGTTCACTGCCCCATTTTGAATTGCTTCCAAGTTTCCAGGAGGTTACCAGAGCATGGATAACTCTTCAAAGGCTTTCCCTGCTCATATAGGGTCATAGCTAATCTATCATTGTGAAAGCTGATAAAAGGTTCTCTGGGCTGCTGAGGCCAGCTATGCCCCGATCCTAGGGCTTAAGAGCACCATCAAATTACAATTTCCCCTTTAATTGGGAAGGCCCAAAATGGGCTGAAAACCACTTAAATAACCACACCACTGTCTTGTTTGGAATGAATCCAAGATGGGTTCAGAACTGCCACTGCCTCACCTGAATCTGACAAAAAGAGAGAGAGGTGTACAGCCAGGTGTCACTGCTAATTGGCAATACCTCCACTCATACTAGGGCCAGGGCCTTTTCAGTACTGGCCCCGACTTGGTGGAACGCTCTGTCACAAGAGACCAGGGCCCTGCGGGACTTGACATCTTTCTGCAGGGCCTGCCTGCAAGACAGAGCTATTCCACCTGGCCTTTGGTTTGGACTCAGTCTGACCCTCATGTCTTCCCTCCCCTTACGGTTTTGATTTATGGGCTACTTTTAAAATGAGGCTGCTTTTTAAATTGCATTTTAACCTGTATTTTAAATTGGCCCCCCTTATGTTTCCATTGTAATTTTACTGGTGTTAGCTGCCCTAAGCCTGGCTTTGGCCGGGGAGGGCGGAGTATAAATAAATAAATTAATAATAATAATAATACTCCCCAGATGACATTATCCTAGTGTTTTCATACAACATGTTAAACAGCAGAATATACATATCTGTGGAAATCTATGCCGTAATTGATGCAGGGCAGAACAAAATTTCCCCATCACTGCCTTCTGGAACCAACCAACCAACCAAGGGGAGCAGTCCAGTACCTCCAGCCTTTAACCCAGACAGCCTATTCAGAAGGATATCATGATAGATGGCAGTGGTGGCCCATCCCACTTCATCACCTAAGGCAAAACACGATGATGTTGCTGCTCTTGTCTCCCCTCCCCCCACAAAAAGCCTTGGTTCCTGGAGTCACATAGCTGCAGCAGCTTTTGGCAAAATCCTGTGAGAGTTCACCTCATGGGTGGGTCAGCCCTGATAGATGGCCCTGGAAATATTAGGACCAGTAATTTCCATAAATTTTGCAGGGTGGGTGGATGAATTAATCTGGAGTGGCTGAGAGCTTTCCTCCTTTGCTTTTTAAAACCAGCAAAAAAAACAACAAACCAACAGCAACGTGTCACTGCTTCAAGTTGCCCCTTGACCACTGCCTGGACAAAATACCCCTGGGGTATTTTGATGTGTTATGATGCAGCATCAATTGACTTTCTTAGCTAAACTTACTTATTACAGAAGAGACAAAGAAGGATGAGCACCTCGTAAATTTATTGAAAGGCGGAGCCTTTTCATAAACCATTGAAACAAACAAGTTCAAGATAATGTGTAGCCTCATTCTTTATTCCCACTTACCCGATATTATCTGTTCCACAAACTCTCTGGCAATTACATAAAGGTCGATAAGCTTAACTTTTAGACGCTTGCTGTTCCGTTGCCATATATACTTTTAACAACTTTACTATTACAGCCAAAACAAGTGCTAAATCTATGGGAAACGGTTATAACAGTACACTTAGATATGTCTAGTGCATTTTTTATCAGACAGCACAAGTATTTCTGTAGATATTTCTAATGTTCAGCTTTTATAATTTTTATATTGTAGTCGTATGTCACAATCTTTGTGCTGTAACCTTCTTTCTTTCTTTCTTTCTTTCTTTTTATAATAACACCCAACCCTCTGACTGATGAATCCAGGGAGTTTGCTCCAAAATAGCGAAGTTCAAAAGGATGCACAAGCATAAATAGTCAGCATCTGCTTTGTCTGACCCCTCTGCTCCCAATTTGCATCATCATGGAATGCAAGCAGGTAGAAAACAGGTAAGAAAAATGCCAAGATATTGTAAGATGATGATCCCGGAAAAGGAAATATGGAATTGTGCTGTGGGTGGGGTGGGGAAGGTGGAGGAGAAGGTCTGCTTGGACCTCTTGGTCAACACTTCACAACATGATTCCTGCATTGCTGGGGATTGGACTCTATGACCCCCGGGTACTTCCCTTCTCACTCTACAATTTTATTATCCTATGAATGTTGTAGACAAAGCATTTGTGCTTGGTAAAGTGAACCTTTTAAGTTCCAATGTCTGAGCATTCCCTACTTGAAATGCTTCATGTTGAATTAGAAGCCCTCATTCCTTGCTCTGACATATCCATAAGTGGTTTTGCTTTGGTAGCAAGTAAACAGTAATTGCTACATAAATTATGGGACATTTGGTGGGAACTAGTTCTTCCTAGATGGATAAATCTTATTGGTGCGCCCAGTCAGAGATGGAAACAGTGACTTAAAGTACTATAAAAAAGGAACAAGGAAATAAATATCAGATTCATATTCGTTCTAGTGTGTTCTCGGGCTGGCACGACTTCACGGCAACATTTATGTGCCCTTGTTAGGGCTTGCATTGTAAAGAGTAAATTCAAAAGGGGTTCATCCTGACCCTGCTGCATGGCTACACAACAAATTTGAACCTGAGGCCAGCAACAAAGGAAGCCTGTGGATTTTCCTTCTGATGGAGCAGAACTACAGACCCCATAGCATTATCCGCACACAAAAGAAGCTTTCCAAGTTCTTTCAGGGAGGTCAAATTGGAAGCTGAGGGTACGTCTAAGGCATTTTACTTAGCCCAAAGTATTCTGGCCTCTGCAGTTTACCCCTCACAGAGCTATAGTTCCTAGCACCCTTAACAAACAACAGTTCCCTGGATTCTTGTGTTAAACGTTTGGTTTGTATGCAGCGTTAATTTCAAGTCACTTTCAAAGCCGTTTCAAATACAGGGCCTGTTCAGCAACAGGAACAGATGGCAAAGGGGCCTTCTCAAAAGGTTGGGAATTTGCCCTTCCCTGCGGGACGCGGGTGGTGCTATGGGTTAAACCACAGAGCCTAGGACTTGCCGATCGGAAGGTCGGCTGTTCGAATCCCCGTGACGGGGTGAGCTCCCGCTGCTCGGTCCCTGCTCCTGCTGACCTAGCAGTTCAAAGCATGTCAAAGTGCAAGTAGATAAATAGGTACTGCTCTGACAGGAAGGTAAATGGCGTTTCCATGTGCTGCTCTGGTTTGCCAGAAGTGGCTTAGTCATGCTGGCCACATGACCCGGAAGCTGTACGCTGGCTCCCTCAGCCAGTAAAGCGAGATGAGTGCTGCAACCCCAGAGTTGGCCACGACTGGACCTAACAGTCAGGGGTCCTTTTATGACCCAAGGTTAATCTGCCAGATGAGAGGTCATAGAGATGCTGTGTTTCCCCCCTCTTATCTTTTAGGAGATAAAAACTAAATGGTGGTTTGGGCAGCATTGGGCTGGGAACTTTATCCACTGCTAGATGAACACACAAGGCAAGGGAGGTTGGGCATGTAAGATAATAAGAATGGGAAAACAAAGTCAGGTTGTAAAAGAGGAGCAGGCAGGGGCCAGCTCAAGATCTGCGTCTCCTAAACTTGTCACGAGTTTCCTGAGCACCCTTGGAATCCTATGCAAGATACTAGAGAATTCTCAGGCACACTTTTCATGTGTGGTGCTGGCCCATTCTGAAAGAGCCTCAACTATTCCGCTGACCTTGCTTGTGCATCAACAGCAAGCCACAAATCACGGTTTACTGTGCAGGAGCTAAATTGTGCCTGCTTCACTCTGCTCGCTCCTCCTGGCTCATGCTGGGAGGAATCAAATCACAGTCCCTATGGCAGATGCAGGATGCTAAGTCAGAGATCTTGGCTTCCCCAGGCAACCCCAGTATGAGCAGAGAGGAAGGAGACAGCACAGCACACTGTGCACATGATTAAACCATTAACTATGGTTTACCACGCTGTGCAAATGTGTGTCAAGCAAGGCAGGCTTGCCAGGAAGCCACCTAGTTTGCCTGCCTAGATGCATCAGCTCTTGGGGTGAGGAAGGCAAGGCTTGGGGGGGGGGGCAAAATGCAGCCCTCCAGGTTTCTCTTTGTGCCCCCGTGGGAGGACCCACCCCTCACTGGCCCGGCTCCACACCCAGCTTCAGTGTTTCTGACTGGCTGGCATGTGCTCCTGAGCATCCAACATTTCTCTGATGAAAACAGGCACATCCCATTCCATAATGATAATTTTACTATTTATACCCCACACCTTACTGGGTTGCCCCAGCCTTTCTGGGCAGCTTCTGACATATAAAAAAACATAATAAAGCATTAAACTTTTTTTTTTAAAAATACCTTCCCTATACAGGATAGCCTTCAGACGGCTCAGGGGTTGGATAACTCCATACCCTCCAGTGAAAATAGGGACACACTACCATACCCTTCAACATTTCTTCAAGGAAAATAGGGATGTCCTAAGGAAAAGCGGGACATACTGTGATCAAATCAGAAACCGGGGTGGCTTCTCTAAATCAGGGATGCCCCAGAAAATAGGGACACCTGGAGGACTGAGATAGAAGAAAGAAAAACTAGCTTATTGCACAAAGGTAAAATTTGTACCCACTGCTCTGCCCTCTTTCACCCTGGCCCCACCCCCTTTTGACACAAGGATGCTCAGAAGGGACTGTGATCCTTGGGCTGAAAAAGATTTTCCCCACCCCAGATTAAAGTAAGGTTACAACAACCTGACAAGCAAAGCCCATTTCTGGTTCATCTGAGGCTGTGGACACACTAGATACGCAAAGCACATTTTCTCCTCCCAAGGAATCGTGGGAACCCTAGTTCATTAAGGTTGTTGGGAATGGTAGCTCCCGCAAGGGAAGTGTGCTGGGCATTGTTTTTAAAATATTTTTTTTATTGGGTTTTCACATTTTATATAAACACAAACAACACACCAAAACAAACATAAAAAACAACAAACATGAATAGTTCCCGAAAATCTTATTTTCTAACCCTAGTCCTTGACTTCCCCCCACCCCCTCCCCTGCATCCCTATTCCCAAACTTATGTCAGCAAGTTGGCATTTCTTCCATCTTAATATTAGTCCTTTTATAAAAAACAAAAATAAATTTTCCCTAAGTTGGACCCCAATTCTCTTCCCTCGATTTCTCCTTTTTTCTTACATAATTTTCTTAATACTAAACCCCCTGGTCTTGAGTGTTGTTTAAATTTAATACTTCCCTCCCTCCCCTCCCCGCTTTGCGTCCTTTCCCAAGACATGTCCAAATTAACAGTTTTTAGCCTGGATTCCGGATATCCGAGGCTCTCAATTCTCTTTTAGTCCCTCTCCGCCGGTTTTGTTGGTAGTCCTTTTTGTCTATCATCGAGTCTCGAAAGATTTCCTTAACAATCAATCCAGTCAGTCCATAGTCTCTTCCCATATTTAAAGGCAACTGCTGAGGAATTTCCACAAGGCCTAAGTCTTGCTGATAGTCAAAATCAAAGTCTATGTGGAGGCCCCGATTGTACTTCTTTATTTCGAGCTCCTGAATTCCATAAAGTCCCAGGGCCTCCACTTTCATCTTCTGTATCTTTCGTAGACTTAGAGTGGATTTAATCCAATAGTCTCCTTGCTTGTGTTCTCCAGATGCCGGCTTCTGGTTAGTACTTTCCCAGATAACTTGTTCTCTTTCTTGTTTTGTCTTCTCCTCTTCTTTGTTTATTGTTTCAAATTCAGCTGTGGGTTCTTTCTCACTCAGGCCCTCATTACTTTCAGCAGAACTACTTGTTTCCAAATCCAAGGTCGTCAATTGTTTACTCATAGCTGTAGTCTGCTCCTGTAGGGTTCCCACCAGTGAGAACATTCTTTCGATTTCTCTCAGTATCTTTCCACCCACAGCCATTGTAATTCCACAGAATTCCCCCTAGAGGGAATCTGGTTACTGAGTAACCTTTTCTCCAACAATCCTCTGTCCTATTATTGTTTCTTTGTTTCTCAAGATTTTAGTTCAATTGTAACTCCTTTTAATCCGGAGAGGTCTTAAACAGCAATTTTTTTTTCACTATTAATAGTCCATTTGACAGCTTTTGACAGCTGTCAAATTCTGCTCCTCTATACAGGCTCCAAATCAGGTCGCTCCCGGGCCCGGGAGGGAGGGTTGTTTACCACAAAACAAAGACTCTTCCAACACTCCACTCTCCTGCTCAAATTTACCTTTCTAAATCTTGGAAGTTACTGTCTTTTTAAAACTCACCCTTTACAGGGTAGGCACTCCAGCTTAGTTCTTATTTCGTTGCTCTGGATCGTCTGCAAGGGGGGGTGTGGGGACTTCCTTTTAGCACACCCCCCGGTCGTCTCAAATTCAAAAGGTAAAAGTTTTAAAGTTCAGTTCCAAATTACTCACGGGTTCTTTTTTCAGTCCGAATTTCAAGGAAGGAAGTCAGCGCTCTCCGGTTATGGCTCGCGGCTTCGCTCAGCGGCGGTAGCGGTCGACTCTCAGTGCCACGCCGTCCCCTGTATCCCCTCCGTAGCCTTTAAAAAGGCTCATTGCGAATCAGGGGGGGGCGCTTAAGGCACCCGCCGAGTCTTCAGTCCGCAGGCTTCCGCGCCTGCGGTTTTTAAGGGTCCCCGTGTCGCCGGCACGGCAAAGACCCATCCACCGCTGAGCCGATTCCCTCCGGAGCTCGGAGGGAATCCGCCATTTCCCGATCGCGCCAACCCGGAAGTCCAGTGTGCTGGGCATTGTAGTTCTCTACATGGTAAGCTACAGTTCCCCTGATGCTTTTGGGAAGCAATGAGCTGCAAATGTGTGATATAAATGCAGCATCAGCTAGGAAATCTTACCTCAAGATTTTTTAAAATTCTTTAAGGATGTATACACCACCCATCATCAGAAGATCTGGGGGGCAGTTTATAGGATTATAAAGCAAGATAAACAGACAGACAAATGCCAGCATGCTATATTAGAACAAAACAGTGCTAAGAGCAACAATGTTTAAGCAGCAACAACCTAAAACCAATGAACTAGAAAAATTCTAAACTCAAAATGTTTTTGCAAGGCCTAAGAGAGTTACAGTGGTACCTCGGGTTAAGTACTTAATTCGTTCCGGAGGTCCGTTCTTAACCTGAAGCACCACTTTAGCTAATGGGTCGTCCCGCTGCTGCCACGCTGCCGGATCATGATTTCTGTTCTCATCCTGAAGCAAAGTTCTTAACCCGATGTACTATTTCTGGGTTAGTGGAGTCTGTAACCTGAAGCGTCTGTAACCCAAGGTACCACTGTAAAAGGTTCTTGCCTGGCTCCAGAAAGAAAGTGATGCCAGAGCTAGGCCAGGTCAGGTCCTCATAGATGGGATGCCATGATCAAAAATGCCTCTTCTCCTGTCGTCTCACCTGCGGACAACAGAAGCACCTGGAAGAAGATGCTGGCAGGTGATCTCATGGTACGAGCATTTTTTTTTTTTTATTGAGCCATTGATCTTCCCAACAATTACCTCAGCTCAGGGCACACAAAGAGATTCTGAAAGGGTCTGATCTCTTTGCCCCATTTTACATGGACTGTATTCTGAACCGACTGCATGAATAACACAGCCAGGCTCGCTGCAAGCCAACACCCGCTCTTTGTCAAGCTGGCAAAAGAGCGATGTCTGCTCATTCTGGCTTCCGTCCTGGAAATCATGCTGGGGGGGGGAACAACATTCAAAAGGCCGAGTGATCTGTGGGGGAGAGGCCAGCTTTACATCCTACACCCTCCTCCTTCTGCCTAATACTAGGCTAATGGCTATTGTGAATGGGCCTTATGAATGGCTGGATAAAAAAATGTGTGTGAGAGAGAGAGGGGAAGGGAACCCTCTTCATGAAGAATGCAAAAGATGTGAGGTGATTAATTACAGGGCTGAATTTCCATCTCAGCTTTTCCGCTGAGGTAACAAATGGCTGAAGCGGGGTGGGGGGCAACGCCTGCACCTCAAATTGCTAATTAATCTATCAATTAACATAATAACATAATGGAATAAAAAGCAAGATTATATATGCAGAAAGGAATTCAAAAGCAGGAGATAAAACAGACAGGTCTAGAGGTGGGATGGAGGAATGGCTGAAGGATGTGTAAGCAGCCGTAATGTGAATAAGGAAAGGTTATCGTGTGCCTGCATTTTGACGCCTGCGGTTCCCGATTGCAGGTAATTAAAAAACAGGAGAACCCCCAACCCAAAGCCAAGTTTACACTCCAATATTGGTCCTAGTTTTCTTGAGGCACACTGAGCCGGGTTCCTTTCAAAGCCAAGGGTAAAACTTTAATTGAGTTCTGTAATGTTAGGCGCTGAATGCGTTATGTAGGCTAACAGTCACGTCACTAGAAGGATACTTGTGAACGCTTACATTAATGGGGATATTATTAGATGAAGTATTGAAGGATTCAGTCTATGATTGGTGCCTGGCTATGTTGATCAGCCCACAAGCTTTTGAGCTGCAGAACGCTCACTTTCCAGTGGGAGAAAAACGGGAAACCTAAGGGATAAGCGGAAGTATAAATGCAAGCTGTATCCCCCAGCCCCTCTCATCCTTTTAAGGATAAATGAACATGGCCCTGTAACAGAAAGTTACTGCCCCACAATTTTTTGCCTGCTGAGAACCTGTGGCCACACCATACCTAAAGCACTCATATCACTTTTAAAAGTCATGACTTCCCTGCAAAGAATTCTGGAAACTTTAGTCTGTTAAGGTTCCCCTAACAACTCTTATCTCCCTTAAACTACAGTTCCCAGCATTATTTGGATGAAGCCGTGATTTTTATAGTACTGTCATGAGTGCTTTAAATATATGGTGTCGATGTGACCCATGCAGACTTTAGCAAGCAATGAAACATACCATACTTTTCCGTGTATATGTTTTTTCCTTTAAAAATCATGCTAAAAAGTGGGGATAGTCTTATACATGGGTCATGCATAGGATGGGAGTTTGATTGGTTGCTGCCACAGCTCTCAGCGGATATTGTGTGTGTTATTGGTTGCTGCATCAGTGGGTGGTGTTGATTGGCTGATGCGATGGGACAGATGGGGGGCAGATTTTGCAACATGTGTGGGTGAGCATTTGTTGACAATCCTGGGTAATCCCCCCCAAAAAAGCTCAACAACTCTGTGCCATCCCCCCCCTTTTTGAAAAATTTCAGTCCCCCAAAATAGGGGTAGTCTTATACATGGGGGCAGAGGCTTAGGAAAGTCGGGTGGTACCTGGTGCGGAAAATTTCTTGTCACCCCCCGCCCACATTGCCCCCCCCCCCGCAAAAATAGTTTTACGTTATTTCATATTTTCTTACAAAGGAATGTGGATTCTGGGCCTCTGATAACAAGTAGGCGACTATGGACAGATACTTAAATCTACAGGATGGATTGTTTTTTGGCTTGTGTTATTTTATTTTATTTAGTTAGTTAATTTATTTAATAAAATTTATTTTTTTTAAAAACCTGCAAAGTGAACTTTTTGGGGAAAGTGCCTGCTCCACTGAATTGAAATTTCAGCCTTCACAACATAGGAAAATGGCCAATTACACTGCTATTTTTGTGGAGGAGGGTCAAGATATTAACTGATATGCATGAAATTTCATATATAGCTATATAATCCCTAGTGTAATAAGACAAGACCTTTGGAGTAGGCATTTAATTATTATTTTTTTATGAACTGTGCTAGTAGGGCAGTAATTGTTCCTTGATATTTTGTCACCCCCCTCCATGATGGCACCCGGGGCGCACTGCCCCCCTTTTCCTACGCCCCCAGGAGCTTCTTATAGACCAGCGGTTCTCAACCTTTGGGTACCCAGATATTTTTGGACTACAACTCCCATCATCCCTGAGCTCTGAGCTTGCCAGCTAGGGGCGATGGGAGTAGTAGTTCAACAACATCTGGGGACCCACAGTTTGAGAAAGGCTGTTATAGACGGAAAAGTCTATAAGACTTTTTCTTCTACCAAATAGGCTAATGGAGGAGGCGCCAATCACCCCACCTCTTTGTCAGATGGTCAGATTTTTCCATGCTGGCTGTGGGGATCAAGGGGGCATTGCTTACTCTACATCTATCATGGAATCTGTGCAGGGTTGTGGAGGAGAGAGGGAGGGAGCAACCAGCTATCCTTTGACACCCTGCTCATTAACCTGCATTGAGTTCCTTGTCACCTCTGGCGAGCAGTTGAGTTGTTAAATACAAAGATGAATTAACACCTTCAGTTGGTGCATTTTGGATGGTTCCCGCAAGCTCTTGGGGTTCAGCCAGCTTTTACTAGGGACTGAGCTTTTAGTAGGCCCTGCCCTGTGGAACTCCTTGCTGGTAGAAGTTTGGTAGGATTCCTCCCTGCTTTCTTTCAGGCATTGCTGTTATTGTTCGAACAAACCTTTGGGAATGTGATTTATTTATTTATTTTTAAAGTAACTTATTCATTCCATTATTGTAGGACTGTGTCTTTTTACATTGAATATCACCTTGTTTTATTTTCCATGAAAATGCTGTTTATAAATACCTAAATAATTTGAAAAATCAACAACAACCAGGAATGCAAAACCTGAGCAAGAACGTGCACCTGCTCAAGGAGTGCTGATGTACAAGAAAATGAGGACAGTTCCCGGCCAAAAAGCTGGGTGTGGGGCAAGATTATAAGAAGCATTTGCAGTATAAAGCTAGCCTCTTTGTTCAAAGCCCCTAATGTAATGTGAAAAAGAGTTGAGACTTCCAATTCCCATTCCTATCTCTTAAAGTATTAAGCCGAATTTCCTTTCCCCACACATAGATCATCATGATCACTTTGGTCTGGTTCACTCACAAAAAATAAGAAAAAATAAGATGAAGCCATTATAACTGTTCCTGAAGTATAATAATTTTAATAATAATTTTATATTATCCGAGTTGCCACCACTTCATGCTGCTACAATCTAAGGTGACCATGGCCTTTTAAAAAATAAATTATTTTCAAAATACAAATATATGCAAATAAATAAATGTACAGTACACAAGTTGTCTGAAGAAAGCAGAATGAGAGAGGACCAAAAAAGGGCAAATAAAGAGAGATACATAACAGTGTTCCCGACAATATTTGTGGCTCAACATTCTCTTGACTTTTGTAGCATCAGGAGGTTCATCTTTCAACAAAATAATTATCCACCTGCTTACCTTTCCTTGCTCTAATAATTTACATCAGTCTTACCATCTGAAGATCATATTTCCACAATCCAGTTGTCTAATGTGGGAGCATGTATTTTTCTCCAGGTATAGCTGATGACGTTCCTGGCATTGGGCAATCAGGACAGATTCCATCCTGACCAAATATTCTGGGCCATTAGGCTCCGCCCCCTGTTGCTTGGCAGGGTCACAAGGATGCTTTTTCTGTGCGCTCTGTGAGCCTGCGGACAAGAGTTGGCAGCATGGATGGGGAGATAAGCAAGGGGGAGCAGGGGCTTGGTGGGGCTGTGTACCTCCAGTTCCGCCTTCTGAGTTCCAGGTCCCCTCTGCAGTGGCGTAAGAAGGGGTGCGGGCCACCCCGGATGTCATCAATGAGGGTGGTGACAAAATGGCAAAAATACAGTCATACCTTGGGTTACAGACGCTTCAGGTTATGTTTTTTTGGGTTACGGACCCGCCGAAACCCGGAAGTACCAGAACGGGTTACTTCCGGGTTTCAGCAATCACACATGCACAGAAGCGCTAAATCGTGCTTTGTGCATGTGCAGAAGCGCCGAATCGCAACCCACACGTGCACAGACGCACCGCTGCAGGTTGCGAACGTGCAGCAATCAGAGAAATGGCATGAGTTTAGATGTTGGGCAAGCATCAGCCTTGACTAGTTTTAAGCACCAGTTGAATACTTTTGCATTGACTGAAGCATCTGCTTGTTATTACATAGCTTTTAAAGTTTGCATTTTTGTATTATGGCTTTTTCTGGTTTTAATATATTGTTTTTATGAAAAACGGTTGTAGAAACATTCTGGAAATTTCAAGGACGGGCACCATAATGTTTTAATTAAAAATAATAAAAAAGAGGATTATGTGCCTTGCAGAGGGAGGCTTTTCCTATGCTCAGCTATTTTAAATAGGATGGGGCAGAGAGAAAATGATACTGGGCTCAACTGTGAATAAGAGCTGATTTCAGCAGCTGTAGCTTTTATGACAAGCTACATTTGCTGAAATTCCCTCTTCTACATATCTTTTCAAGGTGCTGGAGCCCTGACCTCTTTTACAAGTGTCCAGCCTAATCAGAAAAATGGTCTACAAGGCTCAAAACTGACCATACTAACTGTAATCTTTTTTGGAGCCACTGAGGAGAGTTTTGAGCCAAGAACAGAGACATTCAAAACATACACTGAGTATTCTAGGAGATTTCAACACCGCCTCCCCCTCATTTCCTAGTACAAATTGGCAAAATGGATAAAGGAGGGGGCAACATCGAATGACAAAAGGAAGCAAAAGACCCCCAAAAGACCCTAGTCTTTATGGGAGATGTTTCTCAATAGAAGAAACTTAATATTGTGTCCTTGAGGAATGCTGCTACTAGCTGAAGCACGTGGGTCTTCTTGAATATGTAATAACCTTTGTGGAACAAAAATGCCCAATTTTGCCTGTTTTTAGCCTTTCCCCCCCTTTTGTATTTTGTTTCTTTCTACAATACAGCAAAGCCATTTTTGTCTGCTCTGCAGTGCAAACACCCTTCTGATGGCAGATCTCATTCTTGATATAATTTTCTTAAAAATGGGGAGGTACTAATGATGTGTTTGGTTTTTCATTTGAAAGTTCATCCGGACTGAACATTTGTTATTCCAATTGCTGCTTTTTGTTTTTAGGAACAGCAACAATGCTTATTCCCCTATACCTAATCAGAGATTATCACTATATGAACAGGTGTGGATAAACTAAGATTTCTTCTGCTTCTCATGCTGTTTAGGGATTGAAGTGAGACAGTGGTGCCCCTTTGGACAACCACTCTATCCTGCGAATGCTTTTTTGTTTTCAGTTGTTTATGCAGTGTTTATTTTGGTGGCTCGCTGTTTATCGTGGGAGAGTTTTATTTGCCCAAACGAAGAGCATATTTTAAGACTTTAAAATGTTTACAGAGAGAGAGGGAAGCAAAGCAACATTTAAAGGATAGCAAAATCACTTCCAAGTCTGCTTAGATTCTCACCTTTTTTTTGTCACACAACTCCCCCTCTCCCCAAATCAGGGGAAAAAAATAATCCAGAAAATTTCTTAGGGATTATTCTGTCAAATCAAGTGCCTGTCAAATCCTAAAACAGGTTCCATCTGGCGGAGAAACTATCAGAATAATTGTCTGGGCTTTCATCTGATGAATATGCATTGAGACAGCCAAAATGGAATTTACACTTTAATCTACATTATTTGGGCAAGTTGATAAAAGAATGCTACGGTGGGTGGAATTAATCTCAAACGGTGTACAACCAAACCTTCCTTTACCAAGGAATTACAATAGATTTTTACATCTATTTTTTATTATTGTATCCAAAGTATTTTTATGTATTCTTGATGCTCCAAATAAAGTAGTGGCATGGGATAAAAATGATCACTCCTAAAATTTGAACTAGAAAGCTTAAGATAGCATTCCGTTTTGGGTTACAGGTATATTCTCCCCCCGCTACTCCCGCAAAATTGGTGGTTTATCATTCTGCATATCAACAGACAAACATATTTTCAAAAGCAACAGCAGTTGTTCATTCAGAGAAACTCAGAGATTGCTGAACGGGTTCTTTTTCTTAGCCTCGTGCATTGTTCCAAATCAGTGTAACCTTCACTAAAAAAAATAAATCAACTTGCTGCTGAATACCAGGAGAAAAGGAAAATCCAACATATGTTGTTTGTAAATATATCAACATGAGCATGACTGTTTTAATACTGCTTATATTTTCAGCCACGCAGGTCAAATGTTAAAAACTGAACTCACAAAAGCTAAAGGTGCCGCATCAAGGCCGACAAGCTCATCCTTACTCAGCTCATGTTTTTGTGTCTTGCTGTTCATGTACTGCAGAGAGAGCGGAATATACAGGAACTTTTGCATAGTTTTCAAGCACAATGGAATCCTTGAAGGCCAAGGAGCTATGGCTATGGTCCTTGGTTCAGTTATCTGGGAGTCAGGGGTGGAGGAAGGGGTGTGTGGTGGGGGTGGAATGCCCCGGGTGTCTTCGCTGAGGGGGGTGACATTTCGCGTGCCGCCTGCCCATGACTCCCAAGCCTACCCTGAGCCATCAGGGGAAGGGGTGAGCTGTGTCACTTTGCTAGCAGCATTCCTCTTCATTTTGACAGCTGGGGGAGGCTTGGGAGTCGCAGGCAGTGCGCCGAATGCCCACCATCTGTGCACCCGAGTGGCTATTCCGTGCCTTGCAGGGCACCGTCTTCCCCCTGCCCCCCTCGGGAGCGCGCCCACCCTGGGCATACACTCCACTGCTGCTAGGAGCAAAGTCCACCCAATTCAAGGATGGTTAGGACCATGGATATAGATGGGGGCAGCTGTGTCCAGTCAAGTAAATCAATACAAAATACTTAACTGAGGTTCTGCTTCCCCAACATAAAGCCTGCCCCCCCCACATTATCCTGGTTATGCCCACAGTTAGGGCTGATGCCTTAGAGCTCATCTACACTTCTGCTTATGCCATTCCCCCCTGGGAAAACCCACTCTTTACTGCCAAATCAGAGACAACATCAATTTGGTTTTCTGAGGCTTAATGTTTGCTCTGATTCAGTGATAAGAGCAGGTTTTCTGGGGGAAAGTGGCAGGGCTAATGGAAAACCTCTTAGACCCGTGTCTAGAAAGCATGGAAACAGCGGAAAACCTCTCAGCCCCATGCTTTCTAGGGTTTCTCGGCTGAAGGCCTTCTGGTGGTTCCCTCACTGCGAGAAGTGAGGTTACAGGAAACCAGGCAGAGGGCCTTCTCGGTAATGGCGCCCGCCCTGTGGAACACCCGCCCTGTGGAACTCCGCACACCCAGAAGTAGCATCCCAGTTGCGAACTTTACCTCAGTCTAAGAACAGAATCCGAATGGTGGAAGAGCACCGGCGGTGGGAGGCCTCATTAGGGAAAGCGTGCCTTGGTTTAAGAACAGACTTCCGGAACAGATTAAATTTGTAAACCAAGTGTCAGGGAACTGACATCGGAGCCAGAGGCGGAGGCAAGGCTCTCAAGTGATGCTGGAGAAGGGCCCAGCAGGGAGAGAGGCAGCTCATCAGCTGGGGAAGGAAATCAGCGTAACACCAGGGATAAAGGGGGGCAGATGGGGGAATCGGCGAGGGGGCTCCAGGACTCCTCGCCGGAGACCAGCGGGGAGAGCACGGGTCCTCCACTACCCACACCCTCCCTGCGCAGAAGACTTCCGCGCAGGGAGAGTAGGAGGAGACTTGGGGTCAAATAGCTTTTATGCTGGAAAAGGTTTAAGAAACGCCCACTGACGGATTCTGCTAGCGACTGAGGCAGCCACGAAGTGAAGGGCTGTCCAGACAGAAAAGGTTTAACAAGGCAACATAGACAGGAGTGGCGGCAACTTACGCACGAGCAACCCCTATATTCCTCACACCAAGGTACCACTGTATCTGACTCTTAGAAGACATCTGAAGCCAGCTATGTTTAGGGAAGCTTTAATATTTGATTAATTATTTTATTTTCATATTTTGCTGGAAGCTGCCCAGAGTGGATGGGGAAACCCAGCCAGATGCCCGGGGTATGTATGTAAAAATAAATAAATAAAATGGGGACTAGCAGAAGTATGGACAAGCCCTTAGCCTCAAACTATATATCTAAGCCAGGTTTCCTTATTTTGAGAAGAGACTGGTCACAGAAAGTATTGCCACAATTAGCAAAGCTAGGCTGGTCTTTCCTTTTAAAAAAAAATGTTACAGTCCTTACGATATGAAAATCTGAGCACCCGACACTAACCTAAGGGAGAAATGGCACATCAATGTAAAAAGAAACAAACAAAGGATCCCAAGGGCCATAAATAGCTCTTCCCTTCCACACTGTATCCTCACAAAAAACCTGTAGGTTAGGGTTAGGGCGAGAGACAGCCCAAGTTCCCCCCTTTGAGCTAAATGGCAGGTCTTAGTCCAACACTCTAACCATGACACCAAACTTGCTTTACATCTGGATACATGTTTCATAAAGGCCCAACAGCCGACTCTTGTATTGTAAAAAGTAGTTTATGGAGCAGTCGGTCTGGAGCAGAGGGATGGCTTAATATACACCTAAAACATCTGGGTGATCAATGTGAAAAAAGGGTGGTGGACTAGATGGGCCATTGGCCTGTTCCAGCAGGCCTTCAAAACCTTCTCCAGGTGGTTAGCGGTGGACCTGCTGGAGCAGATTTCAAGGGCCTGCCAGAAAAGGAAAGGGAACTCCCATTGCACAAGCAGAATGTGACTCTTGCGGCATTGGATACAACCCTAACTAACTAAAGACACTTGAGAAGGAGATATACCCACCTCTGCTGTGAGTCTAAAGGGAAAGATCTTTTCACAGCCAAGCTTGTCCTTGTGTAAATAGCAACCTGAATCACTGGTACTCAAGAGTGGCTGGGGAAACCCAGCCAGATGGGTGGGGTATAAATGAAATTATTATTATTGACAGAAGGTCGATTGGTAGATTTCTGGGTGATTTGCAGTAGGTCAGCAAGGATCTCTGACTAACAACGGCAACAACAAAATGTACACCCCCCCCCCCAAATTATGAGTCTGAAATGAAGAAAGCTACAGAGCGGCATCTGGAGTGGATGTTCCTGTGGCAGGACTGGGAGCTGAATTCACATTTGGCAGTCAAAATAAATTGCTGGGCTGAGAATTATTTCATTTTAGATATGTATCTCATGCACCTAGATCCAGTTGGTGGGTCTCAGGATTCCATACCAAAAAGCAGAACACATAAAATCAGTCCACTCTTAAGTGAGCCATTCTATCTATCATCTATCTATTTGGCAACCACCATCTACTGAAACTGAAAATAATACTAATGTAAAAATCCCTATTATCCCCCATATCTTGCTTTCCCTTGCTCTCATCTCCTCTACTGTCGTAAGTTTAGACCTCAACCTGCCCTTTCTATTGCTGTTCTTCTTGCTCGTGTCACTCTGCAGAGCACCCATGCACACAGAGAGCAGAGCAACAGCAAACACCCTGAAATCTGGCTTAAGTAACCTGTCATCCACAAAGTGCTTTCCCCAATCATGTTCAAACACATATAGGCAAGTGGTTGGAAAACAGTTAAGAGTGACAGCTTCCCATCACCTAAATAGCCAAGGAGGGATTTGTCTGAGCTCTATGCTTGGTGGACCTGTCTCAGGGAGACTTCCCAGCCACTTGTCTCAGGATATAGAATGCACACAGCTTCGTTGCATTTCTGGTACATTGTCTGAACCAAAAAGTCGCATCCCCGAATGAAACACCAAAAGTTCAAGTGGTCAGTACAGTTACGTCTTCTCCCCATGAGGTAAATGCACAACTCTTCTTGGCACTTCCACTAGTCCAGAGTTGTTTGCAGGCCTCTGCACTTTTTAGGTATTTGTGCAAGTAATGGAGCAGAAATTAAAGTTGCTTTGCATTCTTATCTCAGGCTGCCTAATTCCTGAAATGAGACACAAGCCAAAACACAGCCGTTCTTCAAAATTCCCAATTTTGCAACGTGGTGCCCCAGCTAAGTAATGTGTACAAAAAAATGGGGGGAGGTTGTGTGTTTGATGCATATAGCAGTGAAGACAGCATATGAAATTGCATTAAGTTAAAGAAAATTGCATGCAAATATGTGTGCGTTATTTAAAGGTCTACACCACCCTTCCCTCAAAAGGGACACCAATGTGACAAAACATCACTGCTAAAAATAGAATAAAGATAAAAGTGTGTGTAAATACAGCAACATACCCTCACAGCTAATAATTTCAGGGTGGCCAGGAACAGTATCTTTCAGCAATCAAATTGCTGGGTAAACAGGAATGTTTTAAAGTTGCTCCCAAAAGTTCATGAAGAGGGAGACATGAAGAGGGAGACAGACCCACCTCACCAAGGAGGGCATTCCACACCAATTAAGGAAAATTGCATAGCTTGAGTTGCATCTAACACAGTGGTGAATAATACATTCCATCAGGGCAAGGATTTCTGTTTACACAACAGGACTCCCCACCCCACCTGCCACTCTTCTTCCCAGCACATGCCCTAAATCAGTTCTAGGGGTTCCCTCAACCATCTGGAGATTTGGGGAGGTTGCAGAAGAAGAGGTGGAAAGTCCCGTTGTGCAAGCAGAAATCATTGTGCTGATGGGGCACATGAGAGGTTTACCACCCAGAAATGGTATATTTTGATGCATGGGCTCTAAAGTACTCCTGAAATTTTGTGAGAACTTGAAAAACAACAACAAAAAACCCCAAAAATCTGGTGCAGAAAGTTGGACAGCCAATTTTAAGACTGGAAAACTGGGAAACAGAAATTGACAGATTTACCTACCCCTGCTTTGTACACACATCTTAAGAGCAAATAGGGAGAGCAAATGAAACACAACCTGTTCTTCATCTCTGTGCCTCCTGCTGACTTTGCAAAATTCTCCTGGGGAGTATTTAAACCGGGCTTTAAGCAGAAGGATTCCAGCAATGGAAGGCTACAGAAGAACAGTTTTGATGGAGGGTAGTTGAAGGCAAAGACAATTATACTACGTGAATTATACATGGGTTTGGGGTTGTTTGCATGGGGGGTGGGATTTGCAGGACTTTGTTTTAATAAGTACCCACTGTGAAGAGAGCAGCTTCCTCGGCGCTTTTATATTTTAGGCATATATCTGGTGGCGACCAAGCTGCAAGAGATTCAGGCAGTTTCTGCTGTGTCCTTTCCACATAGACCTTAGGTTAGCATTCTGCAAAGCCTTAGGAGGCTGTGTGTCTCAACAAATGAGGCAAAATAATTTGTCTTCTGCAGGGTGCTTATTTGTTATTATAAAACGAAGCTCCCCCCCCCATGCAATGTCCTAACTTAGATTCTTCTTCTCACTTTCCCCTTATTTTGCACAATCCGAAAGAAGTTTCTCGATTAGCCATCCCACCTCCAGAACTCCCTCCTTTTCCTTTAAGATTCAGCAAAGTGACCCCTTCCTCAAGGCACTATAAATATTTTGCAACTTGTTCTTGGCCACTAATGCAAACAGTTCTTGTGTGGAGATAAGAGACTCTTAAGAGAGAACAGTACAAAGTGTCCTTTAAAGAAGCAGGAACAAATGTGATGAATATTTAGGTCAGCTACCTATTTTCTGAGTACAGTGGTACCTCAGGTTACATACGCTTCAGGTTACAGACTCCGCTAACCCAGAAATAGTGCTTCAGGTTAATAATAATAATAATAATAATAATAATAATAATAATAATTTATTATTTGTACCCCGCCCATCTGGCTGGGTTTCCCCAGCCACTCTGGGCGGCTTCCACAGAAACCAAAAAACACTAAAATATCATACATTAAAAGCTTCCCTGAATAGGGCCGCCTTAAGATGTCTTCTGAATGTCAGGTAGTTGTCCATCACCTTGACATCCAATGGGAGGGCATTCCACAGGGCGGGCGCCACCACCGAAAAGGCCCTCTGCCGAAATCGTGCTCCGGTGGCGCAGCGGCAGCAGGAGGCCCCATTAGCTAAAGTGGTGCTTCAGGTTAAGAACAGTTTCAGGTTAAGAACGGACCTCTGGAATGAATTAAGTACTTAACCTGAGGTACCACTGTACTAAAGGAATTGATTTGACCAAAACAATAGCTCTATTCAGGTGCTATACCAGCGCAACATGTAAGTAGGGGGACAAAAGTGCTGGTTATGTCCAAGGCTTTTCCTCCAGGTGGAACTCACCAGAACTTAGTTCTGGCACCTCTCACAAGGGTGTGCCATTTTAAGAGAATGAGGGAGGTATTCATGGTGAGTTCCGGCAGTTCTTTATCTAGAAAATTAGCACTGATTATGGATATGTTCTCCCGGTGGTCCCCATGTCCAAGAATTGTAAGGCAGCCAATTGCAGAGGACAGCCTCCTGCACAATTGTGGCCAAAATGGAGATTTTGCATTCCTCCAACCTAGATGATGTGGGGACAGGTTAACAAACACAAGATCTCCAGTCTTGTGCTTCCGGCTATTTCACATTTTTACAAGATTGGCTGAACTGAATGTGAATAAACCAGGCTCTTCTACAAGTACACGATTTATCAAAGCCAAATTTACACTAAGCTGAGGGTCTCGCCCTCTTTGCATTTTCATTTACTCCACACAGTCGGCAAAATGATAGCTTCTGTCTTTCCAGATTCGTGGGATATTTCATTAGGGAGAGCGGAAGGGCTACACCGGGAGGAAGACATGACAAGTGACTGAAGCTTCTGAATTGGAAACTGGCTTACACTCTCTCTCTTTAGCAGGGAGGGGGAACCTGCAGATGTAGTTGGACTACAACTCCCATCATCCTCAACCATTGGTCACACTGGTTGAACCCGTAGTCCATCAATGTCTGGAGGGCTACAGGTTTCGCAGCCCTGTTCTACAGGGGTAGACACACACACCTGGGATTCTACTGCCTTTCCATTCTGTCCTACAAAGAAGGCCAAAAATGAAACTCAAAGGCTTGCATTATCCTCCTTCAACCATTTACAGTTCAAATAGTCAAGTCTGTGCAATTCACCCATCATTCTTCTTGGGGTCAATGTACCAATTTCTTCCTACTTTGCCTTCAAATATTTAAATGCCAAGAACAACTTTTAAGCACCACCATGGTAGACTTTTGACTTTTAGCTAGCCCAGTCTCTGTCTCCACTGCCTCATTCACACACCCACACACCTCTTGAGGGAAAATACACAGAGAAAAATAAGAGTAATTCACGCCATAAGTCACCATTCTATAAACACGCAAGTCACAGAGCCAGTAAAACTTGTGGGTATCAAGTACACTGAATCGTCTAGTGGAGATAAAAAGACAGTGTGTAAGTGCAAAGAGGTCCCATGCTCTAAAGATGAGCACCTCCACTGCAAATGTATTGCATCTTGGCAATACTTTGGAGCACCATCCCCTGAGGAAGCCTCAGTGAATGGCTTAGGCCAGCAACAGGCAGTGGTGAGGCAGAGGTGCCAAACTGCTTGGACCAACCCTCCAGCAATACCCCATCTAAACAATAAATTCATCCCAGGACTGGGAGCAGAGCACATACATAATATCTCAAGAGAGATGCATGTGTAACATTCAAGGGCTCTGCCACAGCTTTGGATGAATGTGTGGCAGTCACCCAGTCCCAATCTATGCATTCCTATCCCCCAGGTACGTACATGAAGACTTTCAGTGAGGTGGACGCAGTTTGCACACACACGTTTCTGTGCTGAAAACAAATGCTTCCCAGTTTAGAAAATGCAACAAATAGCTTCAAATTTCTTTAGAGCGTATCCCTGTTTTTACATTTGCACATCACCTACATCTTTTGATTAATGCTTATTTATTTATTTGGTACATTTTTATCCTGCTCATCAAACCAGAAGAGTTCTCAAATGTAAGGAGGGCAGTGCATGTATATGTAAATATACAAAAGACACATCGGGACCCTTGGATAATCAAGACTCCCAGTGCAAATTCCCCAGATTATACATACTCCCATGTGGTCAACACACTGAAAATGCAGAAAGACCCACAATCTTTTCCTATAACATGTAACATCCACCAATGCAATCAAGCACCATGTTTGCATACCCCCCCCCCCAGTTTGGGAATGGGTTGGTGTGGGTTTCTTTTTTAAAATCAAGAATCCGTGCTCATACCACAAATGGTGCATGCCGTGTTGGCTGTGCAAACTGCAGAGAGCAAGATAAACTAAGTAGCCTGGCTGGCTTGTGGCTTTAAAACCACGTGGGTGATGCCAACGTTTTGAACATTATCATGACTTTGAAAGACCAGATTGCAGAAGCAAACATCAGATGTTTAGCATAAATAAATGGTACACCACAGATTAATCAATATGTCTGGTGCAGTGGTTTGTAGCTGCAGGAAAATCTCCCGTCAATGACATTAGGGAACATTTATTCCCACTTTCCCCTTTAAACTTAAGATGTAAACAGCAAGCACTAAGGTGCAATCTAATTACTGTCTGCTCTGCTTAACAATAGAGACCTCTAATGTTTTCCCACTGCCTCTGCGGCTTCCAGGTTACCATTCATATAAACTGAAGCATGCAAAGAGCTGGTAATGACTGGCAGAGGGGGAGGAGACCGGTAATGGCACCCGTATCAGTGAATACGACATAATTAGGTGGTGACATTCATTTACTCCATCTTATACAGTTTTTCATATGCAATTTCTAAATTTTAATAGTCTAGATTCCTTAACTGTACTTTGCACCCACCGTTTTAGACTAGCACATATTTAGAACACACAGAAAGCTAGAATTCTCTGGCGAAAGACCCACTGAAAGCAGAGATTTTGCTTCAGTCTCCCCCAATTCCCAGTCCCTCAGGTGGGACCTGTATCAGACATTGTGCCCCATATTGCTTATGGCATCTACAAGCTACATATTATGAAATTCTCTGAAAATACATATGGACAAAGGATAGCTCTCCCCCTCCTGTTCTGCTTAATTTGATTAGGGGGTTTGCAATCTGTATGGATTCAATAAGACTAAACGGAACCATGTTCATGACTGCACAATCACATTGTGTTGACATTGGTCACAACTGGGTCACTGTCTCTCACAATGAACATCGCCTTGCCCAGAAAATAATCTCAGCCAGCCTGCCTGCTTCTATCAGGGAGGCTGCTATTCACTGTAATCCACCATTCAGCTTTAAAGCGTCATGCCAGGACTGCCATCCCTCAGGCTCATGCCTAAAACACAAGAGGGGCGAGATCTCCACAGTTTAAATACCAAACCAACATTTGCAACTTCTAAGCGGCTAGATATGTAGTCTGTCCAATTCACCTTTCCCTATCCTGCCCCTTGCACTGCCCAGCACCTTCAGGTGGCCTTGCCTGTCCATGGGGAATATTTCATATGGACTTGAAGAGGCAAGGGTGCTGCTGATAATGACAACAACTTTCTCATGAAAATACAAATCCATGCATACCGGGCAGCCTGTGGGTTGAAACTGATTTTGCACAGCTTGAACACCCCACCCACTTCCAGCCTGCAGCTCTTGATCTGACTGGCTTATGCTTGCAGTCTTAATTGAGCACCCAGATGCAGAGCAGGGATGGGATGCTCTTACAGAAAAGAAGGGTGCTAGCCATCAAGCCCTTTTACATGCCGGACTATTGCTCCCAAATCTCTGAAGCGACTGACATACGGAAGCAACACAGCTTGTGCAGCGCTAGTTCACAGATCCTCTGCTTCTCAACAACTCCCTTAACATGTGAGGCTTCAGAAGAATATAACTTGCAGATCAGGAAATTGTGAATCTAGATCTACTGGATGGCTTTGGCTCGTGGGAGAAGGCGATTCCCATGGAAGCAGGCTGAGAAGCATCCAAAGGTGATGCAGATCTTGGAATAAGGTACCTGGAGGAGATGCAGGCTAGCAGATAAAAAGCTGCATTAGGCATCAGGTCACGTGAGCTCCCAGTGGGATGCTTTCCCTTTCAGCACCAGACCCACAATATTGTGTCACATTCCACAATGGAGACTCCCCCCCCCCATGTAAAAGTGGTATCGTCCCGCAATGTAGGAGGGTGGGGTGTCTCTGTTTCTTGAAGTTCAGAGATGAATTGGATGTACCGAATTAATTGCATGGTTCCTGGGAAACTAGCTGTGGTCACCTCCTCGGAAATTGGAAGTGTCGCTAGCTTCCTTAGCTGTGAGAATGCAGCATTGTGCTGTGGGTCCCTGTCTACTCAGCTGTAGCCATTTGACGGGAAAGGGGAAGAACATAATGGAAAACAATGATGCTAATCTGCCTATACACAGGAAGCTTCTTTGTGAGCATATACACTCAGTTTACTAAGCAGAAGTACTAAGCAAGTAGTACTCTGATCCTATAGATCTACAAAGCTGAAACAGGAGAGCAGAGCTGTAGCCTTGGCATGTCCAAGTCAAGTTGAAAAGCAAGCCCCACTCCCGGCTAGAACGCCCAAACTGCAATTTCTCAGGAAAGCCTTCCCCACTTTTGCTCAGGTGCTTAATGCGCCGTGCCATGCTGACCACAATGCTTTGGGGATGCCACGCACATTACCATACCAGTTCTGCCCCTTCCTCTTCAACCCTGTTGCCACACATCATGCTTGTGCATAAACCGCCGTGCCACTGCACATTGCAGGTGAAGGTGTCACAACCCTGTGCTTTGGGCCTAGGCTAGCTCAAGGCACAGTGCCCCCGTTGTGATCTTCCGCTCGCAAAGATGGTGGCAGCAGCCTCAAAATTTATCAGCCCCTTGACACGAGTGACAAAATTATTAATGGCACCTTTTGTCACTCGTGTCACTGAGCAGCTATATAAATTATACAAATAATCATCATTATATAATCATTATTATATAAATTATAAAATCATTATGATTAGTGTTATCTAGAACTGTGCACACATGGCATCTTGATGTTTTCTACCCTATTTGTGAGGAGAAAAATGGTGGGGACCATTTCATCAAATTTCTCCAGGGGGGAAGGAGAAATCTGGAGGTTTCTCGGGGATGGAACCCATCAGTGTAGTTTATTTATTCTCTCCCCCCTAGAAAAGCTTCTCTCTCTTTTTGCTACTGCAGGTGTCAGCAGCAGTGTTGGCCACACAGCCTCCAGTTTACACCTGCCCCTTTTTCAGGACCTCATGTTCTTCTCAGGTGGCAGCAGGGCAGACAGAGGAAAATAGTGCCCACCACCACCAATTATATATATATGGGGAGGGATGATAACAAAGTGGTATTTTTCAGGCGGGTGTGAGAAAAAGAAAATCTCACACATTTTCTAAATTTAATGTTACCTTCTGAATTTAATGTTACCCACATGCCAGTTTCTTATTATTCCTGTTGGCCATTTTATCTACTACTTGTTAGTACCAGTTCATTGTGAAGCCTGAATTAAAAGTTAATGGCAAATCGGTAAGAGTTCACTTTGCCTGGTTTCCTACTGCTCGTCCCAGACAAGTGGCTTTGATACACCTAACATGGATTCCAATAAACACATAGGCCTCTTTCCCTCCATGGCTGTTGAATTCCCCCACACTGAACAAGGCAGCCCCTCCTGCCGTGGAGCTATTTCCCCCCCCCCCCAGTGACTCTCTCTTTGTTCTCCTCTCCTCAGACAGGACAATCCCCTCCCAATTTACTTCCTCCACAACTACGCATCATTTCATCAGCGTTGCTACCGTTTCAGGTTTTCCAGGAACACAAGCTGCTTCCACATTTTGTAATAATTTTCGTTATCACCTTTTAAAAAACAATTTGACCAAAAGTAATGTGATATAGCCAAGGGCATAACACCCCCACCTCTCTCATTTCCATATTATTTTTCATTGAAGTCTTACTATAGCCTAACATTTTGGAAGCTTTTTTTTTTGTTCGAGGCAGGGAACTTGCCTTAAGAGATCTATCAAGCTGACTGATGAGCCTCTGTTCTTCATACCAACCAATTACATTTTTGAAGCCGAAATTAATAGCACTTTCATATACTGCAAGCAAAGCCTCCAACAGGCTATTAATAAATTAGTGATGTTATAAAGGCCAAGCAATATAAGCTGCCAAATTATTTGATGCATTCATACTAAAGGCATATTATTTGACAGTCGTGAGCCACCTTTGAAAAACTAGCAAATTGTTGCACTTCATCAGTCGCCGCAACTTGCTTTTCTGAAAAAATCTGCTACGTTGCTGGTGTTCCTGGACAATGCAAGCAGACAGGAAAAGATCAGATAAAGGAGGCGCGTGTGGGCTTTTATCCCCCACTATCAGAAATTATACAACTTTTGTGAGAGTCAGAGGGGTTTTACATAGGAATGTGACAAGATCGTTCCAGGCCCTTGGAGAATGATGGCTCTTGCATTGCCTATCAAACTTCCTCTCTGCCCAGATAATTTACACACACACACACACACACACACACACACACACACACACACAAACACAAGTACCAAATTTGTAAACAGTTGGCAAGATGAGAGAGACAATTGGGTTATAAAGCTGGGAAGAAATTCAAGTTCACTATTATTCACATCGCCCGGGTAATTCTGTAGAGGGTACTTGACCCACATGAAACCACCTTCCTTTCCTTCTCCTGAATTTAATTATTCACTGTTACTTAGCAATGTTTCTTTTCTATAAAGGTCTAATGTGGGCTTCAGTGAAGTGCAGGAAGAGCAATGGGGTGGAGTATAACTTTAAGACGGGAAATAAAAGAGGGTTGTTTTGATGGAGGGAAATATTCAAGCAGAATGCAGATTCTACGTTCAGGAATTTTCTTCCTGGGTACTGCAGTTCTCTCTATCCTATTGTAAAGTGGAAGGAAGAGGCATAAGGAAACCCACAGAGATTTCTCTTTATAGCGTTCTGATATTTCATTAAACATTTCTGCACAGCCTTTACTTCTTTTTTTAAAAAAATATATATGCAGGCATTTCACAACGCAGGCACTCCCGTCACCAAATCTTGTAAATACTCTATTCATCTCAATTAATAAGCAAACTCTGCTAGAGTAGCTGGAATACGGGTGGAGGGCGAGATTTCAGCTGATCCAAGAGGTCTCACTCATTTGAACAATCATTTCCTGAGTTTGGATACATGAAGCACCAAGTACTTGTACAATTATGAGGCGGAGAAACAAAAACAAAAACCCTTAAGAAACATGACCAAATTTCTTTTCCCCCTCTTTTCTTTTCTTTTCTTTTTTTTAAAAAAAATACATACTGGAAGGTAAAAGAGCCCAAGTTCTCAAATAAGTGATTAATTTCCTACATTGCACATTTTAACCTGTACCTCCATTTACCTTTTTTGTTGTTGCTGCCAGAGTACTTCATTTTATTGCTCTTTTGAACCTCTCCCATTCATTTTATTATTATTATTTTTGCTAGAAAGAGGCAGCTCTAC
Organism: Podarcis bocagei; assembly: GCF_964188305.1. Classification (NCBI taxonomy): domain Eukaryota; kingdom Metazoa; phylum Chordata; class Lepidosauria; order Squamata; family Lacertidae; genus Podarcis; species Podarcis bocagei. Next base: position 46,511,434 of record NC_138137.1, on the reverse strand, counting down.
TATTGATGCAACGCTCCGCCACTGCGCAGATATGGAATCGTGAATTCCACAATTTCCCCCTCATTCTAAACGTTAAGTTCAGGCATTGCAAATCGCTACCTAACAGATCACTAGAAATCAAAGGTGAAAGCCGGGGTGGGAGAGAGGGAAGGGAAAACCCAAAATAAGATGGGTATTAAGTTTTAATCAATTTAATTTAATCTCCAAATCCCAACCCTTGCTCACAAACTGTCGGGGTTGTGGACGTTTAAGGTAAGATAAGGTGCACACCCTGAAGCCCGACACTCAGCCTATTGTGAGGGGAGACATTTGTCCCCGAGTCTAGCTCAAGATAGAGCACACACATTTATTACCTTGATGTAACAGGGAGAATGCACAATGGTAATCCGCATGGACTCAGTAGCCTTTTCCTTAATTTCATTAATTTCCACAGAAATTTCATTGCACCACAACCTCTTTTTTTACACACACACACACACACCCTCTCTACTTGGCTGCACATATTTGGCTCCCTTGTTACCAACCCTTTGTGCTTTCTCTGCCAGCGTTAACCTTGCCTCTCCTTCCAGATAGTAGCATTTAACTTTGTATGTTTACTTCTCTCCCTGCAAATGCCTCAGATTTAGTCTAACCCCCGGAGCCCACATGCAAACAATGAGTCAGCTTAATTGCTGCTGGGGAACAAGCAAACAAGGAAAAAATTCAACCCCCTAACTAGTGTGTGTGTGTGTGTGTGTGTTTTACTACTAAGCGGTGTCTGAAAGTTTTTTTTTTGTTGGTGGTGTTTTTGGCATACATGCTTATATACACCTTTGCCATCTCCAAGGGCTTCGTGTCCCTAAACAAGCTATTTTTAGAAACCCTCACATGGCTGATACCCAGTTTTGTACAGTACATACTCCACAATTTCTCAGCATGCTTATCAAAATCTACCGCATTTAAAAACTCATCACCCCAAAAACTCTCCCAAAAGCTGAGCTTTAAATCTAAACAACAGCAAATTCTTCCAAAGCGCTGGACCCGTTTTCCAGTGTCAGCTCAGACCACAGATTGACAATGCAATAAATTGCTGGAGAGAGAGAGAGAAATATAATTCTATAAATTTCGGCACTCATTTACTTTAGACGGATTATGAAAAAGGATAACATATTTACCTATATCCAAGCTTCCCACCCCTTCTTCCAAACGATGGAGCAAATACATTGCATGCTTACAATCATGTGCCAATTGGCTGTCAGTAAGTGGTACCTTGTTTTTAAACATTATTCCGAGCAAGGTCTATTGAAATCCACAAGGTTTGCTTTCAGATTATGGTTTCAGATTTCAAGAGGCAAGCAGAAAAACTTTCACGTTGTGCATCTGTGGAAAGGGCATTTGGTAATGACTGAATTTTAAAATCTTCTGAATGATTCACTTTTATAAAGACAATAGAACAAGCACACAGCAAGAACATAATATAGCCCAAGTTAAGCACCTCTAATTTTAATTGATTAGAGCAGGAAAAGTTACATGTATCCTTCTGTATCCCACTGAAATCAGTGTGACTTAAAGGAACTTAACTTTGGCTGGATCGGGCCCCAAGAACAAAGCAATATTACTTTGACGTTTGCAAATCATGCGGCAGATTTACCTCAGAATCAGTCACAGAAGTTGAGAAGCTGCTCAGGCAGATCCTTTAGTTCTAAATATATACTGATTTTTAAAAACTATTTCATCCAATGTAGAATCAAGATCTCTCTCCTCCTGAGAAAATTCACAATAGCAAAGTGCTTCTAAGAAGAAGCAGATACCTGGAGGTTGTAAATTACAAAACTAACTTTACACCTTTGCAGTGTTAGGGAATCCTATAAAGTATATGGGGGGAAATGAGGAAACAGTATTATCAAATGAAGATCAGCCATTTTAGCTTCACACGGGTGGTTAAATAAACACCACACCTTTGCAGCATTAAATGTCAATCCATCACGCAGACATTTTCAGTAGAATTCTCAGTTTTCCAAATATAATCAATGAACATTTGTCAGCTGAACAGCGAGTGTATATGAGCCTTTTATTTTCTTTCGCTGTTCAAAGCAAAGCTGAAATGTATCAAGGTATCACCAAGCATCTAAATGATGAAGTGGATGTAAACATTTTTGCAGACATAGGTTGTTGCTTTTAGCACTCTAAAAGTATAAGAGTATGCAGTAAAGTATGCTTTGGAACATCATTAAATGTGCATATCATTAGAAATATTTCACCATTTTCCAAGAGAAAATGGTATGTATTTGACATAAATGCACTTTCCTCCACTATACCACGTTGATACATTTTTTTCTTGAAAAGCAGCAACAAATATTCCTTCACGTTGTTTACAGAGATCTGCTCTTATCTGCCATTTATACAATTATTGCTAAATAAACCACTTTAAACCCTACCTGGGACTGCTTAGCATCATATTGCCTCTAAGGCAGACTAAACACCAATTTACAAAACTATTATCAAACTATCAAATTCAACAGGTTGAATATAAACTGGGTTTTTAAAAATGCATTTTTTTAAAATAAACCCAGTTTTTTTTAATGTAATTTTCAGTGTTGGGATACATCCATATCCACCTTGTTTTATAAACTGTGGGTCTTCAAGTAGAGATCTATTTTTCAAATAAACCCTTTGCTGCCTTTTATCCGAAAAGGTAACACAAGCTATAAAACGGTCCCAGAACATAGGTCTCTTAAATGATTGAATAATGCCCTAACATAGTTATTAAGACTGAACTCCTAATTCCATACTCCTGTTAACTGTCCTCAAAGTAGCCAACATGTGTCAAACTTGTTCTTTTCACTAGTAATCCTTTGTTACTCAGTAACACTAAGAGAGATTAAGAGGAAAGTGTAAGAAATGAGGGGATCTTCATTACAGGTTTTTTCTTCTTCAAATGTATTGGCTTAAAAATAGAGCGGCCTTGTGAAATTTGCATAGGAAGCAATCTTAACACAGAGTTATTGGCTGAAATGAATTACTGATTCCGTTCAAGAGACAAATTTAGAATGTCACTAAGTTTAAAATTCCTAGAAAGCAGGCACTGCTTTAACTGACATGCACTTTGTACAATAGATACCTTACAGGTAGAATGTGAAATCTCAGGCAGAATGGCAAGTGCTGGCGTACAAGAATAACACTGGAGATTTAACAATTGAAAGAAACTCCAAAGTTTTATAGTTTTATAAATTTTTTTTGACAATGCTTCAAATACTATTTCTGGAACTCAGGACACTTCCAGAAGTTCCTTGTGCAACCAAAGTTACAAATAAGATTTTTACTTAAAACCCAAAGAGGAGATTAAGAGGGCATACACAAAACTTTTCATTCACTGACCTTCCTACAGACACATCTGACAGTTTAATTTGTCCATGGCTGCCTGCTGTGGAAAGTTTTAACTGATAGAAGATATAGCATAGAAACAGCCAAATTAATTAAGAATGGATGTCTTCATTCTGAGCATCTCCCAAAACTTATCTAACCACCATATACACGAGTCAACAATTGATACATGAGCCAACAATTAAAACACAAATTTGTGCCCTCTATATCTTAGGCCTCTGACAGACTGACTGCTTAATTCTCAGAGAGGGAAGAAACATTCCCATCCCAACTGCAAAAAGAGTCTTGAGGTGATTGAGTGAGCCGACATAAACTTATCTCAGACAACTCTAGACTAGGTGGATTTTGCTGCTCTGATAAGAGACTTTGGACTGAACATCTTTGCAGCAGAACACACTTCCCTGAGTGAGATTCTGCCTTACTTTGTGCCTGTCACTTGACTTTCCACTATGATTTCACAATATCTTTAATGGTAACTGTGGAGACAGCATTAGCAATCTGCCGGCACCGTCTCATCCTTCCTTTACGAGGAAACAGGACAGCTTTGGGAAAACCTTTAATCTCAGGCAGACTTTAGCTTTTTATGACATCCGGCAGCTTCTCTCCTTTCTTTTTTGGATTAGGATAATTATTCCTCTGCCATTTATAGAACGCTGGTCCCCTTAGAGAATCAGAGCAGCGTTAGCACACTCCCTAACTTTCAAAAAACACAACAAACCTTGGCAGGAAAAGCCCATTCACAGCAAGGGCGAGAGAACTGGTAGCTGCCAGGTGCAGCCTGTCCCCAGATTGGGGGCCTTTTTTTATTGCTCCCCCCGCCAACTGCACAAACCCTGCTTCTTCGCTTAAAAAATACAACCCCGTGAGGTGAAACGTGATCAAATGAGATGCCATTATCCTCACACCTTTTTAAAAAGCAAACAAACGACCAACTTGCAGCAAGGCTACATACTTACCCTGTCACAATCAACTGGGACGGAGATTATAGTTCTCATTTTATTTTATTTTTTAAAAAGGAGGCAAATGAAAACCTGCAATCTGGAAACCTTTCAGAGTCTCAGACTAGTCCAGTCCCCCCCCCCCCCCACTTTCACCCATTTTACGAATCATGTGATAATTTTTTTACCTCTGACAGGGTCAAAGGAATCACCTGCTAGAGATGTTTTGACTTGCGCTGCGGAATCTGGCTGTGTTGATGCCAGCACATGGGAAGGAGGGAGAAAAAAAGCTCTTTCTCTTCCCATCACTCTTGGCTTTAGCCCTCCGCAAATAATCCCCCACGTAAAATATATACTGTAATCCCCCCCTTTACAAGCACACTCCGCCTGCCAGACATTTACCTGCCTGTTTGGGTGGTGGTGCGGGGAGGATTTCGGAGGTAAACGCAGGTGGAGTGAAACTGAGACAGTCCGTCCCCGAAACCAGCCGCCCGGAAGATGCTCGGGGGATGCCACATCGGAACAAGAGTACCAAAAAGCCATCCCTTCGTCCCTGTCCCCGCAGTAAATCGGCACGAGCAGGACGTCCCCCGCCCCGCCAACCTCTCCAAAATCAAACCAGGAACCAAACAGAGGCAGAAGGCGAAGGCAAAAGGGAAATTTGGGGAAGGGGTGGGGAGTGATAAAGAGGCAGCGCTTACCTTTCCTCTTCGACCGCCTCCTCCGCCTCCTCTTGGACTTGCATTTCAGTTGGCTCCCCGGCCCTCCCGGTGCCCGGCCGGTGCCCAGGACGGAGGTCATCGCCGGTAGTTGAGGCAACAAGGAGAAGCAGCGGCAGCGCGTTGGCTCCGCGCTCGCCTGGCTCGCGGACCGCGCAGCGAGAGCGAGAAAAGTCGGCTGCCTGCCTGCGACGCCCCCTCCCTGCTCCCGATCGCCCGTGGTGGTGGTGCTTCTGCAGCCGCCGCCGCTTGCGAGGTCTACGAAGCCGGGTGGGACTTTTATGAACCAGCAAACCCAGAGCAGCTGCGCGCGGATCGTGCGCCTCTTTTTAATTTTTTTTGCTTTTGGCCAGCTGCGCTCAAGTGCCTGCGCTGCGACGCTTCCCAAGCCAGGGACGGAGAGCGCGCCGGGCGCAGGTAGAGTTTCCAAATAAATGAATTAAAGGCGACGACCGGGAGGCTCACCTGTGATTCCCTCCCTCTTCTTCCTCCTCGGCAGCTTTCCCTCACTCGCAGGGCGCCTTTGCTTTATCAGGGGCAGGAAATGCACGGCGCCCACTTTTTTTTTCCTCCCCCCCTCTCTCTCTTCTTTCTTTCTGTTTCTTTCTCTCGTTCTTTTTTTTTCTCTCCCTTTTTTTTTTTTTGCACCTCTCTCCTAGTTGTTTGGCCCCAGCAGCCACTTTGAAGGCGATCATGCAGGGAGCGCGTCTATTTGCTGCTGCAAAGTCTAATTAGATCCAATCACAACTGTCTCCTGGCTCTGACATCAGCAGCACCACCAGCAGAAGCGCGCCCCCCCCTTCATCCCTACCACCAGCCACCCCCGGTCTCCATCCATCCATCCCTTGTCAGCTTGCACACTCAGCTCCCATTGGGGCTGATGGATGTGTCCGGGACCTGATAGGGAAAGAAGGCAGAACGGGCCCGGAGGGGAGTTGTTGTAAAGGGAATAAAAAGAAAACACAAAAGCCCCACCGGCAACCTGCCGGCCGCTGTACTACTAGAGAGCCGGCGGGAGAGTTTATTATACAGTCCGATCGAATGCATCCTCCCCCGTAACGCACCGCTGCCCCATTTGGGAAAGAAGTGCGTCCCGCGGAGTTGATGCTTTTTGTGCGCGTGCGCCTTACTCCCGAGTAATCGCGCAAAGAGATTTTCAGTCTGATGGTGCCGTTCTTCGCACGTCTTAAGTCCCGCTGCGTTCTACGAAACTTACCCGGGTGCAAGAATGTAGCTATGAAAAGGACAGTACACAAAAAATGGCCAAAAATCCCCTTTCTTTCAGTGCTTAGTTTACTGCAAACTCTCTCTCTCTTTTTTTACTCCCCTCTTGCAATTTATTTATTTTTACGCATAAGTTCCACTATGTTCCAAGGAATTCAGTAAAGTGCCTAAGCTAGTGGCTTTACAAATCGCAGTACCAGAAAGTGCAATCTTTCGCTCAGTCACCAAACAAACCCCAAACCTTATGCAGTTTCGTTCCTAGGCTTGTTTACTGAGAAGTAGATCCCACTATGGTCACTGGGATTCACTCTCAGGTAAAAGTATAAAATACTTAATAAATGATACTGTACCAAAATAAAAAAACACACACAATCCTTCACACAGCATTTCTGAATATACACACATAATTTTCCTGGGGAAGGGTAAATCTGGATTAGATGCCTGGGGTGCATGCAGGGAGAATATGGCAGCATAGGAATAATAGAATCTTAGATTTATGGACTTGGAAGGGATCCAAGGGGTCATCTAGTCCAGCCCCGTTCAATGCCAGGAATTGCAGCTAAATAATCCCCAATAAGGGGGCATCCATTCTGTTTCAGAACATCCAAGGAAGGCAGAGCTGGATTAAACCCTGTGGAGGCCCCTAGGCAGTCGAAAGTCTTGGGGGCCCCCTTGCAAATTATCTCCTAAAACTAAGAAAGCTCGATTGTAATTTTCTTTCAAGATGAAATCAAAATTGTTCCGATCCGTTGTTGTGGGGCCCCTAAAAAGTGTGGGGCCCATAGGCCGGTGCTGATCTCTGCCCCTTTGATAATCTGGCACTGATTGAAGGAGAGTCCCCCACCTTCCTAGGGAGTCTGTTCCACAGTTAAACAGCTCTAAGGAAAATGCCTTACACTGAGTTCCGATTTTGGGCCCATCTAACTCACTATCGAGGGACGCGGGTGGCGCTGTGGGTTAAACCACAGAGCCTAGGACTTGCCGATCAGAAGGTCGGCGGTTTGAATCCCCGTGACGGGGTGAGCTCCCGTTGCTCAGTACCTGCTCCTGCCAAACTAGCAGTTCAAAAGCACATCAAAGTGCAAGTAGATAAATAAATAAATAAATTATCCAGCGGGAAGGTAAACGGCGTTTCCGTGCGCTGTTCTGGTTCGCCAGAAGCAGCTTAGTCATGCTGGCCACATGACCCGGAAGCTGTACGCCGGCTCCCTCGGCCAATAAAGCGAGATGATCGCTGCAACCCCAGAGTCGGCTATGACTGGACCTAATGGTCTGGGGTCCCTTTACCTTTACCTAACTCACTATCATCTACACAGACTGAGAGTGGTTCTCCAGCCTTTTATGCAGCTCTTCCTGGAGATGCCACCAGAATACTTTCTGCATGCAAAGCTGGTGCTCTTCCACTGTGAAGGGCAGTAAATGATAAGCAGAGTTGTTGGTCACTGGCAGAGTTACAACAGAAGACCCTCTAAGTGTCCCTATTGTCCTTGATTTAGAGAAGCCGCCCCAGTTTCTGGTTTGATCCCGGAATGTCCCCCTTTTCCTTAGGATGTCCCTATTTTTATCGGAGAAATGTTGGAGGGTATGAAGTTATCGGACCCCCAAGCTGTGTGAAGGCAATCCTGTATAGGGAAGTTTTTTAATGTTAAATATTTGTGTGTGTGTGTGTGTGTGTGTGTGTGTGTGTGTGTGTGTGTATGAAGCTGCCCAGAGTGGCTGGGGCAACCCAGTAAGATGCGTAGGGTATTATTATTTAATAATAATAATAATAATAATAATAATAATAATAATAATAATTTATTATTTATACCCAGCCACTCTGGGCGGCTCCCAATTGAGTGTTAAAAACAATACAGCATTAAATATGAAAAACTTCCCTAAACAGGCTGCCTTCAAATGTCTTTTAAAAATAGGATAGCTGGTTATTTCCTTGACATCTGATGCGAGGGCGTTCCACAGGGCAGGCACCACTACCGAGAAGGCCCTCTGTCTGGTTCCCTGTAAACTCACTTCTCTCAGCGAGGGAACCGCTATAAGGCCCTCAGCAGTGTCCGGGCTGAACGATGGGGGGTGGAGATGCTCCTTCAGGTATACAGGACCAAGGCCGTTATGGAATGGGACATTCCTATTTTCATCAGAGAAATGTTGGAGGTTATCCAACAGTCTAGTGCAAACCTCTAGGCCAGAGGTGGGAAATGTTGTTGAACTCCAACTACCACCAGCCACAGTGGCCAGGTATGGTGACAGGAGTTGGAGTCCAGCAGCATTTGCAAGATGACAGCTTTCCCATCCCTACTTCCATCTGCTTTATGTGTTGTTGTTTTTAGCATGGGAAACAGGATGGGCTGCTGGTTGGGGCTGATAGGAGTTGTAGCCCAATGTGCCATGCAAAAGGCTGTGCTTGCAGTGCAACGGCTAAATGAGGATTCCTGTGTTAACCGAGTTCATGTAATTGCCTCAAGAAGTTTGGAGGCTGTGGTCTTCGGCATGGTTGGGGATGGTGTAGATTCCCACCCTTCATCATCATCATCATCATCATCATTTAATTGCCCCTCCATCCATCGTCTTCCCAGTCTCCCTCCCTTCTCCCAGCTCTTCCCCCTTGTGGTGCTGCTGGAAAAAAACAGCTGCCAGTTTCACTTCTGAGGTGAAACGGTGTCAAGTCAGGATTCATTAAAAAAAAAAGGAATGGAGATGTGTCCATTTCACCACTGCCATGCCTGTTCCTTTCCACATGGTGTTGTGCAGATGTTGCGAAGAAGAAGAAGAAGAAGAAGAAGAAGAAGAAGAAGAAGAAGAAGAAGAAGAAGAAGAAGAAGAAGAAGAAACAACTGAAACTTGCTGGCCCAACTAGCACCCATCCCACAAGGAATACCCACCTGGAAGCACCCTAGATCTATTTGCTCCATCCAGAATTAAGTCCCACTGTCTTCACTACAGCTTATGCACAGGCATGTTGGAACAGGGCTGCAGCCCTAGATTCCTTTAATTCTCTATCTTGCCACAGCTAGGGAGGAAATCTGCTATTCTGTACAGAACAGGGTGACCAGGGTTGTTGTTGTTGTTATTAGAGGACAAGGCTTATTTGCCTTCAGTGTCCAATGAGATTCCAGTTGGTGCCAGATGTCATGCTGGCGTGAGGAAAGCAGACCTATTGTGAAGAAATAATAATAATAATAATAATAATAATAATAATAATAATAATAATAATAATAATAATAAACAACATTTATATACCACTAGGCTGTAATAAAACCTCAAAGTGGTTTAGGAAAATAATAAAATACAGTTAGCAGGGGAAACAATTAAAAGCAAATATTTAAAACATTAGAAAATAGTGAAAAGCAACAATAAGCTTAAACTAGATGAAAAAACATGACAACTTCTACATGTCTGGGTAGGCTTGCCTGGACAAAAATGTTTTGAGCAGGTGCTGAAAGGAGTAGTGTGGAGATGCCTGCTTGTCATCAATAGGTAGGGAGTTCCAAAGTATGGATGCTGCCACACTAAAAGGATTGCTTTCTTACAAATTCAGAACGGTATGGCTTATTAAACCATAGTTTATGGCTTGGTGCTATATACAAACATGGCTGATGAGCTGATAAGGGAAATCTTTTTTGGTTTTGCTTAGTTCAGAGCAACGGATGAGTGAAAAAAAAGGGAGATGAAGAGGTTCTAAACTGCTGTGTTTAGGAAACCGTGTGATTAGTTGATGGGTACGGAGAGGCTTAAGCAAGCCAAGAAAGAAGGACAGAGAGCAGGAAAACAGCTGTCGACTGAGAAACTCAGAAACCATGAAATATAAACGTTGGCAAAACAAAAGTTAGGCAACAGATTTAAAGGCACAGAGGGCAACAAAACTGGTTTCCCCTTTAACCAGTCTGCCACGCCACTGCTCTTTCCCAGGGGACACCTTTGGGATTCTAGGGCTGAAGCAAACGAAGTAGAAATATCCTCACGCAAACAGTCACAGCTCAAATTCGCTTGCCTATGAAATTTCCACACCATCACATTACCCTGTTGGGATCCTGCAGGATTTAAGAATGTTGGAGAAAAGGACACTCAGCAGTCAAAGATCAGGGAGGACAGGGATCAAGCTAGACCTGTTGGCATTCCTTCCTCCACAAAACTCTTTGAGGTACTGAATTCTGGTTTAGTGCCAGATCCCACAACTGCAAGGCTGGTCAGAAGATACTGGACCACAGAGAGCAGCAAATGAGCAACTTGTTCCAACATATTGGAAGCAGACTGGGTCATTTAAGCCAGTGTCTTCAGACCACCTCTTCCAGGCTCCCTTTCAGAGCCTTAAAGGGGCATCCCTATGGCTTGAAGATGGCCACTTCTTCTCCATTCCATAGCCTCCTTGCACTGCTGGACTGGTCATGTGCAGTGCAACCTTTGGGGGAGGCAAGATCCATGTCAGTGGTGAATGTGGCCGCCCTACTATCTTGTGCAGTATGCCCCACACCCTATAGTTGATCAACTGAGCAATGGGGTTATCAACCAGGGCACACTGGTGAGATTTATACATTCCTGTCCATGCAGCAAACCTTTCTGATTTTCTCTCTTGTTGCTGCTGCCACCAAGGTCAGTGGTGTCTTGAGGGGGCAGGAAAAATTGCTTGAGCCAGGGGTTAGCCACCCCCTGCCCTGCCCTATATTGTATTGTTCTTGTATCATTGATTAGCTGGACTGGAGGGATGATGGCACAGCATTTTTCAAAACCATTCCAACCTGGTGGAGGAAAAGCTGTTAGAACCTGTTTTGCAACCGTTCTATGAGGTGAGGGAAGCTGTCAGTTTGGCTGAGATAAAAACATCACATAGGATCTGGAGATAGGAGTGGTTTTGAGGAGCAGTTTGATTACTGAGAAGTGATCCCAGCAGGTAAAGAAGGCAAGGGCCACAACTGAGGAAGGGGGTCAATGGAGACAGCTTTCAGAAATGCAGGAACTTGAGGAAAAAGTAGGTGAGAAGGCTATTTTGGGAGAAAGAGATGAGAAGAATGGAGACTGAGGCAATTTCACATCTTGATTTGAGTTAAAGAGTCAGTAATTAGGTTGTTGTTGCTGTTGTTGTTATAGGAGAAAATGAGGGTGTGCAGTCTAATGGGCACAACTATCTGGTAAATAAATAGATCCTTGCAAAACAGCCGTACAATATGTACTGTTTTAATCATCAGTTCCCATGAAGCCAAATTCAGAAGACTGCATTTTAAGTTTCACAATTCTAAACAGAGAGAAGGTGGAAATGCTCAACACATACTTAGCCTCTGTCTTCTCCCAAAGGGAAAACAGGGCCCAACCTTGTGATAACAGAATAAATAATGCAAGGAGGGAGCTGCAACCCAATATAGGGAAAGAGGTGGTAATAAGGTGGCAATGAATTCAACTATCCAGGGCCTGATAAGCTGCACCATGGATGGTCATCTGTTATGTGTGAACCAGTTGAGATTCCTGCAATGTGAGGTGGCTGGTCTAGATGAGCCTTGGAGTCCTTTCCAACTCTTACAATTCTAAGTCATGAAGCACCTGTCAAAGTATTTCTTTATCCATCTCCTTAAAGAGCGATATTGGAAGCAAAATCTGCGAACTCGGAGGCAAGGAAAATTATGCTAAATTATTCACATTCTGATTAATCTTTCCTCTGCCTGCACTCAGTCTTGTGAGAACAGCCGGGCCATGTTCATTGCCCCCCCCTTTAGCCTAAAATAAATAAATAAATAAAGTCAAAACTCTCTGGTCTCAATCTAGGTCATCTCCCCTGATGTGAAATGGTTTACTCTCAGTAACTTTCCGGTTATTACAAACTTGTTATTTCAAGTCCTCGATGCCCGTGAAGCTTCGCTGAGTTCTTCCACCCCTCGCGCAAGCTTTCATTTGAAAGTAAAATTGTACTCACGTAGTCTGGGGAATCATAGAATCATAGAATTATAGAATCATAGAGTTGGAAGAGACCACAAGGGCCATCGAGTCCAACCCCCTGCCAAGCAGGAAACACCATCAGAGCACTCCTGACATATGGTTGTCAAGCCTCTGCTTAAAGACCTCCAAAGAAGGAGACTCCACCACACTCCTTGGCAGCAAATTCCACTGTCAAACAGCTCTTACTGTCAGGAAGTTCTTCCTAATGTTTAGGTGGAATCTTCTTTCTTGTAGTTTGGATCCATTGCTCCGTGTCCGCTTCTCTGGAGCAACAGAAAACAACCTTTCTCCCTCCTCTATGTGACATCCTTTTATATATTTGAACATGGCTATCATATCACCCCTTAACCTCCTCTTCTCCAGGCTAAACATGCCCAGCTCCTTTAGCTGGGGACTTTGTTACTCTTCTGCATCTGCACAGACAACACAGGTCCTATCCATGTTGGCTCAGGAGGAAGTCCAATTGATTTCACAGGAAAGGAAATGAGCCTCGTTGGTTTTTTTAAATTTTATTTTACAAAAAAAGTCAAATGTAGCTCATGTCCTACTTCAGAGGCCTGTCCTGTGTTTGAAGAGCCTCCCAGTCCCAAGTCTAATTTCAACACAAGAAAGCTTTAAATGACAGAGTGGGACCTCGAAGGTGCTCATCAATGGTTAGTTAGCAGCATCTGGTCAGCAGACTGAGCAGACACATAAACACCTGGTGTCTTTCAGTTATGGTGAAAGGCATTGCATTTCTACCGAAAAATCATAGCAATTATTTCTAAAGTTGTGCCTAAACAAATAAATAACTACATGCACATATTACACAAATTGATGTCCTCTTCTATTTTGGTGACATAAATCTTCTTTTGGGTGGTTTGTGTGGAGAATGTATAGCTGGCCAGCCAGGAAACTTGTGTGTGTGGACCCATGGTTCCTTTGTGGCCATTTCCACACCATACCTTTAAAGTGCCACTTTAAATAGTAATGGCTTCCCCCTATGAATTCTGGGAGCTGTGGTTGGAAAGGGAGCTGAGAGTTCTCAGGATACCTCTATTGTCATCCCAGAGCTACAGTTTTCAGAATGGTTTAAGAATCAACCCTTCTTCACAGCGAACACTGAGAGTTGAAGCTTTGAGAGGGGAATTTAGGGGTCTCTTCAGTTCTGCACTGTGTGCATTAACATGCTGTGTGGTTTCTCTCTCTCCACAAATGGTGTTATATTAAAAGAGTTGTTCTTACTCATTCTCCTTGTGGCCACCTCTTCATGATGTTTTTCAGGAAAGCAAAGTTTGATCCCCATTTTTCGAAATGCTCCGATGTTACCTGGATCTCTTTCATGTGGAGTGTATAGTAGTAATAATAATAATAATAATAATAATAATAATAATAATAATAATAATAATAATAATAATAATAATAATTTATTATTTATACCCTGCCCATCTGGCTGGGCTTCCCCAGCCACTCTGGGCGGCTTCCAACAAAATATTAAAATATCGTAATGCATTAAACATTAAAAGCTTCCCTAAACAGGGCACGTGTTGCTGGTGAGGCAAAAACCAGCTGTAAAAAGAAACATGGAAGTCCTTATTTTGGTAAGACCGAGGTTAATTTGGGGCAATGTTTCAGTAAAAGAGTTAACTGAAGCCAAATTGCATAGCCTTGTCTAGTGGCTGGTGGGGATGTAATGTTCAACATGCAATTTCCCTCTTCTGGAGTTAGAAAACAATTTCCCTTTGATCATGGATCTGCCCTGAATGATTAGATTTGGTAGTCTCCAAGGCAACATGAAAAGCAAAGGTACCTGTGTTTTGTACATAAGGGGTGGCAGGAGGGAGGAAAGCACACATTCCAAAATCCACAGGTGGGTTGATACAAGACAAAACATCTCAAATGCGAGCTGCTGTGGCATAGTGGTTGGAGCGTTGGACTAGGACCTGGGAGACCAGGGTTCAAGTCTCCACTGAGCCATGAAGCTTACTGAGTGACCTCGGGACAGTCGCTGCCTCTCAGCCTAACCTATTTCACAGGGTTGTTGTGAGGACTAATGGCCTCTTACCTGGTCTGGAGGTGGGCGGCATTTGCTACCCAGTGGCCCCTCACGCACCCGGGGGCAAAAGGACTTCACCATGGCAACTGGCTGTTGGAATGCCTCCATGGCCGGCTGCCATCCTGGAGTTTGAAATTGCCCTATCAGAGGGGTGGAGCTTGGCTGGCAGGCCAGAGTGGAGAAGTCTTCACTCAGGTCCGCCACCTGGGAACGAAGGCCAGCTGCGTCCAAGCATGGCACCTCAGGCATGTCCCTGCTTAAGCGTCAGCCCTCCATTTGGAGGCTGATAACGATTATGGACGCAATGCCTGAGCCAAAGCCTACTTGCATCTGTAATCAATAAATGTTGCGGCCAATTTTAAATTGTTTACCTGGGTTTCCCCCCCTCTGGGAGTGGGGCACTGCAAGTGAGTCTACAAAGGAGGAGGGGGAGAACCATGAATGGGATAGAAATACAATAGACTTTTGAGCTCTCTAGAACTTTTCATCAGGCTGGAAGAAAAACAGTGTAGGGTGGGTGGGATGAAGGAAAATGCCAAAGTGCAAAAATTAGGCTGGTTATTATTGATTGATTGAGTTTATATACCGCCCTATACACGGAGGTCTCAGGGCAGTTCACAGAAATGATCACAACATATATAATCAGAATAAAAACAGCAACCCAATAACACACACGCACACACCAGAAAAGAGCCACATTTTAAAAGGGTTTAGGATGACTCTGTGCCTTCAGTTTTGCCTGGCAGTTCACCCTGTTGCCTCACTGGGTGAGAGGTGGGGTAGTGGGAGGGAAAAGCAGCTGAGGTCTCTAGACTTTACGAGATAAAGGATGCCGAAGAGCACTGAAGCAGGGCCGAAATGCAGTCCTGAGCTCATACAGGTGAGACACCAGAGCTTCCCGCTACAAAATTCCTGCATTAATCCACTCTTGCCCTACTTTCTCCCAAAGAGCTGCTGACGGTGTGACTATTTGCAGAGAGAGCGCCTATAGCTCAAGAGGCCAAGCATGCAGGGGTTTCAGGAAAGAAAGAAGGGAGTGGATCCATACCCACTGGTTAACATTTGTCATCTGGAAGAAGGGGAGAAATTACTCAGCGCCAAGCCAGCCAAGCAAGCCTTTCTCTCTTTGAAGTTGATCTGATTCTGTACATCAAGTGCATTGTTAGGTTCCCCCCACTCTCTTTTTGCAGCAGTTGCAATTTGCAGGGTTTGAGGCTTTGATAAAGACCTTGTGAACTCTCATTAACCTGCAAGCAAAATTCAAAGAACGGAAGGGGGGGGGGAGGAACGTTCTGGAATAGTAGCTGCCGGGGCTGCAACAACAGGCCAGGTTTAAACTCCGCAGTCACCAGCCCCTTTCCCTGAATGAAAGCTTTTTCACTTTCCTTGGCATTTTTGTATGAAATAAAAAAAAGGGGACAGTACAAGAGAAGTTAAGTAAGCTCAAAGTACGGAGCATGCAGACAGAGCGATGCACTTCTCGCTGGGAGGCCCTTATAATTTCAGACTAACAGAATGAACTTCGCTGGCGGACACAATATTAGAGGAAGGCAGAAGCAGAGGAAAATGAAAAGCTGCAGTGAAATGGCAACTTTGTCATTGCTTCCCAAGTGATAGGAAGCTGTAGGTAAGAAGGGGAAACTTTTCTTTTTTCTTTTTGCTTCGTCTGTTCCTCTCAGGGCAGCCTTCTGGGGAGCGCAGGCCAAAGTGGG
Source organism: Podarcis bocagei (assembly GCF_964188305.1). NCBI lineage: Eukaryota > Metazoa > Chordata > Lepidosauria > Squamata > Lacertidae > Podarcis > Podarcis bocagei. Next base: position 46,495,521 of record NC_138137.1, on the reverse strand, counting down.
TGGAGGAATGAGTATAAATGTTACCTTTGAGCAGTTGGCTCGCTTTTCTGCACACACTCACATGCCCTTCTGTGTCCTACATCCCAGCAGAACCACTCAATGAGGGTGGGAAGTAGGACCAATGATGGGGTGCATCCTGGGAAGCATCCTGATCAGTGTTGAATTTAAGTATAAGCTAAACAAGCTATAGCTTAGGCTCCCACTCTCTTGAGGCCCCCCAAAAAATTAAAGGAAAAAACCCCTGGATGTACATTTCCATAATATAAGATAAAAACAAATAAAATAAAACCTACATACAGCAAGTGTTTTGTGTTGTGTAGGCTCCTATGATGTAAGTAATGGGCCCCGTCTGCTAGCCTGCTCCCTAAAATATCACTGGTTTGCTCATTTGTATGTACAGGGTGCCTACATTCTGCATGTGCAAATGGCTTTAGATACCTATTAGATCCATAAATTACCATACAATATATATTCAACACAAAAAAAAAAAAACAGTGACAATTTGTTGTTGACAAAGGACAACTGGACATATAAAGGGCCCCATTACCTTCAGTAGCTTATGGCCTCATCAAAGCTAAATCCGGCCCTGATCCCAAGTCACATAGAAGAGGGGCTTGGAGGGCAACATTTGGCCCCCCAGGGCTAAGGTGTCCCACCCCTGCTTTAGTGGGGCACCACCCAATCAGGTGGGGTGTAACTAGGAGCCTCCCAACACCAGCGATCCTTAAAGACACATCTAGTCATATTTAGCTACAAGCTGAACAAAGCATTCGATAAAGGCTTTTCTCTTCAGCTGAGCACATGCAAGCAAGAGAAATAACTCTCGGGTCAGTGGGTGCAGCTCATCAGTTGCACTCCCTGGGGACTGAGTATATCACAGGAATGCAAGAGAGTTTTGCCTGCTCAGTCCAGCCGGTGTCTACAGGAAGCGGGTCAGCAAAATGCCGTGGCCCACAATATCAGAGGCAGCTGACAGGTCAATAGGATTACACAGGGACACTTATTATCCAAGCATGGCTGCAGCTGTGGTTCCAGTCACACAAGTCTAATCTGTCTTGGGAGTTTTACCTGGTTGAACTGGCGGGAAGATGGGGAGTCAGAAAACCTTTGTGTTCTGGAGAACTCCAAGGCTGCATTCACATGGCAGACAGGCTTGCTAAAAGGAGAATTCTGTCTTACTACCTCCATGATGTTCCTGACAACATTTCTGCTGTCACCAGAAATGCAGCTAGGTTTTGTGCAATAGCCAAGAAAGCAAAAGATTATACAGCTCCACAAACAGCTCACAGTCAAATTCTTCTGTTTTTTAAAAACAAAACTTTTAATAGAGTATATATTTCCTTGGATATGTATTTTAAATCTATTTGATTAGTATATTTGATTGTTAAATTCCACTTGGACTGTTTTAATGTTTATGTAAAAATTATGCTGAAATTCTGGTTTTGCTATGCTGGCTGCTTAGCCGTAATAATAATAAACAATCATACCTTCTGTTATCCCCCTTTCTCTTCACAACGACCCTGCCAGGGTGCAAGAGAGTTTGTAATTTGGGAAATGCTTTGCTTTCGAAGTTTTCAGCTAGTCCTGCTTACAGCTTAGGAACGTGCCACACTCACTCTTGGCGCACCCTTAAAAATAAAGCCTCAGTCATGTGCTTGAAGCAGATAATGTATGAAAAAGACTCTTAAATAAAAAGACAAACTGGACAGACTCAAGTCAGGGTCAAGTCAGGAGAAAATGATTCCCCAAACTCTGCCAACCAAAGATGTTATAGTTCAACATGGTTTTAATCATTCCCTCCCCCCCCAACCCCCCCACACCAGTACTAAATCAACTTCATTAGCATCATTCCTCAGGATTACAGGCTAAAGCACTTTCAGGAAAACGAAATTCTACATCAGTGCCTGGCTCAGTTTCCATCCATTTTTCATCCCAGAGATGTATTGGTATCTTATATAAAGATGCCTTATTTAGAATCTAAAATTTATTTTATGCCTTCCTGTTGACAACCTGAGGCACTGGGTGGGGGAAAAATAGCTGAACAAAGGGTCCTCTGTAGATATTTCATGTTTGCTGACTCACTAGATCATCTCCCATGACACTGAATTATTGGTTTCAGCCAACACCGAAATACCAAGAGAAAGCTTCTCTTCTCTTTTATCTTCTTCAATTGTTCTTGGGTTTAAATGACTCACAACTTTTGAGAAAACAAACAGAAATCTCAAGAAAACAAAACTGTACATGCACTCAGGGGGGTACAAGCAAAGGAAGCTGCCTTATCGAGAACCGGAGCAGTATTGCCTACTGCTAGGGCAGTATTGTCTACTCTGGCTGGCAGCAGCTCTCCAGGGTTTCAGCCAGGGGTCTCTCTCTCAGCCCTACCTAGAGATGCCATGGACTGAACCCGAAACCTGTTGCATGCAAAGCAGTTGCCCTGAGATATATCCTCACACCCTAAGACCTTTTACTGAAGAAATTTGCGAAAATTAGATTTCACCCCCTAAAATGACACATCCTACAGTTTCCCCCAGCTGTGTCTGGAGTTGCCAGGGATCAAACCTATGTTCTGCCACTGAACTAGAATACTTTGTGATCTTTGAAGCAGGCATGGCAACTCGCAAATGACCTTGAGGACTTCCGGTTGGTCGCCCATTATGACAGACAGGAGCTCTTTCGCGGAAAGGGCGCCGGTGCTTTGAAGGCAGGGGAGAACAGCTAGAGCGCTGCGGTACCCCGAAAAACCCTCAGATCAAGCGTTCTGAGGACCTGGTGTTCCTGCGGGTGTCTTGAACGACCCCCTGCTCCACAGTAAGCTCTAAAAAGTGCTCCGAGTGCGAGTGGGGTTGGAGACAGACGTTGAGGCCTAGTTGCATTTCACATCAGCCATGAGGAGGTACACTGGGCCCGTTGCCCTGGCGACCCAGCTGCCTCCACCCTGCTCAAGCCTGTCCTTTGCTGTAGAGGTCTGATGGTCCCAATGAGTTCGATGAGATTTCCCCTTCATAACCACCAAGTTCAGCAGTGTGACTGGTTTCCAAGTTAACACGGTTAGGACCAGGCTGCGAAGGCCTTCCCTTGGGAGCACCAGTTACCCATAGCAACTCTGGTTGGAAACCTGGAGTCTTGGGCCCAGAGCAAAAAGAATAGCATTTTTTTTAAAAAAGGCAGATAGAATTAATGGCTTGGTATGTTAATCAATGTGATAAATGGAACGGAGCTGCGGGAAACGTGTCAAGAACTTACCTGTGATGTTTAAATAAAGACAGGCTCGAAGAGGCATGCATTTCATTTAACGAGGCATTTCAGCACTTTGCACCTGGGTGACACTCATTTCTCTCCTTCTTTTGACTTACCAACAACTTGGCTCCCCCTCCCCTTTTGCTTTAAGTGATTCGTGCACATGAAAGACGTGTGATGGGTGTTTCAGCGGATTTGACGAGAAATGACATGGGATTTGGGAACGGCTCTCTACTGCCCTTGAGGACTGGGCTACCCTTAAGGATCCGAGTGACTAGGGCTGCAGCTTGGAGATTCTCTGTGAACTGCCAACTCAGGAAAATAAGGTGGCAGCAGATTCCCACTGGTTTTCCCCATAGTCTGTTTAATTTGCCCTCCATCTCTGCCTTTCGTGTGACACACCAGGGCTGAGATCCAGCCTAGGAGAGCATCTGCATGTTATGAGCTTTGGGGCTACTTTTGATGCAAAGTTGTTGGCTATTTTCACTTGACCTTTATGCTCACTTAAATTTTGATAAGCTAAATGAACTGCTAAATTGTTGATATTCACCCATTAGTGTTATTTTGCAGTGATACTTTCTGTTACATATTGTTATTGCACTACTGTATTTAGACTGTTTTTTTTCTTTTTTAATGTGAGCTGCTTTGAGCACGGGTGTATTTGCAGAAAATGTGGTATATAAATAATTGACTATGACTATTTATGTTTAAATATCATATCCTTTTCTTCTGATGCCCACATAACGCTAAGGGCAACTGACAACAATTAAACCCAACAATATAATACAACATGATTTTTTTTAAAGCCAATATAATAAAAATAGGCAGCTCACTTGATAATAAAAACTTATTTGATAAAATGCCTGGCTAAACAGTTTTCACTTCCATTGACACACCATAACAGACTGAGCCAACTGGGTTTCCTGGGGCACAGAGTGCCACAGTTTAGGTGCAGCCACAGAGAAGGCCCTTTCTCTGGTTCCCATCAGCTGAGCCTCCCATATAGATGAGACGCAGAGAACTGCCTCTCTGTCTGATGATGAAGTCCAGACAAGCTAATATGAAAGAAGGCTGTTTCTAAGGTATTGCCACAGCTCTGTCAGGCAAGGAATGTCCAGAGTGAGGAATTAACTCTTTATTGTCACAAGAATACCTTACAGCCTCAGCCCAGTATACCTGAAGGAGTGTCTCCACGCCCATCATTCTGCCCAGATGCTGAGGTCCAGTGCCGAGGGCCTTCTTGGTAGTGGCGCCCGCCCTGTGGAACGCCCTCCCATCAGATGTCAAAGAGATAAACTACTATCTGACATTTAGAAAACATCTGAAGGCAGCCCTGTTCAGGGAAGTTTTTAACGTGTGACATTTTGATGTATTTTTAATCTTTGTTGGAAGCCACCCAGAGTGGCTGGGGAAACCCAGCCAGATGGGCGGGGTACAAATAATAAATTATTATTATTATTATTATTATTATTATTATTATTATTATTATTATTATTTAGGGAAAGGCATGCTCATCAGTCCTACACCTCTCAGCTACTCCTAGGTGTGCACCTTATGAGGCAGTTGCCACAACAGAGAGGCCCTGCCTTCAATCTCAGCTTATATATCTCCCCAACCTGAGTAGCACACAAGCAGGTGAAGACTCTGCCTGTGTGTAACCCGATTCTGCTCCTCCTCCTCCAATCCTCACCTGGTCCTGGGAGACAGTGGAGCTGGAGAGGTGGGGACAGGAGGAGGGAATCCTTGACCCTCCACCAGCCTTACCTATCTCTCCATCTTCCTGCGCCTGTTCTTCCCTCTCCGATCCTGCAGCTTCTCCTGCCTCTGACTCTCACCTCCTGGCTGCTACAGGCTCCCCCAGTTCACTGATCCCTTCTTGCAAGTCAGTCTCTGACCCCCTTTCACCCACTCATCAGCATCCAACCACCACTCCTCAGTGTCCAGCCAATCCCTGAGAGGTAGCCTGGAAGGAAACCACATAGAACTTTAGAGATGGTCACCAGCATTTTGAGCTGGGCCCAGAAACAAATTGGCAACCAATTCTGCTCTTTCAGGACAGGTGAAATATGCATGATACATGTCCAACCACTGATGTCCACCCCCGCTGCATTCTTTTTACTAATTATTTCCTGGTACACTTTAAAGGTAGTCCCATGTAGAAGGCATTGCAGTAACCCAGTCCAGGTATAACTAAGGGCTGGTCTGACTTCACCAGGAACAGATGCTCTTGGTGCACCAACCCAAGCTGGGCAAAGGCTTTGAAGGCATTACAGCTGAGGTCCTTGCCATCTTCATCAGACGCCCTTCTTTGTTTAGTAGCTTCATCACAGGGAGCACCAAAGCAAGAACTCCTGCTTTGATCCTGAACTGAACTGGTAATTCTCAGTAACAAACAGTTATTACCTCTACAGCTGAAGCTCAGATGGAGCAAAAAACAACAACAAACCCCTCTTTTGAACTAGCGGTTTCCGATATTGCTGATGGCAGGAAGGAAAGCCAAAGACCACCCGTCTGATAACCTCCTTGACCTTCGCTTGCCTTAAGCAACTTCACAAATAATTTAGCAAACAGCAGGGAAGAGAGTGGCACCTTGACATTTTGGGCAAAGCAAGAACCAGCTCGGAGTTTGATGAACTGTGGCATATTTGCTGATGGTGGTGCTTAGAGTCACATTGGTTTCCAGGAGACAGTTTGCTGTGCCTCTGAGGTCCCCAGGAGAAAGCTGATGACTCCTCTGAAGGGATATCCGTTGTGTTTGGCCGCCGTCCCCTCCCCCCCCCTTCCAGAGGACGGTCACAAGTGATCCATGTAAATTGCTGTTTGAGTGCAATCAATAGATGTGACAGGCAGCCCGACGCTGGCATCCAGGGACATAACGAAGGTGCGACTGTGTAAGCGGCTAACAGATAACAATGCTATCGCAAATTATAGGGCAGTGGTGTATTGAATAAGTGCAGTGCAAAATGAGCGGTGCCGCGCAGGTCATGCTTCCCCTAGTACCGAAGTGTCTTTCGCTCGTGTCCTTTGTAATTGCAAGTGGCAGCAGGGCCCGGCTGAATACGATGGTGGGGGGCAGGTGGTCAGCCCTCATTTATTCTGCATTACAATGCAATTCACGCTGTTAACCGCTCATCCGGCATGTGAGTGACCACCTCCCAAGTGGGCAAGACACCGAATCTCATTTAAATCAAGAATCCCCACCCCCACCCGTTGGAGGACGGAAATCGGGCAAATTATTCCATTGTGTGCAATTTCTGCACCAAGAAAGCAGATCCTCCCCCCCTTCACAAATGGCTCCTTTTTGGCACTTGCTCAGCTACCTCCTGTAAGGGGTCAGATAACCAGGAATTTTAATAAGATTAGTAGCTCTGCTGGTGCATATGTTCATTAAATTCATGATTTCTGCTTTAAAGAAAAGACCCCAAAGGTTCTATGGAATGTTATTGGGTACCTATTTGCGGCATCTCACAGTGTTGCTTAGGACTGTCCATTGACGGTCGACTTTTGAGTTGATTAAAAGCCTCCTTTTTTAATGGACTAGTCATTTAATTAAATTGATTCAATGCAAATGTCCATATAATCAGAGCTTCAGTAGGGATGTCTTTCTGGAGAGAGTGAATGGCGCATAAGGGTTCCTTAGAATCTGATAAATAGGAGTTAAAGGTAAAGGGACCCCTGACCATTAGGTCCAGTCGTGACCGACTCTGGGGTTACAGCGTTCATCTTGCGTTATTGGCCGAGGGAGCCGGGGTACAGCTTCTGGGTCATGTGGCCAGAATGACTAAGCCATTTCTGGCGAACCAGAGCAGTGCACGGAAACCCCATTTACCTTTCCGCTGGAGTGGTACCTATTAATCTACTTGCGCTTTGACGTGCTTTTGAACTGCTAGGTTGGCAGGAGCAGGGACCGAGCAACGGGAGCTCACCCCATCGCGGGGATTCGAACTGCCAACCTTCTGATCAGCAAGTCCTAGGCTCTGTGGTTTAATCCACAGCGCCACCCACATCCCTTAAAACAGGACGTACTACTGTGTTTGCGGCATGAAATCCTATATGTGGGGGGTGAATAGGAGGGCCCTAGAAATAGCTTGGAAAGAAGGGGGAGGGTCGTAGCTCAGTGCTAGAGCAGCTGCCTTGCATGCAGAAGGTCCCAGGTTCCATTCTTGGCATCTCCAGGTAAGGCTGTGAGAGACTCCTGTCTGAAGCCCTGGAGAACCACTACCAGATAGTGTAGACCAGGGTTTCCAAAACATGGGCCTCCAGCTGTTTTTGGACTACAGTTCCCATCATCCCTGATCCCGCTGGTCCTGCTTGCTATGGATGATGGGATTTGTAGTCCAAAAACAGCTGGAGACCCACATTTTGGGAACCCTGGTGTAGACAATATCAGTTTGACTCAGCATAAAGCAGAGTACTATGTGTCTAAGCAAATGCACAGGAATTAAAATATATAACGAAACCAAATTAGGTCTAGATTTGAGGGTGATTTTCTATGGTCAGAAAAGCAAGGTATATTGTTTATATGCTGCCTAGACTTTGGCTGCGTTGCAGCCAACAGATTGTTGTTGTTTTCTTATTTGCCCCTTTAAAATTCATTAAGTGAAAAGTACCTGAACATATTGATTCCTAATATTATTTCAGAATACAGCCCTGTGAGAATCCTTTCTTTATTTGGGGCCTGACATTTGAGTTGAGCGTCAGCAGTTCTGTTCTGAAAATCTCAGCTCCCCAAGCTTTTCTGGCCTGATTCCCATTTATAGGTTTACGGATTAAGTTTAACATTTGACCCTGATCAAAACAGAGGAGGAAAACTTAAGGCACTCTGTGTACTTAGCTGATATTTCATTATCACTGATCAATGCTGCCTGCCATTTATGAGTTTATTTCCCCTTCTTTCAAATGTCAAGCTAGTTTTATTTATGGTTTTCTCTGCCCATCTTAACAATGATATGTGGTGTATGTCCCGTCCATTTAAAACACTTGCTCAAAAGGCCATTTCTCAATCAATTTCTAAACTAAATGACTAAAAACCCATTCAGTGCTTCAAGACTGGTTTCTCACATCATTGCATTGTTGGCATCTGTCAGTCTTGGGAGGCAATGGAGGAGTGAAGTCAAGCTGCTGGAAGGTTGCAGTATCTGCTGTGGCTGTAGAGACCAAGGTGGGAGAGACATGTTTTGTTGCAGCTGGGGCAGGTGAAAGCGTCCAGTTGTGCCACAGTTATAGCACAAAACAGCAATATTATAAATGGTGAAGAGGGCAATTGGAAATAAGTACAGTCTAATACAAGGGTAGCCATGGTCTATTTTTTGACATAATTCTATTCTCTAGGTCAGGAGCAGGGAGCTTATAGCCTGCAGGCCAATCTTGGGGGACCACAAGGCCATTTCCCCCCAAATCATACCTGCCCACTTATCAGCTAATGTCACTCATGATGAACAGGAAGGCAGGGTTAAAGCCTATGACAGCTGTGTGTGCAGGGAATATGCGAATGAAATCAAATGGAGCAGGATTCAACCAAATTTGGCCCTTGAGATACACCTGGCTTTTGGCGCTGCGTGTGTGCATTTTTAGGACTCACTTTATTTCTGTGATTGTAAGTTGTTTTAAACTGTTTTTTTAAAAATAAAATATTGTGCTTTAATTGTTGTAATCCACTCTGGCACCTTAGGGTGAAAGGCAGGTAAATCACCATCATCGTAGTAGTAGTAGTAGTAGTAGTAGTAGTAGTAGTAGTAGTCTGGGGGCATCAATTCAGATATGGCACCAAGGCATAACCTGGTGTGACATCAGTGTGTTCTGTGCCTCTTCTCTTCCCTTGTTCTCACTCCTTTCAAACTCCCTTTGACTAACAGCTTCCTGATTTTGGGCAAACCATTGTTGGTCATTACATCTGACATAGCAAACAATGGTGTCTGCAAGTACTTCAGACTGCAATAGGAACTAATGTGGAACCACACATTACCTCAACAAATACAATTTGTCAAGCAACCCCCCCCCCTTTTTGCCGACGCAACACAAACAGAGAGTGTGAAGGGAGCATTCTGTAAGACTGAATCAGTGAAAAAGGAAAGGGAGCTGCTTGACTGTTCTCTTGCTTGCCAATTCTCCCCTATAAATACTCCCCCTGAGTCAAGTCATTTTCTTCTCAGCTGGGCTTATTTCCAGGTTCAGAGACTAATATGGTGGAGGGAGGGAGGACATTTGCTTGAAAGATTGGGTGGGTGGGTGAAGGTTTAAACACCTCTTTCTCCTTGCCAGTTCTCTGCCACAAATGCCCATCCCTGTCCCCCTGACCCGGCATTTTCCTAATGAGCAAAAATGCAGGCTCGGAACCCCTGTGATTTCCTCATAATGTGTGGTTCTGCCCTGTTAAACTGTAAGGGGAGTCATCTCCAGAATTCATTAAGGACAAATCCCCAAGGCCGTCTTTCTCAGCTGTTCCTGATGATCTCCATTACTGGGACAAAACAATGAGAGGCAATGCAAGGCTCGATTGTGAAAGCAAACAGACCATCAAAGCGCCATCAGCCAGTCGCTCAGCAGCACCAGATTTCCTTTTCTGGTGCTTCTTGTAAGGACCTGGTGCTAAGACAGGACAGATGCAACCCTGTCTTACTATTAAAATATAAGTTATTAATTTAGAGCTCAAGGCTCTGAGCATCTTATAAAAGTACAAAATATAAGAAAATCTTTCTTGCTTACTTGTACTCTATTTCCCATGGAAGTTGTCTACAGTAGGGGTAGTCAACATTGTGCACTCTGGATGTGGTTGGACTCCAACTCCCATGAGGCCCACCCAGCATGGCCAAAGGTCAGGGATGATGGGTGCTCTGGTCTAACAACATCTGAATGGCACCATGTTGCCTACCTGTGCCCTACAAGGTACAGCCTGCAAGCAGCTGGTTGGAAGGGCCAGAGGTGAGTATGGAGTCTAGATTGGACCAAACTCAGCAATTAAAGTTGGCAGGGAAGACGAAGGTCAAGGTCAGGCCGATTGTCCCAAAGCAAGGAAGACGGGATGAGAGACAGAGCTCTGCATGACTACTCTAAGCCACATGAGCTGTTATTGTCTATTGCTGGAGTCCTTAGTTTGAGTTCCCTAGTACTGTTCACACCAATGCCTACACCCCTAAGGATGCTAACTAGGGAATAAGTCTTGCTGCACTCAGAGCTGAACCCTTACTGGCAGAGACTTCCACAGGTGAGGATCTGCTGTATTCAAGACTTGGTCCCTAGTGAGGGTCAACCAAAACTCAGGGGTGTGGGGAACCACTAGAGGTGGTGAGGATCTTGGTGATCAAGGTGAAACATGAGGAATCAGATGGTCCTTGAATGTGGATAGCTCAGCTGGTAGAGCATGAACCATGTAATCTCAGGGTTGTGGGTTCGAGCCCCATGTTGGGCAAAAGGTTCCTGCACTGAAGAGGGTTGGACTAGATGACCCTCGTGGTTGCTTCCAATGTTACAATTCTGCGATTCTGTGAACATGGGACTTCCTGCAGATGCTCTACCACTGAGGTATGGGTACAAGAACAGTGAGAATGCATATAGTCTGGGGAGGTATGGTTTGCAGCTGCAATTCCTTCCCTTGCAGAGATGGTTTCAGGGTAACACTGTTAGGATTCTTGCTCCGAGCTTACAGTCATGGGATTGTTGTTTATCACATAGCGGTGTATGTTTTCATTCCACAGTGTGGGAAGTGACGGAGACAGGATGTTTTGGTATTACTGTGTTCCGTGATGTAGGGCTATTGTCCTTTGTTCTTTCTCTCTTTGATGTCTGATGAGAAAGAGGAAGGAGCTAAGTCAGAATGCTCTGAGTGTATTATATGTAAATAAATGTCGATTAGCCAAAATGCTGTGCTACTGAGTTTGTTACGTGAACAGCTAATACTCTGCAGGTTCCGTAAGTGTGCTGATGCTTCTTGGTATCAGTCGCTGTGATGTTCGGGCTGGAGAAAGCTTTTGAAGCTCCCAAACGACCGACCAGGAGGGAGAGAACATGCCAGTGGGGCATGTGTCTCTGCCAGGGTCCTACACGCAAGTAGGATGATCCTAACATTAGCACAACTGATTCGGTTGCACAGTAGGGGGTGCCACAACAATGCTGTAGAACGGAGTGCGAGAGGCAGAGGGCACCAAATTTCAGTGTCACACAGGGTGCCACTGCAATTTGAGAGTCCAAAGTCCACTCCTGCTCCTTGCTGAAACCACACTGTGTACACAATTGTCATCCGAACAGGCCTTAGGACTGTGCTGAATGCAGTTTAACCATGCTCTGTGACAGGGTAGTCAGGCCAGGCGCAAAGGAGATTTAATAATTGTACAGAAGAGGAAATAGTGTTGGGCAAAGCACCCCCTGCTAAGATTCCCTATTCTGAGATCCCTGACCTCCTTTGTGCATGGACACCCTTGTCTCTTGCATGTTACTCTCGGCAGCTCTGCACTCATCTTTAAAACCATGGAGAAAATGATTAACTCCTAATGACTTTGCTGCTGCCTAGTCAATTGCACACTGGCATTATGGTTGTGCCTCTAGAACTGGTAACGTCCGTGGGATAACAAAGGAATTTACTGCTGGAAACTGATCATACGTGCAAGTTTTGAATCAGTTCACCCTTCCTCCTCTCCTGCTTAAAGACCTCTTGCAAAACCCATTCCATTCCATGTAATGCACAGAGCCTTGTGATATTAATCATGCCATTCCACAGATTGGAAATAAGAATTATGCCACTTTTCTTGAGAAAATTAAATTTTTGACATTTGAAATAATATATTTACCAAGGTAGTTGGAGAAAGGCTGTCACCGAAGCTATTTTCTGTCTGTTAAAAAGCACGCTTTAGTGTAAAAAATTGGTTTTGTCTCCAGCGCCACAAAAGCGTGGCCAACATTGATTCTATTTAACATTTTATCAACTGAACTGGAGAAGAGATATTACCTCTTTGAGTACCAGCCAAAGGTCATGTAGCTAATGCTGACCTCTGTCAAACGTTACACATTGTACAGGAAGGATTGACAATTATTGTTCTACTGTATTTTGCCAGACACCAGGGGTCATAGCAATGGAATTGTTATGTTGTAGCACAGCAATAACTCAAAGCTTGTTTGCCTGTACTGTGTGCAGAGTTGCTAAGGTCAAATAATGTAGTTGATGTGCTAGGCTAGGACTGAAAATGGCATGGATTTGGGGAACGGATTGGTTTGGTTGACTTTTAATTTCTTTTTTTAAAAAAAATTATTGAGGGAGGAGCTCGTGATACACAGAACAAATTGTGAGGCTGTGTCACCAAACAATGTTCTCAAGTACTTTTAATAGCAGGCTGCCCCAAGACGCATGCATCATGCAGGGACTGTTTGAAATTTCTTCTGTATTATGACTGCCCCTGCCGTGTCCATAATAAGTACTGCTGGCTTTTGGCGTCTCATTTTTCCAACCTTAATTTCAGTTCACCCCATTTCAGCATCAATTTGTGATTCTTTTTTTCTTTTAAAAAAGTCCGTACAAATTTTTCTCCTCCTCCTCCTCTTCTTCCCACCCAGTCTTCCACAGGAGATTTTGGTGGAGGGAGAATTGCAGAAATTTTAAAATGCAGAATTAAAACAGTTAAAATATTAAATTCACAAGAGTCTTGAACACACATATCTCAGGTGTCAAAAGCCAGGGAAAATATGTGGTGGTGTTGTTTTTGCTTCTGCTGCTGCTGCCATACCCCACCCATCTGGCTGGGTTTCCCCAGCCACTCTGGTGGCTTCCAGCAAAATATAAAAACTATAAAACTTCAAACACCAAAAACTTCCCGGTGCAGCACAATTTTGCCCATTAGGGGCAAATTAGGGTAATTCCCCCTAATATGACGATGCTTGGCACATTATTTCCACTACTATATATACATTTTTTGCACATTTCTGAATTGGCGAACCGTATCACAAAATTCAGAGAAGTGCGAATTTTGAATGAGAGCTCTGTTGCAGTTTGCTCATTGGGTCAGGAAGTGCAAATTGGAATGAAATTCTTTCCCCTTCCTACTGGAGGGCCTCTGTCAGTCAGGATACACAATACTGAGCTAGATAGGTCTGTGGTCTGACTCAGTGTAAAACAACTCCCTACACTCCAACCTTCTTATATAAGGATGTCTACCTCAGCCTTTGTAGCTGGATGAATCACAAAGCATGCCTTAAGCAGGCTTGGCAAAAGTCCCACAGCCATCGCTCCCTGACAATGAGCCTCATTCCCATCAAATGGAAATGGGTGGATTTGGTCAACATGCCCTAAATGTTCCCTACTACAAGGGGGCAGTTTGTAAGGGAAGGATTGCATAGTGATTCCAGGGGTCAAAGTCAGTCAAACGCAAGCAGGAGGTACTGTGCCCCAGTCAGAATCAGACCCCAGGCATTCCTGTACACAGGGGTTTGAATTCCTTTGTGACAGGTGGGGGACTGGATTTGGCTGGTGGGACAATTATGCTCACAATTATGTCAGGTGATGCAGTGCTCTGAAGCCCCAACAATCCTTTGGTTGCTGAGTTCAAAGTACAGGGCTCTTTGGAAGCCCCTTGCATAGACCACCATACTTTGATGCTTTGATGTCCCAATGATCAGCTGATTGTCCTGCTGGACTGTGTCCCACCCTCCAATCAGGAAGCTCAAACAAGAAGATAAAGTCCCTGCCAGAGAAGAATGGCAGATCAAGTCGATGGACTATGCCGAAATGGCTAAAATGACTGGAAGAGTCAGAAATCAGGAAGACCCAAATTTTAATAAGGAATGGGGAATTTTTTTAAAAAAATTATCTTAAAGGCCATTGGAAACAGTTGAAATCGTTAGCAGGACTGGAATATCACTTGTAGTTTCATGGTGAATTTTGCATACAATAGAGAGATAAAAGATTTGGATTCTTATAAAAGAGGCAGGAGGAAATGATTAACAATAGGACCCACAAAGGGTAGGAGGGAAGTCCAAGAGATCCTTTGGAACCTTGTTTTTACCTTGTATGTTGGATAAAGGTAAAGGGACCCCTGACCGTTAGGTCCAGTCGTGGACGACTCTGGGGTTGCAGCGCTCATCTCGCTTTATTGGCCGAGGGAGCTGACGTACAGTTTCCAGGTCATGTGGCCAGCATGACTAAGCTGATTCTGGCGAACCAGAGCAGCGCACGGAAACGCCATTTACCTTCCCGCCGGAGTGGTACCTATTTATCTACTTGCACTTTGATGTGCTTTCAAACTGCTAGGTTGGCAGGAGCAGGGATCGAGCAACGGGAGCTCATACCGTCGCGGGGATTCGAAGAGCTGACCTTCTGATCATCAAGTCCTAGGCTCTGTGGTTTAACCCACAGTGCCACCTGCGTCCCTTTGTATGTTGGATATGGGACTGTAAAATTTTAATCTGAAAACCCCAAAATTGATCAAACCAGGTCCCTTAGTGAAACATAGAGCTCTGCCTTCTGCAGAGCCCAGATCATTGATCCATCTAGCTCAGTACTGCCTACATGGGTTGGAAGAAGCTCTTCAGTCTTCAGCCCCACCTGGAGATGACAAAGTGGGATCTACATCTATCTACCCCTGCCTGTGGTTTGCTGCTGAGCTGCAGCCTCTCCCCTGTTAGGTGAGTTAAGGATCAGGCCGTGAAGCCGTGGGAAGAACTCCTGGAGCTTTGAGGTGCTACTAGTTGCATGATCCCGTAAAGGACCTCGTCGAGATATGATATAAAAGGAAGTGGGGGAGGAAGGCATAAAAATAGATAATAAAAGACATCTGGTAAGAACAATAGCCTCCCAACTAGCTGATAGACGAGAGCAGAATCACTTATCACAATGAGGCCCTCTGCTATTTTTAAAGCAACTTAATTACTACTTTGGGAGGGGGAAGTATAACACAGAAAAATACAAATCTTTTGTAATGCAATGTGTTCTCTCATGTGCCCATGTCTAAAATAATGGGCCGCTGTGCGATAAACGCGTTTTAATTAATGCTAATTTTTGTTCTGCGTCGGTAGTGAGATCATAAAGAAGACGAGAGCTTTTTTTAAAAAAAGTATTTTAAAATACATACCATGATTGTTTATCAATAAACTCCACAGAATACAAGATGAGATGCAGTGGTGTTAAGTCATAAACATTGACCAGCAAATTAAAGTTATAAAATATGTACAAACTGCGCCACCACTCACGATTATTGAACCATGCATGTCCTTGCCAGCTAAGCTGTCAGTAAATATTTTATCAGACACACACATTTAAGCTCGTGCAATTAAAGTTTAAAAAAATACTTAATCAACACACTGTTACATCTGGCTGCAAAACAAAACTAACAGCAATTATTGTTTTAAGATACGCTGTGTGGTATATGACATTACCCCAAGTGGAACTGGCATCAGGAAAAAAAAAATCAGATGGCTCCACGGTTTGTCACTCAGGTGAGAACGAAAATATCAGCTTTGGTAATTAAAACTGTAATGAATACTGTAGCATTTGTTCCTTAAACTGAATTTCAAACAGAGAGTCTCTTTCTTTTCAGCTACAAAACAATGCTATAGAATACAGATACAACACAGAATGTTTCTGGCTAGTTTATGCTTTGAAGTGAGAAGACTTCAGGAATATAATGTGGTGCAGTGCTTCCTGGACTATACCACTTCAGTCCGTAGGTGGAGGGGGGTGCCAAATATTTGAATGCCTCCCCACATAACTACTTCAATACTTATGGGGAATTTGCATGAAAGGCAGACCCCCCCACACTTATTATATAACCTTCCTGACAGACCTGTTTCAACGTTTAAAGAGATTTCTACATGGAAGAATGTTCAAACATCTGATCCTTAACCTGTAGCCAGAGTGGTATAGACCAGGAAGGGCTGTTCCATGTTAGACCAGATCACAGAAACAAACAACCCCAGGGTTGCTGTTTCAAAAGTATCTAGAGTCGTCTTTAGATAGATATTCTATAATACAGCTAAGTAAAGGTAAAGTGCCCCTGGACGGTTAAGTCCAGTCAAAGGCAACTATGGAGTTGCGGCACTCATCTCACTTTCAGGCCAAGGGAGCTGGCGTTTGTCCGCAGACAGCTTTCCAGGTCATGTGGCCAGCATGACTAAACTGCTTCTGGTGCAATGGAACACCATGACAGAAACCAGAGCGCACGGAAACACCGTTTACCTTCCTGCCACAGCAGTACCTATTTATCTACTTGCACTGGTGTGCTTTCAAACTGCTAGGTTGGCAGGAGCTGGGACAGAGCAATGGGAGCTCACCGCATCATACAGATTTGAACCGCCAACCTTCCAATCGACAAGATCAAGAGGCTCAGTGGTTTAGACCACATGTAAATGCATGAGAGGCAGCACCAGAAGCAAGTTTACTACCTCCAATGCCCCACCATTCCAGTTGCCCTCCATGTATTAGAGGGTGAACGTCTGAAGAAGGGTACCTCCTGTTGTTCAGAGGAGGCACCCTGACCAATTTAGAACCCTGGAAAATCAGGGTTCTAAAATATACATCATATAGAGCCTACATGAGTAGAGTAGGTTCCTGGCTGTAGACCGCCATCCTCCAGATGGCAGAGGGCAACAGGAATGGTGACAGGGCAGAGCTAGCACAATTGCCCACACTGCCCCCTCTGGGCGGTTGCATAACTTCAGCTCAAAATGCCTGAAATTCATTTGCCTGAAATAGAGATATTCATGGAGAAGGCTATCTGTGGTCAGTAACCAGGATAATAATAATAATAATAATAATAATAATAATAATAATAATAATAATAATAATAATAATAATTTATTATTTATACCCCACCCATCTGGCTGAGTTTCCCCAGCCACTCTGGGCGGCTCCCAATCAATGTTAAAAACAGTACAGCGTTACATATTAAAAACTTCCCTGAACAGGGCTGCCTTAAGATGTCTTCTGAATGTCAGGTAATTATTTATCTCTTTGACATCTGATGGGAGGGCGTTCCACAGGGCGGGCGCCACTACCGAGAAGGCCCTCTGTCTGGTTCCCTGTAGCCTCACTTCTCGCAATGAGGGAACCGCCAGAAGGCCCTCGGCGCTGGATCTCAGTGTCCGGGCTGAACGATGGGGGTGGAGACGCTCCTTCAGGTATACTGGACCGAGGCCGTTTAGGGCTTTAAAGGTCAGCACCAACACTTTGAATCGTGCTCGGAAACGTACTGGGAGCCAATGCAGATCTCTCAGAACCGGTGTTATGTGGTCCCAGCGGCCACTCCCAGTCACCAGTCTAGCTGCCGCATTCTGGATTAATTGCAGTTTCCGGGTCACCTTCAAAGGTAGCCCCACGTAGAGCGCATTGCAGTAGTCCAAGCGTGAGATAACTAGAGCATGCACCACTCTGGCGAGACAGTTCGCGGGCAGGTAGGGTCTTAGCCTGCGTACCAGGTGGAGCTGGTAGACAGCTGCCCTGGACACAGAGTTAACCTGCGCCTCCATGGACAGCTGTGAGTCCGAAATGACTCCCAGGCTGCGCACCTGGTCCTTCAGGGGCACAGTTACCCCATTCAAGACCAGGGAATCCCCCACACCAACCCGCTCCCTGTCCCCCAGAAACAGTACTTCTGTCTTGTCAGGATTCAACCTCAATCTGTTATGCCTTCGTGCTCCCTCAAGTGTAGGAGACAGTCTGCCTCTGAATGCCAGCTGCTGGGAATCACAAACGTGGAGAGTGTGGATGAGCCAATGTTCTCCTTGAGGACTTCCCATGGTATCTGGCCATTGTGAGAACAGGATGCTGGCTTGACCCAGAAGGCTACTTCTCATGCAGTTATGAAGAGGGCTTATTCACACGGAAAAACATTCCTCTGCAGTTTCTTGCTGTGAAGAAGAGGCAACTTTTAGCAAACCACCACATATCTATTTCTGACAGTCCCTTTGATGAGAATAGCTAGATTTTGACCAAACTGCGGGAGGCAGTGGAAGACAGGAGTGCCTGGCTTGCTCTGGTCCATGGGGTCACGAAGAGTTGGACACGACTAAACGACTAAACAACAACAATATTAGTTTAACACAAGAATGTTGCAAGACCTTTATTTCTTGACTTGGGAAGGAGTTAACACAATGGCTTTAGGTTGTGCTTTTTTGCCTCTGTTAGGTTTTTATGCCGTTTTCATTGGATTTTAATGGGATAGTTTTGTAAATTTATTTTTAATTCATTTGAGCTGTTATGTTACAGTGGGCTACACATTCAAATGAATGAACTGCCCCACTTACAGCCCAGCAACCCTGATCTAATACTGAAGAGCATCCTAGAACCCATAACAACAACAACAACAAAATCATTCAAAGGCCTTCCTTGAAAATGAATGAATACAGACAATGTATGAAGCAAGTGGTAGTGAGATCTATTCATTGATATTCTACCAGCAGAGAGGTTAACTTTGTCAAATCATTCACTGTGATTTATTCATACGTTTCACTAATCTCCTGAATACTCAGCCTGACTCTTCCTCTCGAAGTCTGGACTCTGACTTGGTCATATTTCACTCTCTTTCCCATTCAGCTGATTATGGATTTGCAAGTGCTATGGTGGCATAAAAATTCAGGGCCATTCACACAATTGTTTGCCAGATGATAGATCCAAACACAGAGAACAAGACTAACATTCTCAAGCATGTAACCTGTATTGTAATTACAGATGAGGAGTCACAGTTGTATGGGTACATTATGTGGAATATCCATCCCAAAGTCTGAGCAGAACTGTCTTGAACAGGGTTGCTCAAACAGCATAGGTGATCATGGGGATTCCTTTATGTGGAATTGATTCATCTTCAAAAACGTAGGCAGAGCTGGAGCTTGGCGGTTGACTTGTCAGGACAATCTGTCAGTTTTGGTTTCTCCCCTTCTCTCATTTTTCCAATCTGAAAGTCAGCTCTCAACCCTTCCGCATTGTTTTGCAATTTATATAAAAAATAGCACTTTAGTGCGAATTTCTCCTAATATACACCTATTCTTATGCAATTTTGCCTAATATACACATTTTTGCAAAGCAATTCCCCCTAACATTTTTTGTGTGCTATTTTCACTAGTAAATGCATTTTTATGCACACTTTACCCTAGTATATGCATTTTTGCTCACATTACTTGGGTGGAGAAGTGCATTGCAAAATTCGGAGAAGTGCAAATTTCAGAGGGTGGCTGTACTTCCGTTCATGTGTCATTTCAAGAAGTTCAGATTAGGTAGGTATGCCTTGAGATGCAAACTAAATCATACTTTCCCCTCATCCCTAGCCAGGCACATATTTTGGGCCCACCAGCAGAATGAGAAGAAGTGTCCTCATATGCAGTAGGATAGACTTACTACATTTTGAAGTAAGCAAAGTACCACATGCCGCCATCTGAAGAGGGGGGAGGAGGCACAGCCGTGACACCATGAAGTTCAAAGTCTAAAATTACCTAGCTGTACCACCACAGCTTAGTCCTACCTGGATGCTGTGCCCTTGGACCCAGAAACGCTGCAGCCTTAAGTTGAGGCTTGGAGAGTTTAGGCTTTGAAATGGAGGGAGCAGCATAGGATAAGGATTAAGCAAATGCGCTGGTGGAACCAATCACTGCTTTAAATCTTGCCTAAGCCATGAGCTCATTTTGGCTTTTCAGTTATGGAGGGATGCATCTGTCAATTTCAGTTTCTCTCAGTTTCTCATTCTTCCAGCCTTAATTTCGCTTTGCCATTTTTCTGCACCAGTCTGTGATTCATTTTGTTTAAAGTCCGCAAGAGAATTTATCAGCATTTTAGTGCCAATTTCTCCTAATATACAATAATAATAATAATAATAATAATAATAATAATAATAATAATAATAATAATAATAATAATAATAATAATTTATTATTTATACCCCGCCCATCTGGCTGGGCTTCCCCAGCCACTCTGGGCGGCTTCCAAAAGAATGTTAAAATACTATAATACATCAAACATTAAAAGCTTCCCGAAACAGGGCTGCCTTCAGATGTCTTCTAAAAGCCTGGTAGTTGTTGTTCTCTTTGACATCTGGTGGGAGGGTGTTCCACAGGGAAGGCGCCACTACCGAGAAGGCCTTCTGCCTGGTTCCCTGTAACTTGGCTTCTCGCAGTGAGGGAACTGCCAGAAGGCCCTCGGTGCTGGACCTCAGTATATGCAAATGTTTGCAAGCAATTTACCTTAATGTAATGCACTTTGGGGGGTATATTGTTGTCTGTAATATATCCATTTAATGTACATTTTTTAAAAAAATACATATTTCCACACACTTTTTTTGGTTGCATAACTACATCACAACATTCAGAGAAGTGCAAGTTCTGAAGGATAGCTGAGTTTTGATTTGTGTATTGTTTTGGGAAGTACAGTTTAGGTTGGTTCACATTAATAGGTGAAGTGAACTGAATTTCTCCCTCATCTCTAACCTGTCATCTCAGCCCTTCATATAGTAATGATAATATGCTGGTATATGTAAATGGAGTTTATAAAGATTGCTGCATAAATATGTATAAAGCACTTTGAAGATTTAGGAAAAGCAGCATCTATTGATGCAATAGTATTACAATACTCTGGGTATGCTCAGTTGGTAGGAGTGTGGGACAAATTTGATTGAGTTTGCATTTAAAGGAGAAACTTCCTCATTCAGAGTTTCTGAAACGTGTGAACTGAAACACATATTACTTCAGTATTCACACATCTTCAAATCTTGCAAAGGAACGCTTACAAAAAAGATAAAGCATACATACAAATGTATATATTAGTGAGAATAACAAACAACAATGCACCATATTCTGCAAACCTGCTTTGCAAAAATTAGGAGAAATCCACACTTCAAGGCAGATATTTCCATGAGCACTTTTAAAAAACCCAAACCAAACCACAAACTGATCTCAGAATGTAGAGAGCTGAACTTAAGATTGGAAAGATGAGAAACCAAAATACACAAATTGATCCATCCGTGTCAGTTGCACTCTTTTTATGAGAACGTAAGTCCTGGTAAGCTGTGACTTTAAAAAAGCCTAATCTCTGCTGCCCATGTACAGCTACTTGCAAGGAAAGCCAGTGGTCCATTGGGTGATCCCATCTTCTCTGCACTAAATTCCCTGTTACCCTACAGCCTAGGCATGGTAACTGGTGTGTCTACTGACTGACCAATGGCGTTTGCAGGCAAAATATGTTGGATGTGTTCGTGATGCTAGAGCAATACTAGAGGTGATGGCTGAGACACAGTGACCAGGAAAGCAGGTCTCTTGAGTTGTTAATAATTGCACAGAAAGGAGGTTTTCAGAAGATGGTAAGAGGTGCCTGACTAAATTTGTTCCATTGTAAAGTAAGTAAGAGTACGAGAACATTTGCCTTTGGTTTTCTTTTCTTTTGTTCTTGCAGGTTCTGCTAGGATTGGGTCTCTAAAATGGGATCTCATCTCTGAAAACCTCAACCCCTGTTCAGATAAGCTCTCCTTCAGGGAACTGCAAATAGGAAACGCACAAATATTTCTAAAATGAGTACCAGGGATACCACTTCCATGCATGCCTTTTGTCAATTGCATTTAAAAAGACATCTCAAGTTAATACGTCTTCACTTTCTTTATGGTGCATTTTGTTTTATGCTAAGCAGAAGCCAAAAAAGCCCCATTAATGAAGATGGTTTAATGCCTATGCATTATTATAATGGACTCCTTTGTTCTACACTTTCTCTCTGTGTCATAGACTAAGTCATTAATCAATGGGTGCTGAAAAATAATTGTCTAGTTCTTTACAATCATCCATTGTTGAAACATTTGGAATTTTAAGATAAAGATGTAATGTCTGCTCTGGAAAAAAAAAGTAGTTTAAGATTACCCTTCATGGAAGTGTGGGCATATTGTTAGGAATGCAAAGCAGATGACCTGGTTTTAATGTGTTTTAGAGCACTGTTGTTCAATTGCCTATTCAAATTGCACCGGAAAAGTAGACTTCATTAATGTCATGAAATAATGATTTTGTGTGTTATTTTATTATACTGGCACATTAATTAAATGGAAAAGCATCACAGAATTACACAGGGTTTAAAAATAGAAGGATAAGACCTTTTCTTGGGGTTTTTAAATTTGCAGTAATAATAATAATAATGCTGATGATAATCACTTTTAGCCCATTTCCAGTTGGCTCCTATGCTGCGTTAAGCAGGTCTAGGTCAGCTGAAATCAGTGGGCTTAGGTGTGTCTGATTCTGCATAGGATTGCAGCCTTTAAAAATCATCATCTGCCTTTGGGCATCTGACTGTGATGCAAGCTATAAACACGAAGGACGTCTTTCTGAGCGATTAGGCGGCAGCTGGAAACACATGGCTACACAGAGCCATTTCAGTGTCCAGGCAGGGATGTTTCCCTGCCTGACAACCTTCGCACTGAAAGAGGAGATTTTACTGAAAACCTCTCTTAATAGAGAAAGAGAGGCAGAATTGACTGAGAATCCGCCTGTGGAGGGATACTATAAATTCTGCACAATTCCTATAAAGGTAACAAAGGTAAAGGACCCCTGGACGATTCAGTCCAGTCGAGACACCTAGCATAGATTGTGCATGGACAGCCCTCTTTTTAAAAAGCAGTGGCGGCAAATGCCCTTAGGCAGGGAATGGGATTAAATTTAGATCCTCTCCCCCCAACAGCTGATGGATGCAATTGCTGCTGTTCGAACACGGCCCTCTGAACTGAGTAGGGCTTAATTCTTAGTAGGAATTTATACAATTGCAATGTAGGGCTGCTATCCTACCCATGCTTTCCTGTGAGCAAGATTTTCTGTGAGGAAGTGACCACGTTCTTGTATGTACTGAGATTTATTTCAATTTAAACGTGCATGACATGAGATGCTTCTTGTGTTTTTCCGTAAGGGGGGAAGCTGGTCTCAAAAGGCTGCGCGGTATTCATTATTGTAGTATGAGAAGGCCCAAGGGCATGCGAGCCAAAGTGTTGAATCTATTCCACTACCTGCCTTTTATTTTTTATTTCGTAATTCAATCTTTATTGGATTTTCATTTTAAGGATTGCTTTGTACAATGGTACCTCCGGTTGTGAACAGGATCCGTTCTGGAGGTCCGGCCGCATCCTGAGGAATTCACAAACGGAAGACTGCTTCTGCGCATGTGTGTGGCATGGTTTAGTGCTTCTGCACATGCGTGTGGTGCATAGAGCGCTTCTGTGCATGTGCGCATGGCGAAACCCAGAAAAGTACTTCCGGGTTTGCCGTGTTCACATCCCGAAGCAGAGGTACAACTGTATTATCATTTTTAAAATTCATATCCTGCCTTTCTCCCAGAACTGGCTCACAAAAACATACATGAATAAACATGGAAAGCTAAAAACATAGAGAAGACAATAGTTAAAAAGTAATTAAACTATAATGGAATTAAAATGATATGAAAACAAAATGCAGATAGTGAAAACAGTGCAGCATTATTAAAAGTCCTTTCCTTAAAAGCAGTCAGTTCCCCAAAGCTTGTGGGAATTAATTAGCCAATGAAAGGACAGCGAGGAGGGAGCCAGTCTAGCCTTTCCAGGAAGGGTGTTCCAAAGTCTGGAAGCAGCCACCAAAAAGGCCTTGCATTGCTTTTATGATGCTTCATTGCACTTCTAATATTGACTATGACTTGATATCTTCTTATGTGAGTTGGTAGCATGTGAATATTTTTATGAATAAAGGAAAGTAAATAAATAATTAATTAATAAACAATTGATATAGTTTGCATAAATATTTACAAAATACAAGTAAAAACCACCGTAAAATTACCCATAAAATTCCATAAGCCACAGAGCGAACAACAGGGCAGGAAAGCAGTAAATCAGAAGGCTAAAAAAAAAGCAACTCCTTGAGGAAATGGCCAGCAAAATAGAAAAAAAAAAGCTTGGGAGTGGACTGTATTTCCCTCAGGATGGGGTTCCAAAGTTGGGAAAATGTTCTGCTTCATGTCATCCCCCTCCTAGCAACTTGTAGGAGTGGAAACATGAAAGCTTGTGCCATCATAAATTTCTTCAAAACTCCTTCTGAAACTCTGTTCTAGTGCAACAGTCATCCAGCAATGTTAGTATAATAGTCATAAATAAAAGGGGGAGGAAAGAAAACCCTGCTGTCTTCATTCTCTTTCCTTTTCAAATGTCCTGACCTCTTTAAGAAAAGGTTATTGTGTGTGTCACACATCATGGAGGAAAGGATAATTATGGTCCAGTTCTTAGCCATCTCCTATTGTCGACTTAATTTGAATTTTAAGATAAAGACATTCAACGTCTTGGAAAACATACACTGTGGCTTAACATTACCCTTTATGAAAATGTGGTCCTATTGTTGGAAATGCAAAGCAGATGACCTGGTGTTAATGTATTTTGCAGCATTGTTCAGTTTGCCTGTACAAACTGAATTAGAGGGGGGAAAGTAGATTGGATTAATACTGTAATGTAACAATGTGAATTTTAGTCCATCGAACTTGCATATGAAGGAAAAAGGAAGCAGTAAACTCTTATACAATCTTTAGACAAATAAACTGTGGTTGGTATTTAGCTAAGTTGGAGTCTAACAACCTTTGGAGGACACCATGTTGGTTGGTTGATGCTTTTGAATTATGGTGTTGGAGGAGACTCTTGAGAGTCCCATGGACTGCAAGAAGATCAAACCCATCCATTCTGAAGGAAATCAGCCCTGAGTGCTCGCTGGAAGGACAGATCCTGAAGCTGAGGCTCCAATACTTTGGCCACCTCATGAGAAGAGAAGACTCCCTGGAAAAGACCCTGATGTTGGGAAAGATGGAGGGCACAAGGAGAAGGGGATGGCAGAGGACAAGATGGTTGGACAGTGTTCTTGAAGCTACCAGCATGAGTTTGACCAAACTGCAGGAGTCAGTAGAAGACAGGAGTGCCTGGCGTGCTCTGGTCCATGGGGTCACAAAGAGTTGGACATGACTAAACGACTAAACAACAACAACAACATGTTGGTTGTTGTGACTGGCATCATTTTTTGAGTGCCTCAAAAAGACACCCTTCCCAGCCCTAATTCCTAAGATCCTGAGAACTGCAGAAATCATGAACTGAACCCAAGACCTTCCGAATGCAATACACGGGGTCTGTTCCTGAGCTATGGTCCAACTGCTGTTGTCCAGGCAAGTCACAACCAACAACTTTGGTTACCTCTGTGTGTGCTGTATTTTCACTTTTCTTCCACTGGAATAACTCAGAGTAAATGAGTTGTTAAAACATGTAGGCAGCAATCTTATACCCACTCACCTGAGAGTAAGCCCTATTGAACTTCCGAATGAATGCGTAGAGAGTTGAGCTGGCAAGACAACAAACTGAAGGGAAGACTTTGAGACAGAATTGAGCCATACAACGTCCAGGCTGTAACTAAGTCAGTAGAAGTGAATACATTTTCCAAAATAAATGCTTGTTTTTAAAGAGAGAAACATGACAGAATTTTTCAAACAAATCAGGAAGTGCCAGCCTGAGAAACATTGCCTAGCTGTTGAAGAAAAGTAGTAACTGGAGTTCCTCTCTGAATAATGTACAAACAGGGTTGTTGGTATTTTTTTAATTAAATGGGCAACCTGAAGTCACTAACATTCATCTGAGTCTATTGCAGGCATAGGCAAACTCGGCCCTCCAGATGTTTTGGGACTACAACTCCCATCATCCCTGACCACTGGTCCTGTTAGCTAGGGATGATGGGAGTTGTAGTCCCAAAACACTTGGAGGGCCGAGTTTGCCTATGCCTGGTCTATTGTATTGACCAAAGGCCATAACAATTTGATTACAATTTGCCAAACTGCAACCCATAATACAGCTGGAGTATATGACAATTACGTAAGCCAACGGTTTAACGAAAGGGAGCCAGATTTCATAAGTTTCATCCACTAACTCATACTCATCTAAACTTCTGTTAGACCTCTGAATGTCCAGCTCAATTTCTTGTGATATTGTCTATCTCTCTCTTTCGAATCTTTCTTGCAGCCAGAGCAAAAAGCAACACTTTATGTGCCACAAAACTGCTAGCGTCATTCAAAGGAAATTGAACTATTTCTGCCTTAGGAAATCTGCTTCCAGGAATTAGTAAAGGTTTCAGGAACCAGACTCTTGGACCCCTATCCAAAGGATAGATTAACAAGTAATTTGTGAAGTCTTCCACCTGTGATTGGCCACATATGCAGAGCCTGTCCTCATATGGAACCCTATTGTAGTAGGCATCCATGACTGCCATGGGCAGCACCTCGAATTTGAGATCCATAAAGGCGTTTCTTAAGGTGGCAGGCATGAGTTTGATCAAATAGCTTGCTCTGAAATGCATATCAGAATGGTCCAACAAAAGAACTTCACAGGGAGACTTGCCCTTGAAACAGCTGAATCAGAATTTATTTGTTATGTAAGCTGTTTGTAAGTTTGTAAGTTTAATTCTGTTTGAGTGGGATTTAATGGAGATCAAGGCTTTCTCTCCTAGGATTTAGGTGTTAAATTTGCAGGGTGAAGATAGAAAGATTGTAGGGTGGTTCAGTCAAACTGTAAACAGTGGGATCAAAAGGCGACGAATTGGGAGTGTCCCCTTGTTCTATTGTCAATTTCTGCTGTTGCAGATGGTCCCAGTGCTGGTCTTGTATACATTTAGTCTTTCCACAGGAATGCCAAAGATTACATCTCTTGTATGTTGTGGCCTTTTGGTCCCACTGTTTACTTTTCTAAAAACAATGAAAAGTAAAACAGTTGTCATCCATGTTAAATATATATATATTCACCACCCTTTTAGGTTGATTTTCGTCCTTCATAAAAATCATTTGCTAACCTTATTCACAGACTTTGCCCACATTTGTGCCAATGTGAGTCCTGTGCTATCCAGCCAAGGTTGAGATTTCACAGGGACTGTGGACAGAGCAGAAACATAATTTGTAAAATTTGGTCCTGCAAGTCCTCAAAGAAATGAAGTAATACAGAAAGAAAGTTTTGAGAAACTCATAATGAGAAAAGCATCCAAATTGTGTGAACTTCTCACTGTAGCCCATTGTATGAGTACAAAAATTAAAGTCCAGTCTTTAGATAATGATGTGAAAACTGCCAACTATATATTTAACCATGATTGGATTTCCCCTTCACTTTATTAGCAACCAAATAAATTTATTATGATAGAAGAACCTATTAGCATTTTTATAATTTTACTCGTGTCTAGCCAATGACATTGGGTCCCCCTAATTTGAGCAATCTTTTATTTAAATTTAACTACCTTTCCCACAGCAAACAACACCATTGACCTTAATGTCAGGCAACATTATCTGTTCAGTAATTTGCACCAATAGTCTCATTGTGTTCCTTTTAGCGCATGGGCTTATCAGAAGAAGTCAGGAGAGAGAAAAATCCACAGCTCTTTGTAAAAAAGAAATGGAAGTCATAAAACAAAGATAATATTATTAACAAGTCTATGGAAGAATTCTGTTTCAGCAGCAATTAAAAGGAAAAGGAAAAGATGGGTGCTAGCCAGTGAAAGAGAAAAAAAAAATTGTTCAAAGGCTAGCTAGCCAGCTCAAAACATGAGTCTCCTCCTCTTTTGTTATTTCTCCTTGGGCTCCTTTCCCCCCAAATGCCTCAAAAATGTGCCACCTTGTTGAAACCACTGTTATAGATCATTTGCTACAAGTCAGTGACTGACTCCTTCTTAGTTGCCTTCATCAGATCCTGAGGTAATTCATGAGGTGGGGGAATCATAGTGAAGCTTTGGTGGCATAGCTGGACATCACTGCAGCTACATGTCAAAATTCTTTAGTGACTAGAGTTATTATTTGCATATAGACATTTGGAAACAGTGAAGGCAACAGAATACTGTTTCTTATTAGTACTTGTTACTAATAGCTGTTTCTTGTTAGTATTAATTTCCTGCCTGTACAAAGTGCCTCCCAATTTTAAAATACTAAGCTGGCATGACTAACAATAATATTTTCTGCTATATAGTATACTGCTATCATTATTAAATTTATATACCGTCGTACCTTGGAAGTCAAATGGAATCCGTTCCGGAAGTCCGTTTGACTTCCAAAACATTCAAAAACCAAAGTGAGGTTTCTGATTGGCTGCAGGAAGCACCTGCAGCCAACTGGAAGCCACAGAAGCCCCGTCAGACATTTGGCTTCCAAAAAGAGTTCACAAACTGGAACAGTCACTTCCAGGTTTGCGACATTTGGGAGCCAAAACATTCGGGAACTAAGCTGTTCAACTTCCAAGGTATGACTGTACTGCTTAATGCCAAAATAAGACATTATTTTGTGTCTCTGTGTGTGCATTTATTAGGGCTGTACACAGCCCCCCATGCCTCATGGCCCACATCTGGGGTCTCAAATCAGGTGGACCCACCTTTGGTTAATCCAGGGACCGCCCACCCTGCCCTGGGTCTGGTTCCTGATGAGTGCAAGGGCAGGACTAATCAGAATGTTAAAAATAAACATAATTAAACCTATGTCAGGAAGGGGAGGGGAAAGGGGACATTGCACTCCCTACTGAGACCAGAGGGGCCAATTCTGTGACACGCTCCTTTGCAGGGTGCCTAGGGGTACATTTGGAATGTTGAGAGGGTGCTGTGAGCACCACCCCTTCTGGTCCATTCTCCCCCCATCACCAACGGATAGAAAGCACACACCCATACACACCAAAGATGGATCTAGGGGAGTGTGAATGGTTCAGTTGCATTGGGCGGGTAGTTTCTGGAGTGTTGCAGTAGGCACCACAACTATGAAGTCCAATGGAAGGCGGGGGCACCCAGATTTTGATGTCACATAGGGCACCACTGAAATTTGGGATGCCAAGGTCCACCACTGCACACATACACACAGAGATATATTTTTTTTGCTTTTCCACAAGATCTGGGTAAAAGTAGAAATAAAATGGATCCTCTTGAATTTGCACATTAAGTGGTACCCCCAACCTGCAAACAAACAGAAGCGAATTAAGCTCACCTTGATGAGAATTGTGTTTGAGAACACATGAATTTGCCTTCCAATTCCCCACCCCCCTTTGAGCCTTTTGATGATGAATATTCTACAGATGTCCTCTGGCCTTCTAGCTGAAAAGAGCATGAAATAATCTGTGTATGGCAAAACTCATTTTGTGAGATGTCAAGAAGGTTGGAAATGGGCAAATAAGATCAGAACATTTCCCAAACCATGGAAGCACTTGGTGGTTTATTGGGGAGGCTGGAGTGGTTTCTTTTTTTTAGTATTGGTGATCATTGCTATCCCACTTAAAAATGCACCAGATATTAAACAATATACCTAAGTTTAGCCAAGGAGAATCAATTCAGAGGTCTCACTCCATTTCCCATTTACTGCAAATTTCACAGCTGGAAATCTATTGTTGAACTTTGCTATTCAAGAGACACCTATTTTCCAAGTACCAGAGAAGCAGTCCTGCTAGTGTGTTGCAACAACAACAACAAAAAAACCCCAAATGGATTTAGAGCTCCTGAAAAACTAGCAGTTTTAGTATGGCAGAATGTGGACTAGAGTCTGCTTCATCAAATGCAAGATTTATCAGATGTCTTTTGCAAACTAAAGAGCTAAAAAGTCAATCCTTTATACGCACTAACCTTTTTCAAATTTGTGCCCTCCTGATAAATTAGGCTAGAATTTCCATCACCCCCAGGCTGTATTTACTATGTTTCCCTAATTTCCATACAGTCGTACCTTGGTTGCTGAATGCCTTGGTATTCGGATGCTTTATCTCCCGAATGCTGCAAACCTGGAAGGAAGTGTTCTGGTTTGCAAACGTGAAGCCAACTTCCAACACGGCTTCTGCTTGAGTGCAGGAAGCTCCTGCAGCTAATTGGAAGCCTCACATTGGTTTTTGAACCATTTCGGAAGTCGAACGGATTCCCAGAACAGATTAAGTTTGACAACCAAGGTACGACTGTATTATATTTGAGCTTTCTCACAACATAAAAGTAAATTTCTGGAAGTGCAGTACTGATTTCCATGTTACTTGGCTTCCAGAAGCTTGCAACCACATTAACACAGAAAATTGCAGAAGTAAAGTGACGAAATTTGGGGCCGTATACTGGCATACAGTTCTTTCCTGCTGTTTTCATGGGAGAATAATGGGCAGAAAGGTTGGAGGAATAGCAAAAACGTCCAATGATGGTTTGCTGTTGTGCCATGTCATGCCCACTGCTGTGAAGGCCATTTTGTGTGACATGCCAGTATACCAGTCAACCAGCCACAGGTCCAGAATGCAAGAATGCACTGCAGTGTGACAGGAACAGTAGAAAACATGACGGAAGCTCTAGCATTATCATCAGGAAAAATAATGCACCTGTAGTTGTCTGAAAGGGTCACGGGTGGCGCTGTGGTCTAAACCACTGAGCCTCTTGGGCTTGCCGATCAGAAGGTCGGCGGTTCAAATCCCCATGACGGGGTGAGTTCCTGTTGCTCGGTCCCAGCTCCTGCCAACCTAGCAGTTTGAAAGCATGCCCAAAAGTGCAAGTAGATAAATAGGTACTGCTCCGGTGGGAAGGTAAACGGTGTTTCCGTGCGCTGCTCTGGTTTCGGTGTTCCATTGCGCCAGAAGCGGCTTAGTAATGCTGGCCACATGACCCAGAAAAAATGTCTGCAGATAAACGCTGGCTCCCTCGGCCTGTAAAGTGAGATGAACGCCGCAACCCCGGAGTCGTCTGCGACTGGACTTAACTGTCAGGGGTCTTTACCTTTACCTTTAGTTGTCTGAATGCACCTCTAGCTGGTAGTGGTTGGTGAGGTGGCACTGGTGACCTGAACTTCCATCACTGTGGTGTACCAGGCATGGGTTTGGGTGAGGTGGGTGTGGTGCAAACAAAGCAGCAGAGCCAATCCTGAAGTTCTGCTGGTGCATTTGCACCACGTTGACCTCCTTGGCACTCCACCCCTCCTGGTATGCTACAGGGAGGCAGTGCTGGGAGTTCGTAAACAACTCTCCCATCTGAGCTGTAGCCTCAGATATCTCGAGGGCACCCACTTGGGGAAGGCTTAGATGCTCCTTTTCTGTTTTGCACAGATACCGCTTTAAAAAAGAACCATTTGGAACTCAAGGAAGCAGCCGTCCTCCAATGAGACACGAGGCTACCCCGCTGGGAGCTGCTCTGGCTGGTATTTTATCCATTTACACAGAGTAGGATTATAATATTTAAGCACTAAAGTGTGATAAAGCAACACTTGGCAAAGTATATATTAGCTTCTTAAATATAAGCTTATAATCAGATATAATCACCATCTTAAACAAATACATTCTCCGGCAGGTGAGGTTTCAGCACACAAAGCAGGGAAATAAGTTCACAGGAATTTAAACTGACACCTCGTTTCTTTTGTCTTACTCGTAAAAGCGGTGCTATTGTTTCAGGGCAGAATGTGAGGAATATTAAGTGAAAGGTTGCTGAGAGGTAGCTGGCAGCCGCACCCTGCCATTCATTGTTATGCTGTAATGTGGTAGTTTACGGCTAAATTCAGTTTTACCTCAGAACACATATACCGTCTCAGGGAATAATGTTACTAGTCCCATAAGATGACTCAGTAAAAATTGGAACCCACTTCACACACACACACACACACACAAAATGCTGTAGATTTTATTTTGAAAATATATATACCACTTAATTACAATAATCTCTAACCAATGCATAGAAATTCAATTAAAAATACTGCTGGAATAATCATTTTTAAAAGTCTCCACTAGGTGCTGGAAGTTCAGCAAGGAAGGGCCCCTATCCTGGTCTAATATTTATTGAACGCTAGCAGCATTTCTTTTCTCAGCTACTCCCTTGATACTTTCTTGTTTCTTTGACATCCCCCCCCCCCAAATGTGAAATAAAATAAAATAAAATCTGGCATACATGTTGGAAATAATTAGCTTTTTCTTCAGTATTAGTGATTATTAATTTACCATGAAGGACAGTGGAATAAATGAAAGCACATCTGATGAGAGTAGCATGCCTACTGAGAAGAGTGTCTCTTGGGACCTCAAGTCAAATTTAACCTCTGGTTTCAAATATTTCAATACACTGTAAGCCAAATTAATCTGGTTTCTGCAGACTCATTATTTACTGTATGTACAGCACTGGATTTTTTAAAAAGCTTTTTTCTTTTCTTTTCAAAAAAGCTTTAGTATAGAAAATAAATTGCTAGTGCATTACAGCTGGGGAGCCATTTAAAAGAGGCATGTTAAGCTAATGCTTTGATCAGTCTTAATTATCGCTGTGGCGTCTATGGTAGAACACGAGAGTCACAAATGACCTGAATCGTTCCTTACTAGTTTGCTTACTTTCTGATCACTTGATAATTGCAACTTCAGTACTCAAAGCTACGAGCCTATAGTTTGGCAGAACAAACCAAAAGAGAACAAGGCAATAGTTAAGGGAGGGAATAACATATCATGGGAAAGAAACAGATCAGACCTTTTGAAATAACCAATGAAGAACCAGGCAGAATTAGTAGACTGAAACCCAGACTTTTTGTGTTTTTATACAGGCAACTCCCGATCAATACACATCCAAGTGACACGCAATTGCTGGCACGTGTCAGGAGCTCATTCTACTCTTGAGTAGGACCCTGGCAGAGACACATGCTTGACTGGCATGTTCTCTCCCTCCTGGTCATTCATTCCGGAGCTTCAAAAGCTTTCTTCAGCCTGAACATCACAGCGATCGATGCCAACATACTTAGGGATCCGCAGAGTCTTCACAGCTTGCATAACAGACCTCAGCAACTCAGCATTTTGGCTAATCTACTTTATTTACATATAAACACATATGGAGAACTGCAACATAGCTCCCCCTCTCTCCAGCATCAGATAGCAAAGAGAAAAGGAACAAAGGACAACAGTCCCACTTCACGGAACACAGTAACACAAACATCCTGTCTCCGTCACTTTCCACTTTGTGGAGTCAAAACATATACCATCATGTGATAGACAACAATCCCATGACTGCAATCATGGAGCAGGAATTCTAACAGTATGTGCATGATGCTGAAGCCAGAAGTGACCCGAAAATGTCACTAAAAGGGCGGGACAGGGGCAGGGCAGGGCAGAACTTTTTATGTGGGTCCTTGCCAACACATGTGGGTGTCTGGAATGTAACCCCGGTGCAAAATGAGGGTTGCCTGTTTTGTAAATCGCCCTGTGATCCTCGGATGAAGGGTGGTATGGAAATCTAATAAAGAAATATATAAGGGCTGCAGGTGAGTTTTGAGTGGCTTCCATGTAGGTGGGGCTGGAGAAGAAGAGCTGGCTGGAAGAAGAAGTTATCCAACCTGAAAGGTGAGCTCTCTGCTCTCTGTATTTGTTGGCAATGTTTGCCATGTTTTTAAAGATGGCGTCATTGTAAGGATGTTTCATGCATTGACGTCCAAAGTTTTTATTTTGATTTCAGAAAGGAATGGCTTATATACGGTGGGGTAGGGCATGTCAGAAGTGTGGTCTGCGGACCGTCAGTGGTCCATGAGCTTCCTTCAGGTAGTCCATATGGATGAATGCAGCAGTCTACCTGCAAGATGAGGGGAATGGACCAGAAGTGATGAAGAAGGCTCTGCCTTCCTCAGAGAAATAAAGCAGTGACTGGAGGCAAGTCCCTCCAGAATTTTGCTTTTGTGAATAATGCTGCAATTAAAATATATATGCAATTTTTAAAAAATCATACGGCCTCTTGTACAACCCTTGTACAGTTGTACAGGCAGAAAAACCATTAAGTGGTCCATCAAGATCCTCAGCAATTTTCAAGTGACCGTGGGGGAAAATGTTTGGGGTCCACTGCTCTAGAGAAGGAATCCTGGGGAACTGCCCTCCCCAGAGCTCCCAAGGTGCATGCGCAGAAGTGATCTGCACACTTCGCGCATGTGCAGTAGCGGTGCTCTACTCACGGACTTTTTGGGGTGCGAACGGCACCCCGAAACGGATTGTGTTTGTAAGTAGAGATACCGCTGTATATGACAATTAAAGGAGAAGGGAATGGTAAGTTGCTTATTATAAATCTCACTTCATGCTTTATTCACCTCTTTAATAGCTTGACAAGCCAATACCATTGTGCCCGCAAGAAAACTGTATGAGATTTAATCCTGTATTTTGATTTTAGGGGCAATTTGGAGCACTTGGCTGGCTGAATTCTCTGTCGAATGAGCTGTTCTGCTTGACAATCAAGTGACACAGGATGGCCTGGACTTATCGGGGCTGAAATACCATTTTGGAACCACATTATAACTGTAACACACTGGGGAAGTGTAATTTCCTTTCCTCAGCATTAAAGAATAACCACATTGTTATCTAAGATGGAGAGCCTTGATGAACTCCCCATCTGCTGCTTTTGTGGAAATATGATGGGATGTGGGTTTGAGTTGTGAAGCAATTAGGGCTTCTATGCCCTCACATGCCACGGACTGGATGCAACCCAAAGGAGAGGTCATTGGGTAGTCCTAGGCAAGGTTATCAAATATGTCTAATCCTCC
This sequence comes from Podarcis bocagei, assembly GCF_964188305.1. NCBI lineage: Eukaryota > Metazoa > Chordata > Lepidosauria > Squamata > Lacertidae > Podarcis > Podarcis bocagei. The sequence continues at coordinate 46,460,864 of NC_138137.1, read as the reverse complement.
AGTCACTTTATTTGATAAAGATTTTAAGACATATTAACTCACATATGTGGGGAGAAGCACACCCTTCCTCACACAGAAACAACTGGAATGGGTTACTATCTTGTGATTTATTTGATTTCGTACCCATCGCGAAGGGCGGTCTACAACAATTTAAAATTCAGTCTCATAAAACCATTTAAAGCTCTGAAAAACTATATCTTAGCTGTCAAAGAGGTGTGTCTTTAGCATTCTCTGAAAGGTATATCACAAAGGGGCCGGACATACCTCTGTGGGAAGTGTGTTCCACAACTTATTTATTATCATAATTATGTTTATTTATATCCTACCTTTTCCCCAGAACTGGGACTTAAAGTGGTGCGCAATAATTTTTAAAAAGATGGATAAAACACAGATGGATATTGTTGGTATCTGTCTGTCTCAGGAAACAATGGAGGTGTGAACCTTTGGGGGTGGAGTCAAACTCATGGAAAGCTGCAGCACCTGCTGTGACTGTAGAGATTGATATGGGAGAGACATGTTTTGTTGCAGCTGGGGCAGATGAAGGCATCCGGTTGTGCTGCTGCAGATGCACCATGGCATTTCTTGTCTCTGTGCTCCTCTCAGTGGTCATTTCTCCTCTGGTCTGTCTCCAGACACTGCGGTCCTCTGCAAGGGATTCCCACACACTGGGGTCGATGTTGTCAGCCTTCATGTCACTTCTTTGTAACACAGAGTTGGTCTGCCAGCGGGCCTGGTGCCTAAAGCCAGCTCCTTGGGGATCCTGCCATTTTCCAAACAAAAACATACAAATGATAATAGTTGAAGAGACATTAAGAGAATGCCCAGAGAATGTCCGCTCCTGGAACACCACCACTGAACTTCTCTGGGTGGTGGAACTACTAAGAAGGCTCCCTCTGCTGATCCTAACACCCAAGAGATGTGAATGGTTGTCCTGACATGGACAAAACTAGAATTAGTCAACGCTGCCTATGATTGGTTGTGGCTCTGTCAGTCATTGGTTCTGACTTCCCCCTACTGTTGGCCTCCTTGCAAACTCCCCTACTGATTCCAATGGGCACAAGCCACCACTGCCTGGAGCTCCTGTGGCATCAGTAAAGAATTAGACCAGGCTCCTGATGTTGGTAGTTTGGAGTGCGCCAAACCTAAGGCTGGTAGTCCAGAGTCTGAAAAGCCTGAGCTGGGATCTTCACAGATGATCCCTTAGATCACCTGAGGCTGGTCCACCAGAGAAGCCTAGTGCTTCCTGCACTATGATACCTGCCCAATTGTGCAAGGAGCCAGTGGAGGCTGGTGCCCATTAATTGGGCTGAAAAGCAGGAAGTGAAGCTGATGCCAGAGCCAAAGTTAGGCAGAGCCAATTAATTCTAGTTTTGTTCCCATCTTCCTCCCTGCCAGGCAACACAAACGCAACACAAAGTTTCAGGAGGAGGGAGTTGACAGACACTAAGAAGGCACACAGGTGGGGGCTGGCTGAGGACAGACAGACGTTGGTGGGGCAGTGCCCAATTTGCCCAATCTCCAGGTGGGCACACAAAGTGCAGAAGCAGTCACTTTCAAGCCATGCAGCTGGCCCTTTAAGGTGCCGTCTTCAGGTCAAGGTGGTAAAACTCCGGAAAGGTGGACTGAGGGCAGATAATTATAAGGCCTCAGTTCTGGTTTTAGCTGGCATCATCAACCAAAACTCTGGGTGAGGCGGGTATTCATTGAACCTGCAAGAGAATGTTCAACTTTACAGTGAGTGGGGATAGTATAGTCCTCCATCACAAATTGAACATGAAAAAAGCCATGGGTTGTATCCAATGCTGTTTTTTTTTACTCCAAATAGGTCCAGTGCAATTAATGAACCTAAGTTCATCATGTCTATTAACTTGAATGGGCCGGCTTGGCGCAGGATTAGCACTGGATCCAACCGTCTTTCTCTGAAGGAGAGGGGGAAAGAAGACTGATATTAATAAGGCTGCCTCATTAAAAAGAACAAAAGCTATTTTGGGAGGATTTTAAAAATAAAGCCAATGGAAGACAGCCATGGAATTTATTTCACAACTAGACTGGCAGTGTGTTTCTGTCAGCATAAGAGAAAAAGACGTCTTGAATTGCCAAGAGTTGAAGACTGTCCAGATTCAGTTTTGAAAGGCAACCAAGACTGATCCAATGTGACGAGACAGTTCTCAAGGACCCAACCTCTGAACGGAGTGGAAATGTAAGGTTTCTGAAATGTTGTTATACCAAGGAATTGTAGGACTTTCTTTCTGTATACCTGCCACCAGGACTTAGGGATGTATTCAATTAGTTTTTACTCAGAATAGATTCATTGAAATGAATGAACGTGACTAGGTCGTTAGTTCCAATGGGTCTACTCTGAGTAAAAGTTGGTTGAATACCACCCTCTGTAGCCCTCCATGCACCTGATATCAGACATGGAGTTACAAAAATACAAATTGACCAACCTGCATTCAAATACCAGATGGTAGCAAAATTAGGAAAAAATTAGAGGGAAAATTCTCAAGAAAGAAGAGATAGAAAGCAAAGCTTAGAATTCATTATAGGGTGGCTGGGGGTAGTTAAGAAAGTCATTCTTTACTAAAGACTGTTGTTGCATGTTAGTTTACCCCCAACAGAGCTACAATTACCAGCCCTCCAAACAAAGTGCAGTTCTAAGAAATTTTGGGGGGTAGAAGCCATGTTCTTTAAATGTATGGTACTATCCCCATTACTGGAGAAGGTCTGCAACAGCTCGGTGGCACAGCAGTTGCTTTAAGTTCCCTGATTCAGTCCCTGGTGTCTCCAAGTAGGGCTAAGGATTCCTGCCCTCAGACAGTGATGGCAATACTGAGGGAGAGGGACCAATGCTCTGACATAGAATTGTAGACTTGGAAGGGGCCACGAGGGTCATCTAGTACAACCCCCTGTGATGCAGGAATTTTTCACCCAATGTGGGGATCAAACCCACAACCCTGGGATTCAGAGTCTCATGCCCTAGCGACTGAGCTAGTGATCATGGCAGAAGACAGCTTCCTATTTGGCGGTGGTGCTTCCAGTCCCAGTCCCAGTCCCAGTCATGATGTCCCACCACCTGACTCCAGAATTTCCACTTCTGCTTGGGTACTTACAAGCACCATCCTCCACTGCAAGATAGGAAGGAAGACTGTGTGTGTGTGTGTGTGTGTGTGTGTGTGTGTGTGTGGAGGGCACATGTCATGTGATCAGGAAGCTGTTCGGGGGGGGGGGACTGCCAAGCAGGCAAGGCTGTGGCCAATACACACATTCACCTTTGAACTGCTAAGGCCTTTTTCCTCTTCTACATTCTAACAGCCTATTCAAGATACGTGGTGGACAACAGTCTTGTTCATGGCTTGCCCTCACCCTATGAATCCCTGGTGACAGTGTATAGGCACACATGCACCAAAACCTTATGAGTCAGTTTAAAGGTAAAGGTAAAGGTAAAGGGACCCCTGACCATTAGGTCCAGTCGTGGCTGACTCTGGGGTTGTGGCGCTCATCTCGCTTTATTGGCCGAGGGAGCTGGTGTACAGCTTCCGGGTCATGTGGCCAGCATGCCTAAGCCGCTTCTGGCGAACCAGAGCAGCGCCCAGAAACGCCATTTACCTTCCCGCCGGAGCGGTACCTATTTATCTACTTGCACTTTGACATGCTTTCGAACTGCTAGGTTGGCAGGAGCAGGGACCGAGCAACGGGAGCGCACCCCATTGTGGGGATTCGAACTGCTGACCTTCTGATCGGCAAGCCCTAGGCTCTGTGGTTTAACCCCCAGCGCCACCCGCGTCTCTTTGAGTCAGCTTAGGACTCTCTAAAAATCCAATCTCAAAAAAGAAAATCATTATTGGCTCCAGTACAATATGAGTAGTTTACCTATGTGTCTAGCTTTAAACCCTCCAAGAAATCTATTTTTCTTTTTGTGCTGCTACAGACTAGCTATTTATTTATTTTAAAATCCGATTCTGCCCAAATTACCGTATTTTGCGCCCCATAAGACGCTCCGGCCCATAAGACGCACCTAGTTTTTTGGGGGGGAAATAAAGGGAAAAAGTTATTTCCCCCCCAGGCGCGGGGCTGGGGCAGCCCGAGCTTCCCCCGACCCCAGCCCCCAAACAGGCAGCTCTCTGCAAGCCGTGGGAGCCCAGCGGTGGTTCCCGCTGCTTGAGGAGAGATCCGCGAAGCCTGCACGTGCTGGGATCAGCGCTTGCAGGCTTCGGGATGCCTGCAACTCTCCCCAAGCAGTGGGAACGTTCCCGCTGCTTGGGGAGAGATCCGCGAAGCCTGCGCGTGCTGGAATCAGCGCGCGCAGGCTTCGGGATGCCTGGAACTCTCCCCAAGCAGTGGGAACGTTCCCGCTGCTTGGGGAGAGATCCGCGAAGCCTGCGCGTTGCTGGGATCAGCGCGCGCAGGCTTCGGGATGCCTGCAACTCTCCCCAAGCAGTGGGAACGTTCCCACTGCTTGGGGAGAGATCCGCGAAGCCTGCAACTCTCCCCAAGCAGTGGGAACGTTCCCGCTGCTTGGGGAGAGATCCGCGAAGCCTGCGCGTGCTGGGATCAGCGCGCGCAGGCTTCGGGATGCCTGCAACTCTCCCCAAGCAGTGGGAACGTTCCCGCTGCTTGGGGAGAGATCCGCGAAGCCTGCGCGTGCTGGGATCAGCGCTTGCAGGCTTCGGGATGCCTGCAACTCTCCCCAAGCAGTGGGAACGTTCCCGCTGCTTGGGGAGAGATCCGCGAAGCCTGCACGTGCTGGGATCAGCGCTTGCAGGCTTCGGGATGCCGGCAACTCTCCCCAAGCAGTGGGAACGTTCCCGCTGCTTGGGGAGAGATCCGCGAAGCCTGCGCGTGCTGGGATCAGCGCTTGCAGGCTTCGGGATGCCTGCAACTCTCCCCAAGCAGTGGGAACGTTCCCGCTGCTTGGGGAGAGATCCGCGAAGCCTGCGCGTGCTGGGATCAGCGCTTGCAGGCTTCGGGATGCCGGCAACTCTCCCCAAGCAGTGGGAACGTTCCCGCTGCTTGGGGAGAGATCCGCGAAGCCTGCACGTGCTGGGATCAGCGCTTGCAGGCTTCGGGATGCCTGCAACTCTCCCCAAGCAGTGGGAACGTTCCCGCTGCTTGGGGAGAGATCCGCGAAGCCTGCACGTGCTGGGATCAGCGCTTGCAGGCTTCGGGATGCCGGCAACTCTCCCCAAGCAGTGGGAACGTTCCCGCTGCTTGGGGAGAGGTCCGCGAAGCCTGCACGTGCTGGGATCAGCGCTTGCAGGCTTCGGGATGCCGGCAACTCTCCCCAAGCAGTGGGAACGTTCCCGCTGCTTGAGGAGAGGTCCGCGAAGCCTGGAGAGCGAGAGGGGTCGGTGCGCACCTACCGCTCTCGCTCTCCAGGCTTCAGCGAAAGCCTGCATTCGCCCCATAAGACGCACCCACATTTCCCCTTCATTTTTGGAGGGGAAAAAGTGCGTCTTATAGGGCGAAAAATACGGTAACAATTGAATATCTCTTTTCATCAACATATATTCGGCAAGATGTGTCTAAAAAAATAAAAATAAAAAATCCCTCCCATTAATATGCAAACTTTACACCTCAACAGTTTTGTTCATATGGCATTTTTCTCTCTCTGTCATTCTGCATTAGCTTCCCTTCCTTGTATTTTTCAATCGAGAGGGAGCGGCGGCTGCCAATAACGTGTTCCAAACGCTGGAGCGTGGTAATGGTATGGCAACATCTGTTCTCCTACTTTGAAGGTGCACAGAGAGGTTAACTTTGCTTGCCATGCAAAAGTTCCGATTTGCAGATGTTCATGTCTTCAAAATGACAAAAAAAGGAGAGCTAACTGTTTAAAAATTAGGCGATGCTTTTTCCAGCCTGTCGGCGAAGTGTAATGTTCCTGAAATATGTTCAGCTTGTCTCCACTGCATCAAAGGTGTTAAGCCAGGTTTTTTTTAATTAAAAAACCCAACCCAACAATGAACACCCCAATCCATGATTGCATTTAACTGTTCAGCTTATCCTCCTGCCATGCTCTATGTGTGCTTCTGTACATGTTGCCTCAGGCAGCAGGCCAGAAGGTGGCTACGAAAGAATGGACCTTTTCCGTAATAGCAGCGGTCAGTGGCTCTAGTAACTGGGTGCTGCTTAGCCTGCCTGCAATGGGGGCTGGTCCATTAGGGCAAAAGGGGCGCTGCCCCACAACCTCAGCCTGCCTTCAGCCAGTCCCCACATGTCTGCCTTCTTACTTCCATCCATGTCAGGAGCTCAGCCTACTCTCAAGTAGGACCCTGGTAGAGACATATACCCGACTGGCATGTTCTCTCCCTCCTGGTCTTTCGTTCGGGAGCTTCAAGAGCTTTCTTCAGCCTGAACATCACAGCGGCCGATGCCAACAGACACCAGCACACTTAGGGATCCACAGAGTCTACACAGTTTGCGTAACAGACCTCAGCAACTCAGCACTTTGGCTAATCTACTTCATTGACATATAAACACACATGGAGCAACATGGCTCCCTCTCTCTCTAGCATCAGACAGTAAAGAGAACAAGAACAAAGGACAACAGTCCCACTTCACAGAACACAGTAACACAAACATCCTGTCTCTGTCACTTCCCACTCTGTGGAGTCAAAACATATACCGTCATGTGACAGACAACAATCCCATGACTGCAATCATGGAGCAGGCATTCTAACAGTGCGATGGCTGCCAGCTTCATCCTCCTTTGTCTCAGTGTTATGTTTGTAGAACTCAGCAGGGAGGAGGATGAGATGGCTCCATCGGATACTGGCTTTGGTGCCCCCTACTGTTGACCTCCCTGTGTTCTACACTACAAGGGTGGAGCATATGCCCACGCTGCCCAGGGCAGACACATTCCCGAGGAGTGCGGAGGGTGCCCTCCCAGGCGCGGGATAGCCGCACGCGCACCCATGATCCCTCTTCTATCCTCTCCCCTTCCCACTCGCCTGCCTCCTTCCTGTCCTCTCCCCTGCCTGCCTGCCTCCTCCAGTCGGGAGCACGGGGCAACGGCTCGCCATCCACCCGTGACTCCCGCACCTACCACCAGCTGTCAGGGGAACTGCTGTGCCACGCTCCCAGCTGGAGGCAGGCAGGCAGGCAGGGGTGTGGAGGTAACGCTCTGCTTTGCGAAGGCAAACCTTGCACCAGACATGCAACAGTGTGTCAAGGTGCATTGTGCCCACACTCCCTGACCTTTTGCCCTCTTGGCTAGAAAACAGTGTTTTCCCCCCGACTGTTTGGTCACTAGACATAACGCTTGGCTGGAGCATGACCGGGGATGCAGACGTAATCAAGTATTGGGGGAAACATTTTAGGGAAACACCTGCTGACACGTGTCTTTGCTAACGCTGGAAATGTGCTGTAATGGGAATTGGAGGTTGCTTGTGCATAAGTTGCCGCCACTCTTGGTGAGGTTGCCTGGATAAACCTTTCCCTGGCTGGACAGTCCTGATTCTGCGTCTGTCTCAGTCACTGGCAGAATCCGTCAGTGGGCGTTTCCTGAACTTCTTCCAACATAAAAGTTCCTTGACGGATAGTCTCCACCTAGCCTCCCTGCGCGGAAGGGAGGGTGTGGGCAGTGGAGGACCAATGCTCTCCCCGCTGGTCTCTGGCGAAGAGTCCTGGAGCCATCCCTCCGAAGCCTGCCTCTGCCCGCCTTTCTCCCTGGTGTAACGCTGATTTCCTTCCCCGGTCACTGAGTCCCCTCTTTTCCTGCTGGGACCTTCTCCGGCATCGCTCGGGAGCCCTTCCTCCACTCCTGACTGCGATGGCAGTTCCCTGACATGTGCCTTACTGGAAATACGTCATGTTCAGGGTGGTTTCACTACTGTTTCCAATTGTTGACCTCTGCTAATAAAAGGAGCCTCTACAGAGCTAGCCGGCAGCTTGTTTTGGAGAATGCTTGCCAGCATGCTTCTGCACAGCTCACATGCATCCAACCTCCCATCATCATCCGTTATTCCTACACAGGGGAGAGGACGGGAAGGAGGCAGGTGAGTGGGAAGGGTAGAGGAAGGAACCGGCAAAGCGGTGCAGCAGCTCCCCCCTTCCCCCGACGGCTCGCAGTAGGCGTGGGAGTCCAAGTTGCGGGTGGGCGGCACACCGAATGTCACCCCCGCTCAGGGATGACACCTGGAGCGGTGTGCCCACCTGCCCCCACTTCCTCTGCCAATGCCACCCTACCAGTTCCAATGAGCACCAGCCACGACTGCCTGTTTGCTGTGACATTGCAGAAGATACTAAGGTTCCTCTCCAAATATGAAAACTCTGGAATGCTGACTGAGTGTATGCCTTTACCTGGGTTCAATTTGAATTTAATTTGGCTTAGGGAAATACTCTGCCACCCCAGCCCAGCCCGTAGACACTCACACAACCTTAATGCAAAGTAAGCCCTGATTTCAACCCGGTGTCTACACCATAAACCTTACGTTCTTTACATTTTTATGTAGAAACAGTGACTAGAAACAAGGCGATAAATAAAACAACCTTGAAAGAGAAGCAGCTCGCACCCAGTGCACTCTCTAATCACTGCAATTCACTGTGAATTCATTTGAAAAGACTAAAATCTGTCACGTTTAATTAGTTTTAAGCACTCACATTCTCCACAAGTGGAAAAAACTGCTTCCATATACATATATGTAACCTCTGAAACTAGACGTTGCCTGAAATATTTGAAATGATCCACGCCTCCAGATAATGATTCCCAACATTATCATAGGATACATTCCTTTTTAAAAATAATAATAATAATAAATAGACTTTGCATCCCGCCTTCTAGGCTGGTTGGTGCAGCTTTTCTTGCACAAAATTTGCAGACATGTGCATTCTGCATCCTTTCCACACAACATGCATTAATGTAGTGCCGCTTGTAAGGCTAGCATTTTTGCATACTCGGTTTGCGTTAGGTACTATATGCTACCCGGCTTCCCAGGGGTGGCTTGCAACAAGGAAAAAAGCAAATTAAGACACACAATAAAACAGATTAATCTTATTTATTTATTGAGAGATTTCTGTAGTGCACTTCATCGTAAATGGTCACAGGGTGATTTACAAAAAACAACAACCACCTCCCCCACAAAAAACCCCTCATAAGATAATATAAACACACAATACATAACAAACAAAAAAGTATTAGAATAATTCTCATAAATTATGTAAATTGCCTAATTAAAAACACCATAAAGCGATACAACCCACCAGGACTGAAACATTTAAAAGCAGCGTAAAAAACCTAGTGCAAAAATATTTTTGTTTAGTCTTGGAACAGAATGAGGACAGGTTTTTCCTGGTGTGCACATAGCCTCTAAACTTGCAGCTGCCTTGGCCATGAGGTGGTTTAGGTGTCTACCTCCCTGCCACCCTTCAAAAGTACACAGAGCTGATAGATGAAGTTGGAAAAGAGACACACTCTTTCAGCTTTCCAAGATTTTAATGGATCTGACATTCATCGCTTTCCCATGCACCTTCTCTCTCTTTCTCTGATTTGGGGAAGGGAGAAGACAAGGGACCAGAGGAGCTGGCAAGCATAGCACTTGCTCAAATATCCAAATGTGCCCATGGATTAAGGGTACAGTCCTATTCTGCCAGTCTGTGAAGGGTGCTAGAATTTGGTGGATGAGGCACTTGGGGCAGCAACGATCTGATGTGACTAGAAAACGAAACTTGTGAATGAGTCTAACAACAACAACAACAACAACAACAACAACAACAACAACAACAACAACACAGTTGGTGTTTACAGTTATTTTAAGGCACAGTGCATTGTTCTTTTTATTGAGGTGCATACCCAATTCACATAGCCATGGCCACGGTTACATTCATTCTTCCCAAGGATGTGGAATCTGTAGCTCTTCAGAAGTTGTTGGACTCCAAATCCTACCTGCCCAAGCCAGCATGTCCAATGGTCAAGAAGAATGATGGGAGTTGTGGTTCAACAACATCTGGAGGGTCACAGGTTCTCCACCTGAGTTATATTTTCCCAGAGGTAAAAGCCACATGCTTCCATGCGCTAAGATGTAACATGCGATGGAGTGCATGCCACTTGTTCCATGATAATAAAACAATGACACTCATGAAATGTAGTTCTGGAAGTCTGGTTCCAGGAAAGCACCTATAATATAATTTCCTAATCATGATTTCTGTTTTTTTATATGTACACCAGAAACATAGACGAAACAAAAAAGTCATTTCCCCACTCCTCCATTCCCTTCCATCTTTTTCAGTTCCACCTCCCCGCTGTTTTTTATATTGAGGCCATGTTTTGCAAGGCCCCGCAGATGTGCTGCTTCTTTACACAGCTGTCTGATGCATTACTCAGGTGGGAGCCCTGGTGGTGTTTTGTAATGGAAGTAAATACAGGAATTAGAAAAGGGGAAAAAATCAATTTAGCTATAAAAGCAGAAGTGTCAGTACAGAATTCGTTTCAGTACCGATGGCCCTAGGTTGCCAGAATACATATATATGTTTAAAAAGGGAGAGAGGGAGCTCTATAAAACAACAAAAGGGATAATAACCAGCAGCGTGTCTTTTGTGTCATTCACAAACAATTGGGCAAGAGGGGAAAAGAAACACCCGCCCACCCTATGGATATCGCAGGTACTTTCATGTCCTGCAGGGATGGGAAATGTCTTTTGGCAAATAGGTGGCCTAACCGGATAAAGGTCTGATTGAAAGGGAAATATGTCACAGCGAGACATGTCCGCCAGAGGCGCCTTGTTGGGTGGAATCACCCGAGTGCGGAGGGAAAACGACACAACCTATATTTGACGGGATGCGACATGTAGTGCAATGCGAGCACTGGCAAAGTGCAGGCAATGCATTGTGACACGGCGCATCCCCTTTGACTGTCAGGAGCAGAGGAAGTTGCAGCCGCAGTTAGAGGAGCATCTGCGGATCCTGGCACAGAAGACTTTTTAAAGAATTGTCCTCCAAGTAGCGAGGGAAGTGAATTAATTTATACGTCGGTGTGCGGGAGACGCTGCAGCCCCTATTATCGTGGCCGTCCACTCTGTAGCGCATTATATCTTCAGCTAGATTTAATTTAGCGGGGAGAAATCTCAATCTGTCATAGCTGCAATATATTCTTCCTTCTCTTTTATGTCCCTGTTCAGAAGAGGCATGTTAATTAGCCGGGGAGATCTGCAAGGCCCCCACAAAGCAAGGAGGATACAGTGCATATTCATGATTAGGCTGCCGATCTGAATTGTATTCAACTTATGAGGCTGGTTGAGGTGTCTCTGTCTCCCAAATGCTGAGAAGTCAGCATGTATGCTGCCCATCGTGGAGTCAACAGGGTGCCCAATGTTGTATCAACTTGGAGTGGGATTCCTGTGTGCAGATTCTGAAAAGCTACAGGAGGAGCCTCGTCACTGGATGGTGCTCTCTGACTACTTTGCAATGGTGTAAATCTGAGTTAAAAGGAGGGTGTTATCAATAAACTTTTATCAGTACTGCAGTGGCTCCTGTCATTCAGCCAGGGTTGATCCTAACAAGTGAAGCCTGGGGAAAGATCTGTTTCTCTTTCCCTTTCTGTTAGTTTCTCATTTCTCCTTGCTTCAGTTCGATTCTCTACATTTCCACATTAGCTGGTGATTTATTTTTTTAAGTTCCACATAAAAAATCATCTGTATTTTACTGCAAATTTCTACAAATATTTTTTTGGATGCAATTTTGCCTTAATAGACACATTTTTGCAACGCAATAGTCCCTACCACAACGCATATTTGCATGTTCTTTTCACTCTTGCTGGTGGCATCCATCTGTCTCGGAAGACAATAGAGGAGTGTGTCTTTGGATGTGAAGTCAAACCACTGGAGAGTTACAGTGCCTGCTGTGGCTGTAGATACTGATAAGGGAGAGAGACATGCTTTGTTGCTGCTTGGGCAGATGCAAGTGCCTGGTTTTGCTGTTGCAGATGCACCATGGCGTTTCTTCTCTATGTGGTCCTACAACTGCAAGGAGCGATGCCTCAACACCTTCCACAACACCTTCCATCATGAAGATTTTGGGCATCACATGGCAGGACAAAGAGTCTCAAACAAAGATGTGCTCTCCCAAGCCCACATTCCTAGCATGTTCACACTCCTGTCTCAGCGACATCTATGTTGTCTTTGTCATGTCAGGACAGAGTCTCAAACAAAGATGTGCTCTCCCAAGCCCACATTCCCAGCATGTTCACACTCCTGTCTTAGCAACATCTATGTTGTCTTTGTCATGTCCACGGAATGGAAGATGGCAGGACTCCCAAGGAAGACAGGCAGAATCCGTGACCAAGGAAAAGAGACGGCGGAAGAAGAATGGAGAAAATTCAAAAGTTATCTTAAGGACTATTATAAACTTGAAGAATGTTAGAGTGTTGTGGTTTTTAGGAACAAAGGGATACAGTGATATAAGGTCAGAATACAGAGATGACTAAGATGACAGAGGTTGGAAAGGAACAATTGGGAGTTGCTATAAAATTATGGACATTGGGATGCAGAAAGGGGGGGTATGGGGGAGTCTCAGAAAAGAGGTTTATGAAAAAATGTTATGAAATTATACATGTTTGTATGTCTTTTTAAGTGTTTGTTTGTTCTTTAAAATTCTGTAAAACCAATAAAAAATTTTATATATAAAAAAAAGGACTCCCAAGGAAGTGCTCAACGTGGATCTGCTAAATTCATAACAATATTTTCAATATGCTCTGATTTCTTTTCTTTTCTTTTTTCTTTTGGTGGATGGTTTTTTGTTTATTCATTTCCTGCTTGTGAGTTTGTATCTGCCGTGTACCAATAGGCTTGGTATGGAAAACCTCAGGCCCTTGAGCTGAATGATGGCCCTCTTGATTTCTCTCTGTGGCCCTTGGGCCTCTCTCCAGGCCACACTTCACTCTCCATGCTCGGAGCCCTTGCGTGTTTCTGCCTGGCTGGAAGGTGAACTGTGATGATACCTCTTCTTGCCTGCCAGGGTAGAGGATGGAGAGATGGATGAGTGTGCATAGAAACCTCTGGATTTTGCATGACTGGGAAGTAGCTTATGGTGCTAAGGTCATATCCATTGCTAGACCCACCTATTTCCCTGGCTCTGCTCACTTTGGGGCTCTGAACACACCCACTTCAGATCCTGGAATTATAGCGCCTGGAAACTTGTGCATGGAGGAATGGCACTCTGGGTCCGAAAGGGTTCTCCATCCCAGAGATAGATTGATAGATAAATAGATACCCATATAAGTCATCACATTTCCTTAAATACATACATTATCACCATTAAGGAAATTAAATCAAAGCTAGGTTTTCACCCTTACCTTCAACCTCCTTATGCAGACATTTCTTTCTCCCCGTAATGAAAGAGTGCTGCTGGCATTCTTATCTATCCACTCGTCCTTTCTTCAATAAGGGCCCTTTCTGTGAAAACATTTCCCTAGCATCTCTGTTTGGAAGCCATCTGAGTTCCCAGGAGTGTCTTGACGTTTATTGTATTATATCTGATCAATGAAAATGTATATACGTAATCCATGGTTTCTAAACTGAAGATGGAGGTTGGGTTTCATTATAACCGTGCTGCAGAATAATGTTTTTCAAGTGACACATTGAGAGCTGTTACATTTGTACCTGTAGCCACATTTCTGATAAATGGCATCTTTTCTTCAAAACTGACAATGTAAAGCAAAGTAATGGAGGCCGCAGCAATACCCCAACGCGATAGTATTACTTTCCTTAAAATAAATCGGAAGAAGAAATGAAGAATCTCAAGAACCTCCTTTTAAAACATTGTAAGTGAAGGCAGAAAATATAGTGCTGGCATTTGATGGAGCTTTTATGCATGATGCCCCTGGAAAGAGAAAGAGAGTGTATTTTCTACAGTGTATTCCAATACGCTGTACTTAACTACAGATATTGGAAGTTCAAACTGAGATTAGCTGTAGTAGCAAGTTATGAAAAGTTGGCTGGTGGTGCTAGTTCATCTGAAGAATTATGTATCATAATTTCCAAGTGTTCCCAAAGAGTTTTCATCACTCATGGTAGGTTTTGGGTCCCAGACCCCTCATTATGATGGCTCCTCTGAACATGCTCCAGTTTGTCAACATCATTATTAAATGTGGCACCCAAAACAAGAAATGCTACTGGCTGCAGCTGACTCTTGATATCAGATTATAAGTCTCCTTCAAATGATTCAATGTAACACCCCTAAGTTATTGTTTGATTCTTGATGGTAGCAGCCATTGCGACACTCCAGCTTCATAGCCCTACAATAACTTAAAATTCACTTTCATGTCCACCACTCTTGCGACAATTCCCACTGAAGCCAAGAGAATTTGCTTCAGAAGTAGTGTCTCTGTCCCACCAGGAATCCTCAACAGACCTTTTTCTGGCCTAATAAGCAGTCTTGTATGGTATTTTTTTAACTCATCAAGATATAAATGATTCACTAGTTAGGTAGGGATGTTCTTAATACATCATATATCCTAGGACATCTGCTTTCAGGGGAGAACATTCTGGTTTGAAGGGCTGGAAAATTCAAAGAGGGAGTCTCTTAGGGCTTTGTGAAGAGCACCTAAACATTCTAGTAAGTTCCACTGACAACCATGGGACTTAAACCTTGCTGTGATAGAGACAGCTTTGCCTGTTGTCTGGCAATGTCTCATTATGAGACTCTCCAAGCAGCATGAGGCTGGGGGATTAAGACATAGCAGAATATTTTTTGCAAATATTCTGTGTGACAGATCTACACAAATTAAAGCAAATGCAAAACCATCATGAAACCTTTTTGGGAGATGGGAATGATAGTTTATTTCCCTTAGTTTGCCTGTGCTTGCTTAGCCTAAGTCTCTGCATAGACAACACACTATTGGTGGAACATACTGAAGATGGTACAAGAGCAACACACTGTGTGCAGCTGGAACACCAGCTCCTGCTTTAGAGGTCAAGCTTTGGAAGACCTGTCATGGTCCGGTCTACGGGTGATCGAAGTCCCGGCTGAGGACATCGGGACCAGGGGCAAGATGGTGGGGTGGGAGCAGGAACAAGAGTCCAGAAGCCAGGGGTCAAAGGTCAGGAAGCAAGGAGTCACGAAGTCAAGAGTCCGAGGGTCGAGAAGCAAGGAGTCATGAAGTCAAGAGTCTGAGGGTCGAGTAGCAAGGAGTCAAGAAGCCGAGCTCCAAGGATCAGGAAGCAAGAAGCCAAACACAGCAAGGCAGGAAATGTGTTGCTGTGGCAAAGAGCCGAGGGGAAATGCTGACCTTATATCCCTTCCTGGCTCTTGCCACCAGGTGCAGTGAGTTACCAAGCGGCCTCACCTGTGCGGCTGCGCCTTGCCTCTCCAGAACAAACTTAGGAAGGCCCCAGTCCTGCGAAGCCCTACTGGTCACAGGGCCTGGCTCCTGCATGCACTCCTGACAAGACCTTTCCCCATAGCAGTACATCTATGTCTCTTCCCAGAAGGGAGCAGCACTGTCTATCATCTATCACCATCTATCAAGGCTATTGTACCTACATTAATGATCCTGCACTGAACAGGCATTGGACCTTGCCTTCCTTTGGCCCATTGGCTAGAGTTCATCTGGAGCTGGACTGTTTTCAGGAACATAGGAAGGAGCCTTATACCGAGTCAGACCATTAGTTGATTTAGCTCTGCACTGTTTGCACTCAATGGCTGTGGCTCTCCAGAATTTCAGACAGGGTTTTCTCCCAACCCGATCTGGAGATGCTGAGGATAGAACTGTTGATGGGGTAGATCTCTTCCTAGCTCTGACCCTGCCTCTGTCAGAGGTGCTCCCAGCCTGCCTGGCTCACTTTCCCTTTCCCACTTCATAGGTCTGCTTTGAAAGGTGGGCGGGGCTCTCTACCTGCCAATCCCATTGCACCACTACGACATCACATTTTACTCAGGTGGATTGCCCCACCCACCTGTCAAAATTCCTTGCACTTGCAAATCCTGTTCTGTGATGATTCTTTCAATCTCAAATTTGGAGGATGAAAGGATCAAAGGGTGGGGGGAGGCTTTCCAAGGCTCCCTGCACCCTTCCTTTTATGCTCTACAATCAGAGCTTGAAAGGAGGGGCAAGGGATTTTGACAGGTTGGTGGGGCAATCCACCTGCCAGTTATGCTTGGGAAGCATTTTGCCATGCTGTTTGAGGCAAACTCACCCCTCTGGAGTTGCTTTATGGCAGGCCCTGCTCTCTTGCTGGAGTCCAGGGACTTCCTTAAAGCACTTCTCCTTGAAGCAGGTGGCGGTGGCAGCTGGGAGAGGCAAAGAAGACTGTACTGCACAGGCTCCTTCAGCCTTTCCTCCACTTGGAAAGTGTCAGATGGTGTCAGATGGTAGCTGGGTGGGCATAGTTTGAGGCAATGGCCTTGCAGGCAAAACTGGATCACATGGAAGCCAAGATTGGCCCATGGACCAGAGGCTCTCTATCACAGATCTACTCCTTAACTCTTCCTAACTAAGCAGTTTCAGGCTGGGGCATGTCCCTCTGTGGCCAAATACCTTGGCCTTCTGCTGTATTTTCCCATGCAGATGATGCCATTTGCCTTCATAATACAATGCCACTGGTTATGATGCACATCTCTCAAATTGAGCAGAGTGTGGAGAATTTCTGTTGAGAATGTCTTGAGCTTATTGATTTCCAGCCAAAGGCTTAAGAATATTCATCATTTACTTTGCAGTTTTTGCCTTTCTTAAACACACTACATTCTTTCTTATAAGCCTACTGAGTGCTTTACAGCAGAAATTGTAACAGAGTTCCTTGATGCCTCCTCTGCTCCCGCTCTTCAGGTTCTGTTACCCCTTCAAGCATTTCACATGATTTCTCGGCACTTGCTAGCATACTGCCTTGTTAACTCCAATTTTTGTTTCTCACGGGTTGTTTGTTCATACTTACACTCTGACTCGCTCCTATCGGATGCCGAGCTGGTAACCCTCTGCCACTACTCTTCCTCTAGCTGTGAATCTGCCGCTCGGTGCTTTTTAGCAACTCCTTCCATAGCCTTGTCGAATGCTCTGCACCAATTTCACAAACCCATTCGAAATTGTCCTCTGTCAGTTCATCAGCAGAACATGATGTGACGAGGGGCTTTTCTGACAACATTCAACTTAACCTTCAATGATGCTATTAGGAAGTGGCGATCACTGCCAAGATCAGGGGTTTGGCTTTTTCAGCAGCACATTTTTCACATTGCATTCCAATCTTTTGGCTTGTGAACCTGAGTTGCACTTGGAAGGGGAATGGGGAGTGGGAATCATGGATCAGGAAATGAACAAAGTATGTGATTTCAGAAGCAAATCTAACTGTGTCTGTTGGAAGTTGCTCCTAAGTAAGCATGCACAGGGATATAAATTTGGCTGTCCTGGACTGCAAACAAAGATGCTAAGATTTGTGGAGCCATAGGTGGATTCAGATGAACCCTTTCACATAGGCAATGGATGCGTGAGGAATTGTGCCTGTTCCTTGCACCCTACCTATGCAGATGTGCTTGTTGGCTATGCCCCCTGCAAAGGATTCTCTGCTCAGTTGGAGAATCCTAGCCAATCAGGGATCTTCAACAGGTGGAGGAATCTTATGTGTACGCAGCTGCATGTACACAATCTTCTACATCACATGTTTGTCATGTGTACATGAGGCTTGGGATGTGTGACTTGGAGAGGCTCTGGTAGCTTTTTCTAAACTGGATTTGACCCAGCTTCCAGCCAGTGGTTTAGAAGGCAGGTTGGTAGGAATGGAGAGGGCCAGTTCAATCCATTGGAATGATGGGTCACTTTTAGGTTCTAATCAGGAGGAAAGGCTTTCCCTTCTGAATTCATGAAGCGATTTATCCTGTTAATTCCAGCCACTCAGGAACTCAGATGTTCTGAGAACTGACATTTAAAACTGTACAGAGTTTGGGGGAACTAAAGCTCTTTTTTTCACCCTAATCCCCCAAAGAAGTTTTAAAAAATAAACAAACAAAAAACTTAAACCAAATTTAACAAAAAGTGTGTGTGTGATATATATATTCGAGATTTAGTAGTTATGCACCCTTATGGGGAAAAATATATATAATATTGCTTAAAATTTCTGGAGGTTAATAGCCTTCTTTCATGATTAGGGTTCTATTCACTGCAATAGTAGGCTTGGTAATTATAGCCTGCAAGCTGAGGGCATGCGATAATGACTACCTGCAAATGTTTACAAGCTGAGAGAAATGGTGAAATATGGCTCTCTTTCTCTCTTTCTCAGGAGATAGTAAAACGCCTTTCAAAATGTACTATATACTTAAGAAAGAATGTTTAGCTGTGCAGTACAATGCCAGGCCCTGCTAGATTTGAACTCCACTTATCAAGCAACCTTTTTCCTCATTGCCCTATGAGCCTGGGCCACTGAGACAAGGGTGCAAAGTAGAGCAGGTGAAGGATGTGGCCTTGGGAGAGGCTTGAGGGCCAGGTTAAAAGGGCTGGAGGGCCACACCTGGTCCTTGGAGCTTGAGGTCCTTGGAGCAAGTTTGAATATTATATTGAAATATTTGAGTCACAACCAGTGTGACAGCCAGTGTAGTGAAGTAGTTAGAAAGTCAGATGAGAACCTGAGAGACCAGGGTTCAAATCCCCACCTGGCTATGAAACTCACTGGGTAACTGGGCCACTCACTGTCTCTCAGCATAACCAACCTCACAAGGTGGTAGTGGGGATGAAATCAGGAGAGGGAGATCCATTTGCACCACCTTGAGCTAGCTCCTTGGGGTGAAGCAGTGGAATGTAAATGCAATATGTAAAATAAAATAAAGAAACCTTGCAACATTCGTTATGGCCCTGATCATTTCCTAATACTATGGCAGTAAGATGAATTAGTATCCACAAGGAGGCAATGTTCTCTCTTGGACCATGGCTATGTATTCAGGCCCAGCCTTTGTGAGAAGATGGGTCTCCTACACCAAGCACCAGTCTCTCTCAGAGTCTTTCCTGGTGAGCCTTTTGCTGATCACAGATTGGATTTTGAACTGCAGCCTTAACTCTCTGGGGAATACCTAAAACATAGTGTCTCTGCCTGGCAAGCCTCCTATCCGTTTCTCCCCTGCCATCCCTCCGATATATAAATGGGCTCTTTCCAAATATAGTGGTGGCTTGTGTGTCGAAACCTGCTGTTCGACGAGCCCAGCTGTATGCATCTCATTATCCCAGTGCTGATTACAAGATCCCATTGACCACAAGCTGCCTGTCTGCCTGTCAAGATGGCATGATTACTATATAATCAATCTCTAATCCAATCAGAAGTCTCACTGCCTGCAACTGATAAAGGACTCAGCAGGGGACTGATGAGGCCAAAACCTTGGTATCTCCAACGGGACACCTGCAGAACGAGAGGTGCTGTAACTAAGCAGGCAGATACTGGAGAAAGCAATTAAAGTGGTTTGTAAAGAATTCTGATAAACAGCATTTAAAGAGAGGCAAGGTGGGGGGACTGAGGCATCTAAGCGACAGCTCTGAAGAACACTGAAGAATATTTTCTCCATTTCCACTTAACCTTCACCCAAACGCAGGATTACTTCCCCCTCTCCCCCTTCTAAAGGATCATCCATGGCTTAACCTTTACTTGAGGGGGAACGATGTAGTTGGCAAAAGTTCCACACTCTGGTGGCATTTCATCCCCCAGCAGGAACCCCTCCTGTGCCATTTAGATTTCACACTCTTCGATTCTAGAGCTTTTCCAGACAGAGGGAAATATAATGTGATTATACATTTGCAAATTACAGTGCTGTGTAATCAGCGATTTCCCCCTCCCTCGCTCCCTTTTAACTTCTTGACCCAAATTAAATATCTCCTTTATCTTTTGCGTCCCTGTCTAATTCCAAAGTTTAAAACAAAGAACGCACTTAGACTGTGAAAGAAAAATAAAGTAAAAAGTAGACGGGGACAATCTAAATGTGATGTAGCGCTCCATATATTAATGATCATCTATTGCCTGCTTCAGGGGACAGCTGACAATGATCTCAGTTCCTTAATACTGACTTATTATCACTGATTTTTAAAAAAAATTAAGTAAAATGCATCCGGAGAAAATCACTGGATTGTAATATGAATGCACGTTGGGATTTTATGGGCAGCTGAGTCTGACTATTGGTGCACCAAGCAGAGAACAGGGGTCCTCAGCATAGTACCCATGGGTGCCAGTGTGCTTGCCAGCAGCTTTTATAGTTCCTGTGAATGGTCTCAGAAAATACCCCTTTAAAAAACCTGCATGAACCTCTCCTGTCTTGAACGTCTTCCCTTAAATACACCCACATTTCATTGGATGCCAGGTTTGGATGCGCCATTCTCACCTCTTCTGAAAAGGGCAGAGCACAAAAACCTCTCTCTGGAAGTGAGTGTGGTGATCGCCTCCTTCCACCTTGTTGGGGCTGGCATGCCTGGACTATTTCGTACCATCTTTCCTGCTCTTTTAGATGTGGCAGCCATTATGCTACAAACTCGTGGCAGCCATTTTGAGACTCTCACAAGAACATGAGCCTGCTGGATCAGGCCAATGGCCCATCTAGTCAAGCACCATGTTCTTACAGTGGCCGACCAGGTGGCTACGGGACCTGACAAACAGGACCTGAGCCCAAGAACCTCCCTCCACAACCCCTCCTGAGGTTTCCAGGGACTGGTATTACTGCCTCCAACAATGAAAACGGAGGATAGATCATCATGGCTAGTAGTCATGCCACCCATGGTACTTTTTCAACTTTCCAAATATGCCCATGTGGCGTTCGTGCGGAGCCCCCGGTCATCTCACGGACTATTGACCTGTACCCTACAAATCCGTTGCCACCAACCAGGTCTTCCCCGGTAAACCACTTAGTCTCAGTCACATAGCTGTCAACTGTTTCCCCTTTTTAAGGCAAATTCCCTTATTCTGAATAGGATTCCTTGCAAGAAAAGGGAAAAGTTGACAGCTATGCTCAGTCAGGTTCTTAAGTTAACAAAGAAGACTGTAGTTTATTGCAAACACAAATAAACTTTAACTGCATTCAAAACGTTGTTACTCTTTACCTTCTCAGTCTTATTTTATCCTGTCTCTAACTCTTCTACCTCCCCTCACCCAAGAACCAACTGCACTAACTGTCTCTCTATTTCCAACTGTCTGCCAACTGCTTTCCCAACCAACCAACTACCCAAAACCTAACTCAAACCTTGGGCTAAGCCCTTTTATAAACAGGGAGGCTCCGCCTCTGGCTTTCCTATTGGTCTATTAACCCTTTCTCTCCCCCTGTACAGGCATTTTCAAACGAACTGGCAAATGCCACATCCCACAATCCCAAAAAGATTGGTGGCCCTTGGACTAGTCTGCCTGGAGCCAACTCTTCAAGGACTCTTTCCCACCTCTTTTAAATGGAGATTCTGAGGATCAAATCTGGGACATTTTGCCCTGTGGTAGAGCTAGATGGACCCAGTATAAGCTAGCTTTTTACATTCTCATGTATGCAAAGCAATTGCTCTGCCATGAAGTTATGCTTCCCCTCTCTGAATAGAATACTCAACTCACCTGGGGTGAGTAGTCTCATTCTGGAGCAGTCTATTGTCTGTCTCATCACACCAAGAGGTAGGGATTGGGGTGTGTGTGTGTGATTAAGGTAGCTTTCCTACCAAAATTGCATTTTCTCAGACACAGCCATCCTTCAAAATTTGTACATCTCTGAATTTTGCATTGTAGTTCTACAGCCGAGTAACATGCATAAAAATGGATGTATTTAGCAACAACAACAAAAAAGAAACACATTACATCTGGGGAAATTGTTTTGCAATGATGTCTCTATTGGGCAAAATAGCAAGCAGAAATCTGTTTCTATTTGGAGAAATTCGCACTGAACGCTGATGAATTTTCAGGACGATAGAAGGAAATCCCAAACTGCTGCAAAAATGTGGAGAACTGAATTTAAGATTGGAAAAATGAGGAGCTGTGAGGAGCAAAATTGACAGAGTCACCCATAACCTCTTACCGATGGACAGCGGGGATGGGAGTTGAAGGAGCTGCCAGGAGGTGCAGGTGTGGCAGGTGGGTGGGGTTGGCAAGCAATGCAAGTAGGGGCACAGCCCCATGTAGTCCAAAACTGCTGGGGGGCACCAGGTGGGCAAAGAAAGAAGACTGGAATAGATGGAGGAGTGGCCAGTCTCAGCATAAGGCAGTCTCATGTCTAGTTTCCCCAGAATACTTGACACCCATTTGAGATACCTGGAGCAAAGCTTATATTTACCAATGTGCACAATAAAGCTGAGATATCATAATAAATAACATTAATCTTTCTTCAGTATGTTATTCCTCCCCCCCCAAAAAAAGCATCTATTTTTGATCTAATCGTTTCCCTGGTTTCAAAGCTTCTAATCAGCAAACAATAGACAGCATCACAGAGAAATAATCTAATTGTCACAGCTGTAGCATCGCGTAAAAGAAAGCTTTCAAAACTACTTTTTTACTTGGCGATTTAAGGAGGGCTATTGTTGGTGGCTTAGGATGCTTAAAAATAAGGGGGGGGGGATAAGAAAAGAATCAAGTACATAGAGGGTTTTTAAAAGCCTTCACTTCAAAGTCTATACAGACTTCTGAAAACCATCTTTATCCCCCCAAACCTGATACATAGGCTTTAAATTCAGCATGAACAAAAGTCGTTTCTGTCAAGGAGAGCTGACAATACCTCTTTTTTTGGTGGTAGAAATATGGAAAATATCTGTACTCTATAGACTATGACCTTCATAACTCAATTTATGGGTCATTTCCTCGTTTGTGGGAATATTCAGGGCCATAATTGTAAAGAAGAGAAAGAGAGGGAGAAATACAGTTTTGGAGATTCTTTTTTCAAGACCCCCATTTTTATTAAAAGCAGAAATAACATTAGATGAAAATCGTTCTGCTGATAATTTTAATGAAATATGAAGTGCTTTGAATATAGTTTATTGCAGGCAATATAGAAGGGAAAGGCTGTGGTTTCTAACTGTCTCATTTAATGAAGGAGTCCCACAGTGATTGGCCATGCTGCATTGTGGAAAATGTGGATTTTGGCATTCCAAATAGTTCTTTGCTTCCAGTTAAGGTTCATTTATAGAAACGGGGGGGGGGGCGGTATGCAGACAGCCAAACTGTCCCAGGGAGAGTTTCTCCCCCTCGAATACTTCGGTCATCATCATCATTATTGTTATTAGGCATGGATATGCAGCAACGAGTGTAGTTAATTTTTTTTGTAAGCTACAGATAGCACAGTTAGCTGAATTCTCCTTGATATATCATCCAGTCAGAGAATTTTACATTATGAGACAAAGCCAAGCATGTCACAAATGAGCCTCAATTAAATGTTGAAGGGAAATCAAGGATCCAGTATTAGATCAGAGAATTCTTAACTTCAGCATCTCAATGGTGTGGTAGGGAAATAATCACCCGAAATCTAAGGAAGTCAGGAGAAAAAACACACCTATACAGTTTAGAGATCTGCTCCATTTCTGTTCTTTCCCTGTGGTTGTAGTACTCTGTAGTACTGTAGTACTCTGTAGTACTCTATAGAAACTGGAGCAGTTATATCCAACCTAGGTATAATTTAGAATTCAATGTCTCTCCCCCTGGTTCTTTCATATATCTTACAAGCTAGACCTAGTGAGGCAGTCATACAAAATCCTGGTAGGCCTCTGCTCTGGAAGGAGTTAAGAGTGTGAGTTGAGCTGGAAACAAGGAGGTATGAGACAAAGCCATCAGTGGAATCGAAGTTCAAACCAGGACATAGAAGCAAGTGAGGAGTCAGGGCCAAAGAGCATGTCATGGCTGAAGGACAGGATTGAAAAGCAAACCAGGACCAAAGCAAAAGCTGGGTGATAGGACTGAAGAGCAAGCTGTCACAGCCCAGACTTTGAGCTCAGAGTTGGGGGATTAGTGGGCCAAGTCTGAGACTGCCATGCTGCTGGCTGTGAAACTGAACCAGGCTCCTGTCACTGATGGTAGTCTGATGATCAGGAGACAGCTGAGACTGGAGTGTATGGTCAGGAGCCTCCCGAACCAGGGCATCTCTGACAGCATCCCAGAGCCCTTGTGATGCATTCCCAAAGATGGGTAAGTGGGGGTTTGGGGAAGGAGGCATGAGGGCACTGTCTCCTTACTGGGATTTGGGAAGGTCAAGGTCCTGCAACCTTCCCAGACCCTGGTAAGCAGCCCTTCACCTCATGGACAATTTTACCTTTGCACATTTACCCCCAGAACTGAACCCTTGCATAAGTGGTAGGCCCACTGTACTGCCCTGAGAAACTTTGGATTGGATAACAGGATATAAATTAAATAAAGAATGATAATTAAATAATAAGAAATGGAGACCACGAATCTGGAGTCAGGACCATCTTCAAGTCAGGGGCTTGGCCCTTTAAGAATACATTCTTTAAGCAAGAGGGTGGAGCTGGAAGCAGAGGCACATAAGCACCCAGTTCACCTTCAGCTTTTGATGCAACAAGTAGTTTACTAGGAGCTGTCCACAGTGCTGCAACCACCATCCTGCCATTCTGCTTGGCTGCCTGGTTGCTATCATGCCTTGTGGGTACTACTTACAGTACATACAGACTGGAATGCAAGCTAGCAGACAGGAGCAAAGGATACAGAGACACGCTGAACTCTGCAAGACTGTGCTGCTCAAGCATGTTTTAACTGGGATGATAAACCCTATCATAGTCCTTCCTGTCCAGAAAGGTTTGATTCACAGCCTGGTCAGTCCAACAACAGGGGATACCAAACAAGGCAGATGCTGCAACCTGAATTTCAGTGTCTCACCAGACAGAAGATTCATGGTACCTTAAAAATGCTACTACAAGTGGAGGTTGCAATTGTGGGACATGGGACAGTTTGTGTAAAACTCTGAGCATTTATTTCCAGGTGCCTGATTTCAGCCAATTGTATGCTAAAGTTCCATGTTCCACTGCTCCTCACATGACTTTCTCTGTTTCCAGAGATTAGAGCTGTACCTTTAGTACAGGCCAGAGCAATCAATCCAGGGGAATTGTGAAAACAGACACTTAGTGTGAAGTGCAAGGATTAACACCGATTTAATTCCACAGACTTCCCATGACAGTTTTTCATAGTCAAGTATGTAAACAGATTCAGCACTCAATAATCTAAACATCATCAGATAAAAATGGGGCATAAATCAGCTCAGAATCCTTAAAGCCAAGAAAACACAGAAAACAATAGGCTTCAGATAACGCGAGGCATATTAAGCCAGTTGTTGAATGCCTTGCCCAAAATATGTAAGGTACCGTAGATATTTAGTAAGAACACTTTATATTCAATAGCAAACCTTTGTTCTCTTATTTCCATGGATTCATAGGCCTATCAGTAGGACTTTTTTTATGTAGGAAAAAATATTGAACATGAAAATTCTGGTGATAGAGATT
Source organism: Podarcis bocagei (assembly GCF_964188305.1). Taxonomy (NCBI): domain Eukaryota; kingdom Metazoa; phylum Chordata; class Lepidosauria; order Squamata; family Lacertidae; genus Podarcis; species Podarcis bocagei. Next base: position 46,435,516 of record NC_138137.1, on the reverse strand, counting down.
ATGACACTTCTCATTTTAAAGAGCTACCATGTTCGAAATATAGCAGGGTGCAAACAATATTAAATCTTGCTTCAATTTCACTGGTGGTGGGAATCCTGATTGGGAGCAAGCTCATTTCAGTATATATGTTCCCGGAACATGGCATGAATTTGTGTATAGGATATAGGTATTGAAATTATTCAGAGAATTGAAAGAACCTTATCTGCATTATTGGCTGACATACTATTATGGAAATGTATCTACTCTCAGCAAACATTCCGTCGCATGAATTGATCAGCTCATGTTTAGTGATTTGGCTTCGCACGTTAACTCACAGTTAGTATAGATATTTCGGGTGATAGGATACTCTTTGAAACACATATCAATGTGCCTGCTTTAAAATGAAAGCAGCATAGGGGCTAAGAAATGGGGGGAGGGGGTTAGAGTCTAGCTTGGGCCATCAGCACATCTCTTTCCAAGGCAACTTAGGGGAAATTTCAGAAACAGCCTCTGGGACAGTGGTGTTGTAGGCAAAGGAACAACCTTGGAACCAGGAAGCTGAAAGAAATGGATAGTGTTGTATGAATGGCTTTGAAAGAGACAAATTCATGGGGGATAAGGCTATCAGTGCCTACTAAAACAATGGCTATGTTCTAGCTTCACAGTCAGAGGCAAAATGCCTCAGACTACTAGCTGCTGGGAATCAACAGGTAGGTATTGTTGCACGAAGGTTCTTTTTACCTAAGCTTACCATGGGCATCTGGTTGGCTGCTATGAAAATAGAGGACTGGACTAGATGGACCATTGGCCTGATGAAGCAAGGCTCTTTTGATGTCCTTGTAGAGACATGTAGATTTAATGTCTACATCTTATTTAAAGAAGAGTTTTGTGAAAGCTGGAAGGTTGTATATTTCAGCACCAACCAAACTGCTGTAGTAATATCTCTCTCTCTCTCTCTCTCTCTCTCTCTCTCTCTCTCTCTCTCTCTCTCTCTCTCTCTTGCAGGGGATAGGGAAACCATGACCTCCCAAGAATTGAAGATGAAACATCCTAGGGGTTAACTCCACACTCCTCTTTGCACAGACTAAAACAAAAGTTTCATAAGGTGCATCAGCTCCCTCTAACAACCCAGAGGAGTAATGCACCACCATTCTTCCCAAGGTGTATGAGACGTATCCTTCCTGCAGTCGAAACAATTAAGCGCAAAGCCTTTTGTGAGTGTACTTGCTCCTTTTGAAGCCAGCCCTTGTCCTGAACAGAAGCTTGATTTTGACAAAAGGTCTCGAAAGACACTTCTCTCTCCCCCACCCCCACACTCCAGAAAGGTCATTTCATTTTCCGCATTTCATGGCCAAAACTTTCCACCAGGCTCTTAGGGCGCACGGAATCCTGCTACCCATGCAATTTTGCTAATCCCAAACACCAGATTAAGAGAGAGTGTTAAATCAAGCAAGAAATGGAGTTTTAGTTTGGAAGTGGCTTTTCTAATGAAAGATTGCTCGGCGGCATGAAGAGGCAATCCCAGGAGGGAGTTTTAAGTGGGATTCCCAAATCAAGTGTGCCGAAAACAGGACCACGCAAATTACAACCTGTGATGAAGAGCAGCGGTCTAAAAGAGCTTCCCCTGAGATGCTGTGCTCAGAATTATTGCCTTCTTGCTCGTCGAAGACAAATATTGACAGTTGGCTGAGCAGAGGCATTACTGGGAAAGAATGTGACAGGGACCTGAACCGGGTAACCCTCATGGTCTGCAACTGAACCCCTGGTAGCCAAGTTGCATGGACTACTTGCCAAAAATAGCCCCTGTAGGCACCTCTTTCCAGCAAACCACTGTCCTGATTTTGACCCCATTTTTGCCATTTGTGAGATACACAAAGAGGAAGGTGAATCAGTCCATCTAGCCCAGAGTTGTCTACCCTGATTGGCATTTGCTCTCTGGGTTTCAAACAGGGATCTCTGCCAGCCCTACCTGGAGATGCCAGGATTTGAACTTGAGACCTTCTGCATGCAAAGCAGATGCTCTACTTCTGAGCTACAGTTTTTTATGTATTGAGGTGCCTTTCAAGATGCCTTCTTGAAAGTAGGGATTCTTCAAAAATTCTCCTTATCTGAATTCCGTTTTTTCTTTCTGTCAAAAATCCTGCTTACCTAGTTTTTATTCCAAAGTGGATTCCTTTTCTGGAGAGGGTCTGTGGCTCAGTGGCAGAGCACATGCTCTGCATGCAGAATGCCTTATGATCATCTCTACTTAGGGCTAAAGAACCCGGAAGAACTACTGCCAGTCAGGAGACAGCACTAATGTAGGTGAACGAATAGTCTGACTTAGTATAAGGCAGTATGGCACTTAAGCTTGTCTTAAAGTTAGATAAGGGGTTAAGCTATGGTTTTCCCAGTAGTGATGTAAGGAAGTGAAAGCTGGACCATAAAGAAGGCTGATCACTGAAGAATTGATGCTTTTGAATTATGGTGCTGGAGGAGACTCTTGGGAGTCCCATGGACTGCAAGAAGATCAAACCTCTCCATTCTGAAGGAAATCAGCCCTGAGTGCTCACTGGACAGGTCCCGAAGCTGAGGCTCCAATACTGTGGCCACCTCATGAGAAGAGAAGACTCCCTGGAAAAGACCCTGATGCTGGGAAAGATGGAGGGCACAAGGCGAAGGGGACGACAGAGGATGAGATGGTTGGATAGTGTTCTCGAAGCTACCAGCATGAGTTTGACCAACTGCGGGAGGCAGTGGAAGACAGAAGTGCCTGGCATGCTCTGGTCCATGGGGTCACGAAGAGTCAGACACGACTAAACAACAACAAAGGGACAACATCGACTCCTGCTCTTGGTGGGCAGTATAAAGCCTCTGCATTGCCTTGTCTGGTATCAGTATAAGAAACCTGAGCCTTTTTCAGATGTGTATTTGTGCAGAGAAGGAATGGGGAACCTGTGACCCTCCAAGCTGCTGCATAAAGAAGGTTCCCTTCAGATCTTCTGCTGAACACATTTTCCTACCATGAGTTTTATTCTTCACAAATGGACTATTTGCTTAATCGTTAGAGTAATAGGAATTCCTGGACTTCTGTCTTTGCAAATTCTGAAGCAATCTACCCTAAACCCAGTAGTGGTCAGCAAGAATGAGAAACTGGAAGAAACTGAAATTGTCAGATTCATCTGAACCTACTTGCTACAAAGACTTGCATTTCTGTGATGAAGGGGTGGGGAATGTATATCAGAGACTGTTCCTTTCCAAATACAGTGGTACCTCAGGTTAAGGACTTAATTCGTTCTGGAGGTCTGTTCTTAACCTGAAGCACCACTTTAGCTAATGGGGCCTCCCGCTGCCGCTGTGCCGCTGCTGCTGCACAATTTCTGTTCTCACCGTGAAGCAAAGTTCTTAACTTGAGGTAATATTTCTGGGTTAGCGGAGTCTGTAACCTGAAGTGTCTGTAACCTGAAGCATATGTAAACTGTAAACTTTCATTCTAGCACATTTTTCTTTTTCTTTTTTAAAAAATAAGTTTAGTTCAGTGCAGTGCATTCTGCTTCTCCAAGAAAACTGGAATAAACTTGTAAATTGCTTCATATTTATAGCATGAACCAGAAACAGAAAAAAAAAGTTCAGGTTAGGACACCTGTAAATCAATGCATAAGTCTGTTTCTCTCCCTCTCTCTCATTTATTTAAAAAGGCATCATGGCTATATCTATATCTTTATTTATATCTATATCTACGCATGCACACACACACACACACACACACACACTCTTTTTCACTTTATGCCTTTGCAAATTCTTCGTTTGTGATACTTTCCTGAGAATGAAGTATTTTTTCATGTCCCCCGATGAATACAGCAAATGCAGGTTATTATAAAGGCTCTCTGGCATTTCATTCTGACCCTTATTTCTTTATAATTGCTGCCTATTTATAGAAGAACAGCTGAACTGCATCTTTCAATTTGGATTCAAGGCTGTGGCGCCACCAAAATAAAAAAATAAAAACCCCTCACACAAAACCCGGCTTTGGATTTAAATCCTGAGCTGAGAACTGCAATGTACGGAGGGTGAAATGTCAGGGGAGACAGACAGAGAGGGGGGGGGGGAAAGTGATGGGGTGGAAATAAGTGCCATACAACTGGAAAAGAGATTTGTTAAACCATTTGAGAGCTGCATGCATTGTGCTGAATTTTGCCTGTCTGTATCCAACATAGCCACCTATAAGAATACCTAATCCTTAGTATTTATATAGTGCTATGGAACGCACCAGGGAATTTGCATACATTATCCTGGTGATACTTACATGCCACCTGTCAGGTAGATCATTATTATTACCCCCATGTTGCAAATGTTGACCTGAGGCTGGAAAAGAGTAACTGAAAAAGAGTTGAATAAGGCTGCCTACTGAGTTTGTGGTGGAGGTAAAATTTGAACAGGGGATATCCCAGCTCTAAACCATTACAGTGGTTCCTCGGGTTACATACGCTTCAGGTTACATACACTTCAGGTTACAAATTCCGCTAACCCAGAAATAGTGCTTCAGGTTAAGAACTTTGCTTAAGTACTTAAGAACTTAAGTACTTAACCTGAGGTACCAAAGTACTGCATTTCTGTATAAAAACACCAAATCCAGGTTATGTTGATGCACCCCTCTGATGATTTATTTGCTCCAAGGTGATGGCTTGCTTAAAAATATCTCTTGCTTAAAAACACCTCTCCAGGTGTGCTGGGTTTCATGTTACCATGAGACAAAACCAAGAAAGGAATTCTTTAAATATTTGCTTGTTTACTTAGATTTATTACTTGTCCTTTACCGCAAGGCCCTTGATGGGTTATGGCAATGATGCATACAACCATAAAAAAAATAAAACAGTTGCAACCGCAAAACAATACAAATGTGAAAACAAGTAAAGACAGTTCCATATATGAAAACAATACAAACATTTGAAACCAATTCCACATATGAAGATAGTTAGATGCAGACTGGGATAAAGATCTCTACTTTAAAAGCTCAGTGTACAAAATGTGTGAGAGGGAAATAACTGGTGCCATTTTTGGACTGAGTCTGAGGTAACCTTTGTAAGTAAGTAAGTAATTAAGGGACGCGGATGGCACTGTGGGTTAAACCACAGAGCCTAGGACTTGCCGATCAGAAGGTTGGCTGTTTGAATCCCCGTGACGGGGTGAGCTCCCGTTGCTCGGTCCCTGCTCCTGCCAACCTAGCAGTTTGAAAGCACATCAAAGTGCAAGTAGATAAATAGGTACCACTCTGGTGGGAAGGTAAACGGCGTTTCCGTGCGCTGCTCTGGTTCGCCAGAAGCGGCTTAATCATGCTGGCCACATGACCTGGAAGCTGTACGCCGGCTCCCTCGGCCAATAAAGCGAGATGAACGCCGCAACCCAGAGTCGGTCACGACTGGACATAATGGTCAGGGGTACCTTTACCTTTACCTTTAAGTAAGTAAGTAAGTAAGTAAGTAAGTAAGTAATTTTAAGTATGCAAGTATCACCACTCCTTTAAAAAACAGTTTATAACAAAAGGAATATAGTTATGTTTTCAGAGGGCTACACAACAACACTCTCTCCAGAGTTGCTCCCCAGCAACTTGTATTGAGAGACAAAAAGCTTGAAAGAAAATTCAGAAAAATTCAGAAACTTAGAGAGGGAGGAGATTCAGCAAGACTGGGACTGTCTGTGTGCACACTGTGACTCTCAGCTGCTAATCCTGTCCTGGAGGGCCCTCCTTCTCCTGACCTCCCTTGATTGCTCAAGTCTCCCAGCTTGTCCCTTCTGCTGACTACTCCTCAGTGTCCCACCACTGGCTCCAAGCTCTAAGGTGGCATCTTTGGAGCTCTCCCTGGGAGAGCAGGCTCCCACTAGTCTTTTTCATCTAGCCAGTCCAAGCCCCTCCCTGGGGGGCTCTTGGGCTGGCGGTTCCCACTACTAAGTACTCCTCATCCAGCCTGTCCCTGGCATTAGGGCTGCCATACATCCGGATTTTTCTGGACATTACCAGGATTTCAAAGGTGGAAGTGACATCCAGGGGGAATTTCCAGAAGGCGGCGGTTTGTCCTGGATCTTCAGCAAGCAGCAGCTTTCAGGGTACCCTGGTTTTTACTTTTTGAAATATGGCAGTCCTACCTGACATTGAGCATTGACACCCTGCATCCCTGTGCTCTTCCAGCTAGTGCAGCTGATATGGATAATTTTTTCTAGAGCAGTGTTCCCCAACCCCCGGTCTGCGGCCCGGTGCCGGTCCGTGGATCAATTGGCACCGGGCTGCCCGAGGAACTTCAAATCATTTCACTGTGGTGGGCGGCCGAGGCGCAGAGCATTGCGCCCTCTCAAGCCCGCCCATTGTGTGACATTAGCGAATGAAAATTCGCTATTGTTACACTGATGCTCCTCCTGGACCATCAGGGAGCGGGTCCTCCCACTTCCTGATGGGCCGAAAGGCAAACCTCACGCCACTGGCCGAGGAGGAGGCGTCACGGGAGGACTGAGGACTCGAGGTTGGAGACGCGGGGACTGAAGAGAAGCTGCCGTGAGGTAAGTGCACGGAGGGGGGGGGGACTCAGCTCAGAACAAGTGGGCCACGGAAAAATTATCAAACATTTACCGGTCCGCGGCGATAAAAAGGTTGGGGAGCACTGCTTTAGGGCATAGCTGTCAACTTTCCCCTTTTCTTGCGAGGAATCCTATTCGGAATAAGGGAATTTCCCTTTAAAAAGGGGGAACGTTGACAGCTATGCTTTAGAGTGTGTGTGATGGAACAACTCTTTCTTATGATTTTCACTTTCTAAGAGTCATAAAGGTTCTTAGTTTGACAAGAGAGAGCGTATATTTGCTGAGATGGAGTGATTTTCAAAAAAATGAGAGAAGTCTGTCACACCTTTTCTGGTAACATATGCAAAGAATACAAGGAAACATGCTTCATATTAACTGGTGGAAGACACCTATTTTTAGTTGTTTTCCTAGTTTATATTCTACCTCTCTGCTTCCTTTTTGTTAATGCCTGAGTGGCGCCCTTGGGGAAAAATTCTCATCTTCATTAGAACTACCCTAAGGATTAAGTTGTCAAGCAACAACTTGAAGAATAATAATGTGCCCTGTGGCCAAATGTGTTCAGGTACTCACAGATTCAGTAGAATATATAATACTATATATCACATCCAGCAAGAGGATTATTCCCCTCTGATGTTGTTGTCACCACAGATAGGCCTCGCCCAACATAAATGTGTAAAAAGAGTAATGGCAACTTAAAGGTAGGGGCTCACATCCAACTAAAAGGTGGAATTCAACCAATTTTTACTCAGATCCATGGGAATTAATGGGCATGACAAACTGAGGCCTATTATTTCCACTAGGTCTACTCTGAGGAAAAACTGCTTAAATACCACCCAAACCTAGTTGTGCTTTTGTAGTGTTATGCTGTATCAAACTGAGGCCACATCCACACCATATATTTAAAGCACTATGATGTTACTTTAAAGAGTCATTGCTTCCTTCAAAGAATTCTAGGAGCTCTCCAGGTATGTTGTTGTTGTTGTTGTTGCTGCTATTATTGTTGTTGTCTTATAATGCAATCTTGCACATATTTACTTTGAAGTTATTCTCATTAAGTTCAGTGGGGTTTACTCACCACTAACAGTGGTGCTGTGGTCTAAACCACTGAGCCTCTTGGGCTTGCTGATCAGAAGGTCGGCAGTTCGAATCCCCATGATGGGATGAGCTCCCGTTGCTTGGTCCCTGCTCCTACCAACCTAGCAGTTCAAAAGCACGCCCCAAAGTGCAAGTAGATTAATAGGTACCGCTCTGGCAGGAAGGTAAATGGCGTTTCCGTGCACTGCTCTGGTTTCATTAGCGGCTTAGTCATGCTGGCCACATGACCCGGAAAAACTGTCTGCGGACAAACATCGGCTCCCTCAGCCTGTAAAGTGAGATGAGCGCCGCAACCCCCGAGTCGCCTGCGACTGGACTTAACTGTCAGGGGTCCTTTACCTTTTTTTTAACAGGGTATAAAGGATTTCTTTAAACTGGTTCATCCCCCCCCCATTTGCTTTCTATTCTAAACCAAAAAGCCACCAACATGGAGCCCTCCAGATGTGGTTGAATTACAACTCCCATCAACCTCAGCTGGAATGGCCAATACTCAGGGACTATGGGGGTTGTAGTCCAACAATTTCTGAAGGGAGCCATGTTGGCTACTCCTGGGCTATATTCATGGACGGGGCTGATGCGAACATGCCTTCTTTATAAAGAGGATGCTTCCAGTTAAGGTCTGGAATGGCTCACAGCACTCTGAAATAGCTGGTCTGATCCTGCAGGCTTTTCAGACATTCTTATATTCCCTGACAAAGCTCAAACACTATGCATGATTTCTTCAAGTGGATTATCCCACCCTTTTCATTTGCTGCTACTGCTCGAATTTTCTTTTGCTTGAATTATAGTTTCAGTCAGATCCACGCCATTTTCTTTTTTTAAAAAAAAATGATCTGCAGAAATGCCAAACATTGTTTAAGATAGAACCCCCTGCCGAATCTTCCCTATGCTGACACTATAAAATGGGTTCAGAGAAAGGATGTGAAAAATAATATGGAGGCTATAAAACCCTTAGATGCAGTTAGGGTCTGTGTAATGTAATTACCAATTTTACTGAGCATATCCGCGTCGTAAGGGAGTGAAGGAGGCTCCTGGGCAGCACTTAATAAACTCCCTAAAGATCTATTCCATCAGGTATGGCTGTCTGCAGCTCCTCTGTTTTCCTTGCGATTGGAAGGCATTGCGCCTGTTTTGCAC